>NW_011888963.1:1328963-1345505 GCF_000151845.1 Pteropus vampyrus
AGGCCAGAACTGAGTTTATGTCTGTTGCTTTCAGTATCTGAAGAGTTGGATGTGGATAACTGTTGCCTTAATTAAAAATAAAAACAAAGTCCTGTATACATACATACGAGGAAACTGTGTTCAAGATGAATTTTGGAAGAAATCAGGTAGAAATGAAACTTAGAAAGCCTAACCAAGACACATCTAGAGCAATGGTTCTCAAAGGGTGGTCTCCAGACCAGCAGTATCAGCACCCCCTAGGAGCTCGTTAGAAAACACATCCTCAGGATATGAATCGGGCACTCTGAGGATGCGCCCGGCAAACCAGTGTTTTTACAAGCCCTCCACTTGATTCTGATACACGCTCACATTTAAGAACACTGCTCTAGCAGCCACGGCTTATGATATTTCTTAACAGGCATTTCACATACATTTCAGAATATTCCGAACTCCAGCTTAGAGTTTCCGTGGATGGCAAAGTTGCACTTTTGGTTTTGTCCACAGGGTCTTCCTTCTCTTCTCCTGAATTTTGAGTTATTCGATCTATACTGCTGAAAACCTGGAAGGCAAATAGTCAATGTTTATTAATATCTTCTTAAAGAGTTTGTCAGGAAAAAAAAAAAATCATGGGAGAAAAACCTGAGAGCATGACTAAAGTTTGGATCAGGACTGTGTACTCAGAAGGTACTTTCCAATGCTGTTTACTTGAGTCCTGACATGAATGGTATAATCTTTTTTTCTTTTGGAGAGGGGAGCTACTAATTCATCACCCGATCACCATACCTTGTTATGGACTTTGTATCTGCAAACAAAATCCATAGATGCATTGGGGGGAGGATGTGGTGCAGACTTGGTTATGAGTCAGAGGTATTTGTTTGGCCTACAAATCCCAAACACATACAGGCAGCTTCACATGTCGATACTGGGATTTTTTAAGGGGATCAGAGCTTAAGCAAACCTGAGATCTCTGTTGGCCCACGGGAAAGATGGAAGTAAAATAGGGAGCTGAGCGCCCAGCCCAGGAAGCATCTCCCACTGCCCAAGTGAGCCTTCTGCTGTTCTCATGGGAATGGCCCTGACACTGCCTATATCTACTGGGGTAAGAAGGAAGGTGACTAAAGGACAGGAGACAGTGGGAAGGAAATAGAGTTTAGGGGCCGGCTTTGATGGGCCAGAGAACAGGCACTGGGAAAAGCCAGCACCCAATCATATCAAAGCTTCGGTCCCGGCTCTGGGACAGACCAGCCACCATGCCCTCCAGGGAAGTCCCTACCTCTTTCTGTCCTTCCTATAAACAGGGAGGGCTGTGCTGGACGATTTGCAGATGCATTCTAGATAGTCATTTAGAAAAAAGGTGCAGAACACTAAAATTACTAAATGCTATGGAAGAGCTAAAGAGTAATCAGGCAAAATGCCATGGCAACAGAAAATATATAGCTATTGAAAATAGCAAAAGGGAGGTAGGGTGCCTTCTAGGTTTATTTCCATTTTCCCAAAGCCCTGATGCCCTGTCTCAGAATTATCAGATTTCTTTGTTTTATTTGTTTGTTTCTTTTAAACTTACCGCTATCAGTAAAAAAAAAAAAAATCTTTCTCAAACATCAATTTTATTATCTTCTACCATTTCCAAAATTCTAGCTTAGCTTCCTCCTGCCTCAAAATATAACTTATATTTTGCATTATTGGTTACCAGGCTTTCTCATTCCACAATCAACTATCCCCAAGTGTCTTAGCTTTTGTCAAGGACTAAGCCTTCTCCTTTGTGTTTTAATCCATATCTTCCTTGGAGAGGGCTCTGCACGCACTGAGCTCAATGTTCTCATTATAACATGAAAGAAATGGGGGACACCTCCACAGCCTGGCACTGACCTAGACTAGGGCATGCAAGGTGATGCCAGTATATGCATGGCTATAATGTACTCCAAAGATATGACTATGAGTGGCAAGTCTATGCCTCCAAGAAAAAAGATGTTTATCTGTGGAGCATAAAACAGAGAAATATACTCCTGAGGCAGGGTAGAGGCTCTGGACCATGAAGATGGTGGTGGGGACGGAGGGGGGAGGTCACTTTTTCTAAGCAAAAATAAATTTTAAGTACAGGAGACCCCAAGCTCCAAAACACTGTAGGTGGTTTTTACAATCATGTCCAGCTGTTTTGAGGTACCAACTATCTGGCCAGTGGGAGACTCCCTCAGAGAGATCCTGTATATTTATGCCATATTTCACTTACTTTTGAAAACCTATGTGAACATGAGGAAAACTGCCTTATTTCCACATTAAAGTCTTCATCATTCGTGTCATCTTCTTCCTCAGTCTCCATATGATGATACTTCTCTGACCGAGCTACCGAGAAATGTTTGGGAATAGTTCCAGTTACTTAGAATTTCAGCTTTTGATTTAGGCATTTTAATTATTAATTCTATATCAAAGCAACATTACATTTAAGAGCTCATAGGTTCTAGATGGGAAGATTCTATGAAAAGTGGAAATAATTTTCTACAAAGTAAAGGCCAAATAATGTTTTATGTCAGATAGTGCACATACTATCAAAATAACTTGTGTCATCTTCAGATTCCAGTTGGGGGATAAATTCTGCCTTCTGCCTCAGCAAGCTGTTCCAGTCTAGAGAACGGAAGAATCGATGCTGTTTAACTTCATAGGCACCACCTGGAGGGGTGGGGAGAGGGCAGGGGAGAAAGTGTTAAACTACCCTCCAAGCACAGGTACACATCTGCTTTTAAGAATAACCAAAAAAAAAAAAAAGTATCAACAGAGAAACAAGTCATGGAAGTCTTATTTTTTTCATTCTATAACCCAAACATCCCAAAATTTCTCCCATAATTTATCAGATGACTTGATTTTATTAAGAGCAGTCATTATGGCACAGATTTTCACTGTCAATTCTTCCGGGGCTTCCTCTAATTTTCAAAGGTTAATGATGTGACCACTTAAATGCACATTATGCTGAACCTGGGGATGTGGACACACGTTGGCCAAACACAGACTTTCATTACAAACCAAAGAAATTCTAACAAGGTGCAAAATGTGTTCACAGCAATATTTTCCCTGGAGGTTGGGTTAATAAGGATGAATTTTTCCTAAATAGAATATAATGGTTACCATTCAATTTTATTGGATTGCTCATTAACATGGGTAGGAATTATATTCTGTGGATTACAGATTCTTAAGTAAGAAATGGGCAAACCTATTTGATAGATGTATAATGCATGTGATAAAAATCAATCACAATTCCTAAGTTTTACGATTCTTTTTGTCAAGTCAGCATGATAGCACAATTCAGTAAAATAATGTTTTTAATTCAGTTCATGAATTTAAAGAGTGATTTTGAAGGGCAGGCCCATCAAAACATTACACTATACCCCATGTAAAGAGAAGAAGGTATACATGCCATAAAACCATAGCATGAGAATCAGGTCCCTGCCCTGCCTCAAACATGCACACTGTTGATAAAGGAGATAAGAAACAACCCGGAAAAAATATCAGGAAGAGAGGTTTCTCACGAGACCAATACCAGGGTCTAATCAGTCTCCCCGCCAGGAGATGCCCTTCTAGGTGTGATGTAAATGCCTCTTTAATGAAGTTGTCACCCATGCTTCTCAATCTGTCCTCAGTGGGGCACAAAAGGACTAGAATGAAAAATGCAAGCTGAATGAAAAATGGCCTTGGATCTTGGAGTGGAGGAGCTGGCTGTGGGGTTCCCAGCAGGCCCCTCCAGCACAAGGTGTAGATCAGGGCATCAAACCCAGCCAAGGGAAACTAGCGTTCTGCAAACAATGGAGTAGAGAGAAAAGAACAAAGTGGGAAAATACCCGCCAAAAGAGAGAATGATTTCTTTACAAAGTATTTGATTAGAATCTTTATCCAGGATCCTATCCAGGCCTTCTTTGTGTTCATAGCACAATACTGCAGTCTGATGTGATGACAACAGCAATAGCAGTGGCTGTCATTTGAGGGCTGATTTGACAAGTATTGCGCTGGGTACTAGAGGTATCATTTTTCCTTTAATTACATCATTGAAAGCAACCCCACGAAGTAGGTATTATCATCTCCATTTTGGGGTGGGGAAACTAAGGATAAACAACAAAGCATACTGGACCATGATCCCTGAATAAGGTTTAGAGGGCTGAACAAGGTCTTTCTAAAAACACCCAGGTCCATTCTCAGTACCATAATGTCACATGCCATTTAAGGGGGAGGCATGTTTTATTTTGCATCCTACCCTGCCAACTTTCTTGTATCGATTTGAAAGTGAACTCACAACTGCCAATACTAGGGAACTGAGCCAAACAGCCAATTTCTAAGGCTGTTCTCAAAACACCTTTGCATAGTCCAATGCCAGATCTCCATGCATCATCTAGTCCAAAGCTCTCATCTAGTCCAATCGATGTCCTCAAATACAGCTGTCAATGACATTTTCTTCTAGTGCTCTCATCTTGGGGAAGTTAAAGCGTTTAAATATTTACCTATACAACTTCCTCACTGTGCCAACCACACTGAGGTCCAAAGAGTAAAGACCTACTCCGTGGCCCACCACACACTATGCTGCAATGATCATCGCTTCAGCTACTGCTCATGGGACCACACCAAATGGCGGCTCTGAACTCCAAGGTCACTCAGCTTTATCCAGAAAAGCACAGTTCTCTACAGCCAAAGGCTCAAACAGCACTTCTGGACCATATCCAGAGTTTCTGTATTTTTACTCCCCTGCCTGCTACCCTTTGGGACACAAGATGGTGAGAGTATTCACTTATCTCTGTGGACAATGACAAATGGGTCCTCCCCAAGGAGTTACAGCTCACTACTGACCAGCTCGCATTTCTCATCCTTTGGCCTTTGTGCCCCACTGAGAAAAAGTTGCTTATCACTGGATCCTATTTCTCATGAGCTTTTGGAGAAAAGGGGAACAAAAAAATTAAAGGAACACACTGGGGAAAATTTTCCTCTATGCTAAACTGCTGATACAGCATGGACACAGAAACTCATGCAAACGACAGCTCTCATCGCGTGAATTCACTGGGTAGGGGTTGGAGACACTTGAACTCCTATGATGCACTAGGTTAATGTACTAGATGCCTGCATGAATGTTTGCATTTAGTCCTCACAATAACCCTAGGAGGTGTATAACATGCCCGTTTCCACAGATTAGGAATCTGAGCCTCAGGGTGATAAAGGAACTACTCCACACCTCCAGCTGGTACATGGGTAGGATCATATCTGAGCAGCTTTAAAGTCCAATGAGCCAGACTTCCACTCAATACAAGTTCAAAAGTCTAGTTCAAGTACAACAAGCTCCCAAATTCCAAGTTATGCTTTGGCACTAATGTTCTACTCCCTTGAGTTTTTCTCTCCTTTCATGGAAGTTTCTTAAACATCCATTATGTTCTTCACACTCCTTTTCTCAACCTCTCTAGTCTCTTGGGCAAATGTGCATTCGCACATTTTCACGGTGCATTATTTTGCCCACTAAATATGCATTAAATCCAAAATGCTGTCATTGGAAGCAGCATGGCAGGCCTGCGGGATTCTCAGCCTCTTTCTTTGAGTCCTACTGGGACCTGTCACTTTGGACCTGCCTGTTTGGCAACGACTTCTTGACAATGCTAAGAGCTTGGGCAGGGTCTTTCAAATGTCTCTTTTGAGCTTTTGATAGGAGATTTGTTTCTCAAACTGTCAAACCTGAAAAGACCAAAAGTATCAGTCAAGGAGAATATTGCAGAAAGATAACTTGCGTCATATAATATATAAACATGGATATGCTGACCATTGTCATAGCTCTGTCTCATTAAATCAAGTCCAAACAAGAATCCAAGTATTCTTAGAGGAGGGAAATGGGTAGAATATTAAATAGGAAAACTCTCCAAACTGACATATAAACACTGAAGAGAAGGGGACTCTTTAGAAGGGGTAAGCTGACTGTAATATAATTTTAGTCATATCTTAGGGTAACACCTCTCTGGGACAGTTGATTAGGACATGTAAATACATACTTGTGTTGTTGCAGGGCAATCTTAAAATGCCACTGCTTCTCATATTTAGCTCAAGTGAGTTAAAATCACTCCTCAAAATTCTGCCCCATAGAGAGCCTTGACACCGATTCTTTGACAGCTACTCTTATCTCTTGAACCATAAAGCAAATCTGACTGTAGGTCACAGAGAGTGGGAAATAACAAGTTTGCTCGTCACTTCAGAGAAGGAGAAACCAAATAGGATGGGAAGAAATGTAAAATACACTGTTCAAAGAGTTCAATCAGTTCAAAGGTCCACTCATCCACTGAAAAAGGCAGAAAGGCATAGATGATACAATAGTAAGAGGCTCAATTCAAAACAGTTTCCCCAAATGAGCCTTGATTTTTAAACTTTGATTATCTAATCAAATAGTCTGCAAGATTTTTCTGTAAAGAGTCAAATAGTAAATATTTTAGGCTTTGTGGGCCACGCAGTCTGTCCTGACTACTCAGCTCTGCCACTGTAGCATGAAGGCAGCCACAGACAATATATAAATAAATGGCACTGCTGTGTTTCAATAAAACTTTATTTATAAAATAAAGATTTGGTCCATCGGTTTTAATGCTTCATCATAAACTCTAGTATCACAGCCTTCCACACTTAAGCAACAACAGAGCTCTGCAACTGGGGAAGCTGTGGGCGAATGTGGAGAACAATGTAAGATAAATATTTGGGACTGTTGTAAATAGTTCTTGTCTTAGAAAAAAGGGGGAAGAGAATAATTTCTTCCGTATTTTCTAATATCTCTATTAAAATGAAGTAGAATGAAACAGCTCAGAGTAAACAACCCATCAAGCCGATTTTCACTGATGGAAATTGTGAATACTGTTTACTGTGTGCATGTGTATGTGTGTGAGTGTGCGTGTGGTGTGTTCATATTTAATATTTAGTCTCACCTAGATAAATTCATATACTGGGGCTGGCTGGGACTCTATACTGGTATCTTTAAGTCTGTCTATTCAGAACAAGGAAGAAAAAGAAAAGGAAGGGCAGAAATTTAAAAAAAAAACTGGTAGCAGAACAGTCAGGAAAAATCACCAGCAACCAACAAATCTACTATCTCCTTAATATTGAAAGTCAGTGATATTTAATCCTTTCTCAGGTCTTAGTGCAGATCACCATGATGGAACAGCATAGCTCCACCTCGGGTACTTATTTCTTGTAATTAGTTCAAGAACTGATAACCCATTCCAAAGCCTGTAGATGGTAACAATGCTGGGTCAAATCCTTCTGGAAATATATATTTAAAAAAAAACTCCAAATAAAAAAACTCTACATCTCTAATCCTCTGGTTCAAATTATTTAATATCCATGCTTTTCAGTACAGAAGAATTAAATATGCCCTTGAGGTTTTCTTCCAGAGAAATTGTATTTATTGAAACAAATTAACAAAAATTTCTGCTTTGTGAAAAAAAGAAGGAAAAAGAAGAAAAACAACATCCAATGTTCCAAATGTGCATACTGTTCTGAATCATAAAAAAAAAAAAAAAAAAAAAAATCCAAACTACTACTGTTATAATGTCTTGTGGTCGTGTTCTACATCGACTAACAGATGTTTACTATGCAAAAAACAAAACACAAACACAAACCTCTCAGTGCTCCACATGGACATTATATCTTGCATATTAGCAAAATTAAAACATATGTGCTCTAACCTGTTCCCAGTCTCTCCAGGGGATTCTGTCTGAGAAGCAACGTAATCAGATCCTGGGCATCGGGTGGTGGTGCCTCATCCTTTTCAGGCCAGTTGATCTCATCTAGAAGGAAGAAAAGCAACTTTATAGCTCAAATGGTGGTCCATATCTCAAAAAGCATGGACATCCCCTGAGAGTTTGTCAGAAATGCAGAATTTCAGGGCCCACCTACTGAACCAGAATCTGCATCTTCAGTTGATTCTTAGGCCTAGTCAAGTTTGAGAAGCATTATTTCACAAGACAGGAATAGCACAGCTTTAAACAAAGCAGGGAGAGAATATTTCAATAACCGGTATCTTTCATTTGCCATTTTGATTCATTTTTCTTTGACAGAATTGGCTCACAACAAATTGCTCCTTCTGGTGATTAAGAGGACTTAATGGAGTGGAAACTCTAAACACCTGTGTTTCAGGTGGCCACCCATGCAGGGGATCATCTGAGAGTAAGACTTTCTCTCCTACTATCCTCAGCTTAGAATTGGGCCACGGCCATAGAGTTCTGCAGCTCCAAGAAGCAGAAAGTAGTTTTGTAAAAATAACTATTTCCAGAGACAAAGGAAAGATCAAAATGCTAAGACTGAAGAAGAAAAAAAAAATCTAAAGTAATCATAGTAAGGGAAGTATTTAAAATTGTCATAAATATTAGAATATGTTCTACATTCAAAAGGAGTTTGCCTGAAGATAGGTGTGCATGCTTGTGTGTATGGAAATGCAATAAAAACATGAGTTATTTCTGTGTGTGCCTGCCTCTAGCTTCCTCTGCTGCAGTTTAAATCTGATTTGGAAAATAAAACATGAATATGCATCTGAGCCGTAAGGCATTGAGAACAAAGCCAGCATTTGCTGCTTGTGTTAATTAAACAGTTGATTCCTCTTGCCATTCAGGCCTTAGTATATCAGAAAACAGCCTAGTTATAAATCCATAAACAGCTCGGATATTGTATAAAAGGGTTATTCACTGCAGGCAACTCACAGATCTACTTTGTTAAAATTTATAAATATGCCTGACTCACAAAGTCAGTGATAAAAAAATAATGCTGTGATTAAGGGGCTCCAAAATGAATTTTCCTTCTATTTCCACTGTTGGACCCCGTAAGCACAGTCCAGAATGAACTAGAGGTTGCTGATGGAGGTATCAGTAATGACTGACAAACTTTGAGAGAGGCCTTTTTAATCTACATTTCAAGGAAATTTATAAAAACAGCAGATAGGGTAGGAATAGAGCCTATTTAATTATCATTTAGTTTTGCCACAAGCCGCATAACAATAGTCAGGGTCAGCTTGCAGGTTAAGATCTAAAGGTTATTGAATTTTAAATGAAAGATGAACAGCTGTTACAGAAATAACATTATACCATAACAACTACCAATGAAATCATTAACAATCTGTGGATTAAATTTGCTTCCTTCCCATTCTCATTATTTATTATTTGGTAGACATTTGTTTTAGGGTTTATTACATTTTTGTTAATTTCTTCATTGTGCCATTAGCCATTTTTCCCATTTATGTAAACGTTACCCACATTAACCTTCTCTTCCCTGGTGCAACTTTGTTATTATGGAGAGGAAGACTGGACAGCAATGAATTCATCTGCAAATCCCACAGCAATTTCTTTTGCAGAAAAAGCACACCATAAAATTGGTTACATTGCCAGTACATTTCCAAATTCCGTGTTAACGAAACTTCCTCTGATCAATTTTCAACACAAATTGCTCTCTTGATATGGTGAAAGTCAGTTATGTGTTATGATGAGTGAGTTCTTTTAATTTGTTGGCTAAACTGTTTGATAAAGGTTAACATTTTAGTAGTAAATACGGTGATACTTCACAGAATTACATTAAATAGCTGCTTCCCAATAGTGGTTTAAAGATAACTCCTGATGATATTTACCACTGATGACTTGTCCAAATAGCTCTTCTGGAGTGTCCCCAAAGAATGGCACGCATCCAACCAGAAATTCATAGAGGATAATTCCCATGGCCCACCAGTCCACCGGCTTCCCATAACCTTGCCTCAGAATTACTTCTGGTGCAATGTATTCAGGTGTGCCACAGACCTAAAAGATGATTGCAAAATTAGAATAATTGGAATGCTAGACATGAATTAAAATAACCAAGAGGGCTAAATATCAATTATTTTGCCCAGAGTGCACCTGATCAACCACATGGAAACACATAGATAAAGAACTTAAGAACAGCAGTTACAAGTCGGTATCCTAAATACCAAATGCAGTAATTATTTAAATACCAAAGAAAGGAAGTTTAGAATTCTACTCTAATGTTAAACCATTTGTAGCGTGTCCTTTCAAATTGAGCACCCGACTGCATTTGGCAGTTTTACTTATTTTACAATATTAAAAACATTTGTAATCCATAAGTTTAAAATAATAAGGCATTTTTTTATCTGTCAACATCAGAAATAGTTTCAGCATTTATATGGCCAAAATATATTCACACCCTGGTTACTTCATAAAAGCATGACAGTTGAGACGTGTTTACCTTAAGTAACTTTACAATGAACAGATTGTGGGCACATGGTAATGAGGCATGCTTTAAGAGAAATGGGCCATGGCTCGGATTTTAGCACCCGTGATTGTACAATGCATCATGAGTTTCATGAGTACTCTACTGAGACTCCTGAATTCCTTACAAAAACAGTTTTCCATTTGTCTCTCTCACACTTCCACTTGTGTGCAATTAGATCTTTCGTCTTGCTAATAGACCATAATGTGGGGGAGGAATGTGGAGGAATGGACAGTTCAAAGAGGCCCAGGGAGAAAAATGGAGGCAATTTGCACTTTATTAAATGTAAGGCTTATATAAACATCTAAACCCCCAGTACTAACGTGGAGATCTCTCACAAGCTGATTCCGAAATTCACTGGAAATATCATACTTTGTTATTTCTCTATAGAACCGAACACCATGCAAGCTTACCTGTTTGTCTAAGAACTCTCGAGCATCCTTCTCAATGTGACCCTCATAAAGATTGGTAGTCATGCTCATTAGTCCCACCTTGGATAATCCAAAATCCCCATGGAGGTGACCAACAAACTATGAAGCAGAAGGACATATATTACAACATTCACTTTGAAGCTTGTTTTTTTTTGGTTTTTTTTTTTTAGCTCCCTCCCTCCGTCAATTTAGAAGACCATTTAGTATATAGGTGTCAATCTTATTACAAAACTCGGCCTGGGAAGAGATGAAGTCACAGGAAGATGTCAAATACTTGCATCTGGCAGCTGAGTGTAATTCACAAGGGAGGGCCAGAGACCAGGCCCAGCTATTCTTTGTTGGAGCAGTCAAATACAGTATCATTTAAAACCTGAAACTGTTAAAAGAATTCAAGTATGGAAGTCTGACATCTTTCTATTTTCAGAACAAGAAAACAAAAGAGAAAGTGCTACCAATAATACTATGTCACACATCAGGAACTAAGATAAGCAACCCATCTGTGATTCAGATAAAACCAAAGATAAAGCACTTGGACAGGAAAATGAAGTATTGTTTCAGATTTCAACTTCTGGCTTGAATTTAAATTTCTACTTATTAAGCACAAAACCTACATTTCTTATACATGCAAAGAATTCACATTTGACAGTTTTATGAGTTTATATTTTAAAAAATTTTCATTTTAAGGGGGAAAATCAAAATTTTAATTAAAAAATTAAAGGAACAGAGAAGTTAAGGGAAAAAAGCTTCTGAAAGGAAATAGGCTAAAATTCTAATAATTGTCCTTGATGATGTTGTGAATTACCAGAAACATTTAAAGAAAACTGTTTTTCTGTATTTCGGCATTTTCCAAATTTTCTGTAATGAGCATGAGTTAAATTTATTATACAATTTTCAACACACATTAAAGCTTTACAAATTAACATGTAATGCTTTTAGAGGCTTTTCAAATTAGTGGAGAAGGCATACGACATTTAATAAATAATGTCAAGATAAATAGCTAGTCGTTTGGAGAAAGATAGTCTATCTGTATCTCAAATCAGACACGATAATGAACTCTCGATAGATTAAATTTTTAAAAATTATATTATGAGTAAGATAGAATATAATTTAAATATATCTTGGAGTAGAGGAAAATTATGTAAGTATGTTACCATATGTAGAAACTATCCAGAAAATAATAGTAGCCATCTATGTAGCTATTTAAAAGTTTACATAATAAAGTTTTTAAAAAATTAACTAACTCTCCTTTATAATCATCCTTTTCTTTTGTTTCTTATAAGCTATTATTAGAAGCATCATAGCCCTTAAAGGATTATATATAAATTACCATATATACTGTTAAAATAACTCATCCAGACACATTATGGGAGAATTTTAAAATGTACAAAGTAGCATTAAAAGAAAATATTTTTATAGACCTAAGAAAACTTTTGTATTGTGTAATAAAAAAAAGAAGAGATATTTCGTCAGTGTACATACTTGTCTGGTTTCAAATCCCTGTGTACAATTCCATAATTATGCAAATATTCCAAAGCCAGCACTGTCTCAGCAAAGTACATCCTGGCCATATCAACGGGAAGAGGACCCATGTTCTTCATTAAGGTAGCACAGTCGCCCCCTATTAAACAAAAGAGAAAGATTTAGCAGGTATAGTATAAGCTAAAATTGAAGAAGACCATCAGTTTAGACTGCAGCATTTCAAAGCAGAATGGCCTTTACTCACAGATACACCTTATCATATCTGTAAGTGGAGACTATGTTAAGTGATCGTGTTTCTAATTAAGATGTGATGTGGAGAAAATATAGCTTTTATTTAAAAAGCGGTAGTTAGAAGAGAGCAGGGCTGGCTCTGAAGTGGAACTGAAATTTGAAAAACTGCTAGCAGAATTTTAGGAACATGGTGGCAATTTAAAATACACCAATATAAAACATGAATTCTGGAATCAAGCTTCCTGAGTTCAAATTCTAGCTCTGACCGCTACAGGTAGAGGGACCTTAGGGAAACCTGGCTTGGATCTTTCATCTGTAAGATCAGGATAGTAAAATAGTGTCATCCCATTTAGGATTATTGTGAGGATTCGATGAGGTAATCTATGTAAAGAATCTATGTAAAGCACGTGATAAATGTTAGTTCTTGTAAAAAAATAACCACAACATAGGTTAATAAAGCAAAGTATTGGTGTGGCGAAGAGAACAATGGGTGGAAATCAGGCAAGCTTTGTTTTCGTCTTATATCTACCACTGAATATCCAGTAAACCTATCCCCTTCTTGGGGATCAGTTCACTCATCTGCAAAATAAAATGGCTGAACTAATTGATATTTAATGTTTCCTCCAGTCTTACAGTTTGGGGATTTTGTTCAAATAATTACAAGAACTTAAATTAGATGTTTTAAAAATTATTTTGGCCCTTGCCAATCAATTCATTTTATTTATTAACAGTTTATTTCAACAAGTCATGGCCACTCGAATACTCAGAAATTTAATGTAAAATTGATGGAAATAAATTACTTGGAGCACTTAAAAGGCAGACCGCAAACAAAACAAAAAATAAAAAAAGCTAGATTGTCTTGAATATGTCTCCTTTCCCCTAACTTATTTTTAATTTCCTACCACAGACCATAAACAATATATTTTTAATTCATTCTTTAAGATTAATAGTAATGAATGATGTTATGATATGTGATAAAAATAAGTAGAAAAAATCCCATCCCTTATATTCCAACTTTTATGACCAATTGAGAAGAGGTAGTTAGAATTAAAAGCTATTAAAAAAGAAAAACAACCTTTTTCCAAATAGCACTAATTTTCCCTTTGTTATAATAGAGCAGGCACTTTACAAGCAATTATCACAAGATAATGACTGGGAATACAGCCATCTCACTGCCTGGCTTCAGTTCCTAGGTGGATATAACCATTATGTGGCAGAAATACAGAAAGCTTCAGCCACACAAATGAGCAAGGAGTTTCTGGGAACAGGTGTCATATTCTGTGTCACAGACTGATTTACCTTCCACATATTCCATAACCATGCACAAGTGGCGCCTTGTTTCAAAGGAACAATACATGCTGACTACAAAGGGGTTCTCTGCAAAAGTCAAGATATCCCGTTCCACAAAGGCCTGTTGGATCTGGTTTCGGAGGATGAGGTTCTGTTTATTAATCTTCTTCATGGCAAACCTCTGCCGGGATTCCTTATGCCGAACGAAGTAGACTGCCCTGAAAAGGAGCACAAGAGTTGGGGTTCACCGAAGAGAGGATGCTTCTGGGTAAAGTAAACCATGTGATCATCAACTTTTTAAGTTCCCATAGCAGCCAGAATTCAGCTCACACAAGCTATGCTGGCAGCTACAAACATCCAATTTCTGGCCAAAGTCCTTTGGCTAGATTGATTTTTTAAAATTCTTTCAACAAAGGTCAGAGGTCATACATAAGGCATCAAATTCATCTTCACTGCTGAAGGAAATGGACAGTCTCAAGAGTAAGCTATGTTTTCAGTTTTTCCACAAACAAAATCCAATATATAAGTCAGAACAGGAAAGAATGAACGAAAGTACATCCATATGATGAGAGAAAGATCTTTCCTAGCATTAGATATATGTTAGGCATTTTTTCTTGACTGACTAAAGCAATTATTTTCTATATAATACCCTAAGGATCTTCAAAAAGACCATAGCTTCTTAGAGTAGGCTTCCAATTTGAGAGTAATTTACTTCCAATGAAATTTTCAGATAAATGAGAAGTGAATAACAGGTCATATGAGGCTATCCTGAAATAAAGAGTAGCAGGCCTTGGCATGAGTCACATCTGTGCCTGTTTCCCAACATAAAAGGCGGCCAATAATATACTGGTTTCTGTTCCATTCAACCCATGGCCAAGGCGTCAGGCAGCTTTATTGTAAAATGGATTCTCTGAAGCTTCGAATAATGTGGACAAAGGAAATAATTAGGAGGAGGAGTCTTAAAACTCCACCTGGAAATGATGAGCAATAAATGTCTTAGACTGGCTCCTTTTCTCATTAGTTATTCCTCACTTGTCATTATTGTGGGAGAACAGGTTTGAACTCTCAGGTTAGACGATGCTCAGTTAAGTAATAATTGACCTAAAGAGCTATCAGTCATTAGAATTGTATAATAGGTTACATGGGGCTGCCTGCAACAAATGCAACGACCAAGTAAGTAGTAATTTACCTAAAAAGCAATTAATCACAGCAAAGTATATCCGACAATCTGCTCCTAAAATGAGGGGTTATCTGATCTGAGATGCATTTTCCACTAGTTATAGTCATCGTCCTTGAAAAATGAATATGAGGGACTAAGCTGCCCTATATTCCTGCTGAACCAATACATCAGGGTGGTTCACTTACATATAGGTCACTCAAGTATATTCAATCTCAGTTTATTGAAAGTCACATTTTCCCCATAAGTGGTCAACTGTGAATTAATTTTTCTTTCAAATATGTGTATCTTTATCTTTGTCTTCTCATTGCATTCATCTGTTCCCTTCACTCACAAAATTACACATTTTTGGGGTGAGATCTCTTCAAACGTTACTCCTTTTTTTTTGCTTTACTCTTTTTTCTCTCTATCCTTATTTCTTTGGATTTCTACCTTTTCTTTTACTGTATAGTAAAAAGCTAGCCACACTCTACACAACCAAGTCAAGGAACAATCTGGTGCTATTATTCCCACAGAATGACAAACTGATGTGAGAGATGGGCATCTGGGTGCCCAGTGTTTTCTTCACTGGCTAGTACTTCAGAAGGCCCCAAAACTTAGGATCCAACCAGCCAGGTTTATTTCCACACCTGTTTGTATGGCTAGGCTTGATATCATAATTAACTAATTTAAACAAATATTTAAACTGATAAAACATGAATGTGAAAAGGAAAAGCCTTACTGTTTATAAGAAAACTAAACAGAATGCTTTGGAAAGTACTGATAAATATGTGTCACTAAATAAAATTTTTATTGATTTAGTATGGGTGAGAAGATTTCCAAAAGTTGAGAAAATAATAAAAATCTAGGTTCCTACATTCAGATTGCTTCAAGTTTCTGCTTCACCTATAAAGAAGTTAAAATTCGAAAATAAAAATAACGTATTATAAATATGGTTTATATTGTTTGTTTTAAAAGGACCTTACATCAAAAGACAAATTTATACATATTTAAATTAAAATGTTTAACATACATATCATTTTTTTATAATTTCCTACTTTGAACAACTTTTTAATTAACCAGCAAACTACTCATTCTTTCTAAATCAGAATAAAGGCTTTTACAATATATATTTTTTCCCAATTACTGATTGAATAAAATCCTTGCCTGCTCAGACTCTGGTAGCTGGACAGACAGGTAAAATGGGGGCAGAGAAAATCATTTGGCCTCTCCTTCAGTATCAGACAAACACTGGTAAACAAATATTGTCACGAAGAAAAATTTCTGAAGTAGAGAATCTATTTTTCGATGAAATTTAGAATTCAAAATGTTAAAAGGAAAAAAACAATATCATTATATTATCACTTGTCTAAGTCAACTATGACATAGTTTACTTTCCATCTCTCCTTTCAATAGTTAATATTTAGTTCTAAGGACCCTCAGACATACAATATTATTAACTTCACTCTTAGACTATCAGAAGGTCATCATTTTGATTGTCAAACAGGAATCACCATTTTTTACATAAATAACTGTTCAGCATTATGTTTGAAAAGAACAGAAAGTAATGGAAGAAGAATGGAGTTGTACACAATTTTATGAAAAAAGAAAAGATGCCTCAGGCCCAATTTGACCAGCATCCAGAGTAGGTTTTCATTGACGCTGTGTAAAAAAATGGCTTCTGCCTTTATTCTTAGGTGTTCAGGCCATAAAATTTGATTTGACTTTCTGCTT
>NW_011888963.1:1345555-1347785 GCF_000151845.1 Pteropus vampyrus
AAGGACCCTCAGACATACAATATTATTAACTTCACTCTTAGACTATCAGAAGGTCGTCATTTTGATTGTGAATCAGGAATCACCATTTTTTACATAAATAACTGTTCAGCATTATGTTTGAAAAGAACAGAAAGTAATGGAAGAAGAATGGAGTTGTACACAATTTTATGAAAAAAGAAAAGATGCCTCAGGCCCAATTTGACCAGCATCCAGAGTAGGTTTTCATTGACGCTGTGTAAAAAAATGGCTTCTGCCTTTATTCTTAGGTGTTCAGGCCATAAAATTTGATTTGACTTTCTGCTTGCCCTCAGTATGATATAGTTAAAATAATCAGTTAATCCTTAGGGAAACTGACTTACACCAATTAAAATTAATCCCATAGGTAGCTGAGCTATCACTGCCTAAGGATACATATATCTTGATCAAGTTACAAAAGCCAAATAGACTTCTTCATTAGAATTTGATATAGCTGGATTTTTGTTTATTTGTTTTATGTTCTTCATTCTTACATTTCTGTAGTGCTTTGGAAATATTATTCTTAACGCTGAAATGCATTTTAGTAATAATTATCTCTCACATACACCTTTCCTCCTTTCCTGTTAGTCAGTGTTCCAAATCTACTTAAGTCGAGAGAGAGAGAGAGAGAGGGAAAGAGAGAGATTGAAAAAGAGAGAAACAAAGAGAGACAAGAGCCAACAGACATCTAACACTGTTAAGCAGAGCTGTAAATCTCCCAAGGATATAAAACTGGAGTGATTCAGCTTCATATTCTCTGCTTTCTGGCCCCCAGGGTTGTTTTCTTTGAAAAGGCTGCTTCTGCCTCCCTTTTCTTGCACTGACCTCCCTGCGAAATCAGAAAACTCAAGGGTGATGCAGGCAGCCAAGGGCCCTCGTTCCCTCTAAGCCAAGCTTCACTCTACCCATGCAGAACTGAGGTGTGGGAGTGGGGAGAGATGGAATCAGGAGCTGACAGAATCTGGAGCAGAATGAATCAGTTCTATAGAGAGTGTGAATGTCTAATGCATATAAAATTATGCATGAATCTGAGAGCTGATACATGAATCTGTGCAAGCAAATCTGCATGTGGGAATGAGGGTGCATATGTTAGAGAAAACCTGAGAGGAAAGGCTACAGGGAGAGAACGTGTGGGAGTGGGGGCACAGGCAACTGGCTCACATGGGTCTCTCAGGTAACTGACTCCCTTCCTTCGAGGGCCAAGAGAGAACAACTGCAATCGAGGCGAGAAAGTGAGCAAGGTGGGGGAGAAACGTCACGCCTTTCAAATTTAGGGTTTTTAAAAAAACGTTTTAGAATTTTAAGTCGATTTTATTCTTTCACTTAAAAAACATTCCAAGTTGTAATTTAAAAATCCAGGTGAAAGTGCTCAATGGAAGAAAGACCTCTATACCCTAATTAAGATGGCCAGAAGTTATAACAAAAGAATATTTAGAGTCAAAAAGAGCTCTGCTTTGAATCAGTGTCTGTGACCAGATCTCTGAGCTTCTCTTTCCCCAGATCTAAGTGGAAACAAGAACAGCTACCACACAAAGCTCTTGAGAAGAGAACACAGATAAAAGAAACTAGTACAATGCCTGGCACATACTAAGTGTTAGCTTTCTATGGAGTGCTAAGTTGGTTTAACTTTCAATCAGGGATCCAAATCATGTTAAACAGAGAAGGAAATCAGATGCTCAGCAAATTAGCAAATTGGCTTTATAACATGAATTGTCACTAAGTAGGATGTTGAGAAAACCATGATGTGTATTAGCATGACAGGTAAGAGGCTCTTCCTACTGAAGGTTAGTCCCCAACATAACCAATTTTCAAGAAGTCGTGGCATCAGTGTCACTCAGAGTCACTGACATAAGAGGTACACCGGTACCAAGATACCTAAGAAAGCCTCTAACAACTCCAGTTCAACTATCCATAGAGGGATCCATTTGCTCGGCTGTTCGCAGAAGCCTGTAATCAGCATCTTGACTGGGTGGACCAATGGGTGTAGCTCCATCCAAATTTAAATTAGAAATAATTAACATGTAAAGGAAATCTGTCAAAAATGTAATGAGAGATTAAATCTGAGAAGAGAAAAAGAGAAAAAAAAAAGCATTTTGGTTGATTGGCAGAGGCTCCTACAGGCAGCTTGTGAGCCCATTAATGACTTGGCCTGCATCCTGGGTGTTTACTGATTCACAGCTTGTTTAACTTCATGTATATTCCCAACCATTCCCCA
>NW_011888963.1:1347835-1385779 GCF_000151845.1 Pteropus vampyrus
GCCTTTCAAATTTAGGGTTTTTAAAAAAACGTTTTAGAATTTTAAGTCGATTTTATTCTTTCACTTAAAAAACATTCCAAGTTGTAATTTAAAAATCCAGGTGAAAGTGCTCAATGGAAGAAAGACCTCTATACCCTAATTAAGATGGCCAGAAGTTATAACAAAAGAATATTTAGAGTCAAAAAGAGCTCTGCTTTGAATCAGTGTCTGTGACCAGATCTCTGAGCTTCTCTTTCCCCAGATCTAAGTGGAAACAAGAACAGCTACCACACAAAGCTCTTGAGAAGAGAACACAGATAAAAGAAACTAGTACAATGCCTGGCACATACTAAGTGTTAGCTTTCTATGGAGTGCTAAGTTGGTTTAACTTTCAATCAGGGATCCAAATCATGTTAAACAGAGAAGGAAATCAGATGCTCAGCAAATTAGCAAATTGGCTTTATAACATGAATTGTCACTAAGTAGGATGTTGAGAAAACCATGATGTGTATTAGCATGACAGGTAAGAGGCTCTTCCTACTGAAGGTTAGTCCCCAACATAACCAATTTTCAAGAAGTCGTGGCATCAGTGTCACTCAGAGTCACTGACATAAGAGGTACACCGGTACCAAGATACCTAAGAAAGCCTCTAACAACTCCAGTTCAACTATCCATAGAGGGATCCATTTGTTCGGCTGTTCGCAGAAGCCTGTAATCAGCATCTTGACTGGGTGGACCAATGGGTGTAGCTCCATCCAAATTTAAATTAGAAATAATTAACATGTAAAGGAAATCTGTCAAAAATGTAATGAGAGATTAAATCTGAGAAGAGAAAAAGAGAAAAAAAAAAGCATTTTGGTTGATTGGCAGAGGCTCCTACAGGCAGCTTGTGAGCCCATTAATGACTTGGCCTGCATCCTGGGTGTTTACTGATTCACAGCTTGTTTAACTTCATGTATATTCCCAACCATTCCCCAAAGTGTGATATACCTCATCTACTATACAGTGGTTTAATTGCACTACAAATGAGTTTACGCAACCAATTAGAACTCCAAATACTGCTAAGATATATGCCCACATTTTATCAACATGGTGCTTCACAGATAATCTTATTCCAGAATTCCACTGCCAATAAAATCTAGCAGTATTCAAACCCATAAATCAAAGTCCAGTCTTCTCCCTAAGAAATCTTCAGAGGTGCTCCAAAACTAAAAAGAATGAAAAACAAATAAACAAATAAAACCCACAGAGAAGAGCATGCTGAAACAATTTCTTAGGTAGAAAAGTTTCAACAAGGTCTTTGAAGGAAATAAAATATCACAAAAATAAAACATCAGAGAGCATTTATAAGCCCCATCAGGAAATATGCCATTTGACATAATCCTGAAAGCAAATCAGTGAAGCATAGGAAGGACTCAAAAATATTTAAGTTCTTCACTAAGTTAATGGTGTGGAAAATATCAGAGGTAAAAAAAAAAAAATTGTAAGGAGAAAGATCCCTTGTGGCACCACAAGAATGACTTTTATCTCATCTGTTCATATCTGTGAAAAATGGCAATAAATGTCTAAGAGATCGTTTATTGCTCTCCTTATACAGATGGAATTGAGATTAATACTTAATTAAACTAGAATTCTCGGGCTGTCTAAAATGGACCAGAACATTGTTTGTGTATTAATTGCCCTTTCAAACTATTTATTAGTAGCTCAGAGGATCATGTCACTATTGACCCTTTGCCATGAAAAGGGAAATCATGTGTCTACAAAAATGGATTGAGGAAGGGGCACCACGAACGTGATCAGAGTATAGCACAGAGTTCAACTGAAAAACAATCCTGATGTAATATAAAGACTAAAAGAAATGTACTGCTCTTAATTTTCAACAAGTCTTCCTATTTTAATACTTCTCTATGAGGCTGACTGCTAGTCAGGCAGGAAGTACTGGCTAATTCTCAAGAACTAATGCTATATATGAATTTATACATATTCATATATGTATAATGTTTTTATCCAGATGCTAATATATATTCAGATACGCACATATATTCCGATATATATATATAGTTATATAGAGAGATATATAGATATACATCTACATATATGTAGAGAGATATACAGATGTATACCTATATATCTATAGATATATATCCAGATGTATGTTTTATATATACATATATCTATATGAACCAAGAGTCAGTCACTTCTGAACCCAAAAGGGCAGAAAAAAGGAGGAAGAAGCAGGCATATATAAACATTTTCCTTTACTTTATACATTTTTACTTTTAAAATCTTTCTCTCCTATCCTCTAAAATAACTCCTAGGCCACTTGATATGTTTTCTGACAAAGTATCCAGTGAAAACTGATTGTGGCTGTACATTACACCCATCAATGAAGGAGCAGTGATCTGGAAACTAAAGTCCCTAAACAACATCTATTTGGCATAAGATAAATGTGAAGAATATATTACTCTAATGTGTTAAAATACAATAGAGAGTTTTCTTGAATTACTCACCCATAGGCTCCATTGCTAATCAATTTAATCGTTTCAAAATCACTTTCCCGAGGTTTTCTTCGAAGTTTCAGGGAAGTATTAGAGCTCTTGGAAACAAAATATGGACGTTAAAAAGTAGTTGAGAATTCAAGAAAATGATTTTAATAGCAAAATAAGTAATACTTGAATTACATGCTGTGTTGGTTAATATGTTGAAGGGGCGTATTCTAGCAAAAGAACCTGGGAGACAGCATTAAAGATCAATTCTCCAGAGCAGTGCTGATAAACCACTCCTCACGACGGTGTCTAAGTTACACTTAAGTGAACCTACACTTCCAGGAGATGAAGGCACCAGGTTTTTGAAAATTCCTGATTTTAATTTACCTCTGTTAACTATGTAGGTTAGCCTTACCCTTGACTTTTAAAGTTTTGAGATTTAAGTCCAGAATGCTCAACCTTCTTTCTGATTCAGTCAGCCAGAAAAGAATGGGCTAAGGTAGGTACATGGGCCAGTAGGTACAGTGGCTTCTCTGTCCCTGACCAGAGCACATCTATTTCATTCCCGTGGTAAACTTTCTTGTTTGGAAAAGGTAGTCAGCAACGAATGGGACACCACCCAAGCATAGAATACCTACCTTTCTTTACTTCCATACCATAAGGTTTACCATGATTTAGATATCAATTTTCCAAAAGAGAGCTATTTAAAAACTTTAATTCAAAGGACAAGAACAAATAAAGTGCTTCAAAAGTTTTTTCTCGCACCTCATGTATTTTTAGCATTGAGAGGGTGTTACCATCCTCTTTGTCCCTTCTGCAGAACCCAGAATTCCCTTCCTATAAATTGGAAGACACTCCATGACTCTAAGTTATGTCCCATCCTCCTCCATTCAGTGTTGTCATTTGCTGATTCTGTCACACTCTCATCTTTGGGAGACTTGGGTACCCAGCTTCCCACCTTCCTTTCTGCTCGCATTCTTTCACCATTCGGGTGGCCCCAGTGTCTGCACAGATGACTCATTCAACACCCTGGCCTCTGGGCTACCTGACCACCTCAACTCAAACAACTAGCTCTTTCCTCTAGTCTCCCCTGGCCTTTGGCCATGCGACCTGGACTAGCCATCACCTGTCACCATCTCATATTGGAAAATATAATTCAAGACTGGGACCAACTTGTCTTGGTAACTCTTCCCTACCTGAAAGTGGTCTCATTTATGTCAGTGCATGACTCCTAAGTCATTCAGACCTCCACCTAAAACTCCCCCTCCAAGTGCCAAAGAATACCACACCTTATACATAGTTGCTAGTTTGATGGCTCTTCTTGGATGTCTCAAAGGAACATCACTCTCAACACACTCAAAATTATAACAGTTATAATAAAATGAACAAAACCAGCATTTATTTAGCATTTACTATATGGTGCTATCCTATTTTACACAAACTATCGCATTTAATTTTTTACATCCATTCTACAGATGAAGAAACTGAGGCATGGAGAGATCCCACAATTATTAAGAGTTGGAGCAGGTTTCAAATCTAGGCAATCTGACTCCAGAGCCTGGGTTCTTAGATCCCAGGATACCCAGTTGCCCCTCTTTCCTGTCTGCCTTCAACCTGCTCTATCCTGAATCCGTTTCTAGTGTTCATAATTAAGGAGAATGAGAGCAGCATCCAGAACCTCTCATCTGTGTCACTGTAGCAGCCTCTTAACTGGCTTCCTCAGGGTCACCCTGCCTGTTCCTCTTAGCCCATCTTCTTTCTACATTGTAATCAGTGTGATTTTTTTTCAGGCTATAAATCAGACTGTGTCATCTCCCTGTCCACCCCCTTTTGCCCTACATTCCCATACATTTCCTCCAAATGCAATAGCTTCCCACTATTCTTTGAAAGAAAAAAATTGACGAAGATGAACTAGGACCTCTGTGTCCAGTTTACCAAGCTCTCCAATCTCTACTGTCCTCCTTGCTCTTAGTCCTCAGATGGACTCTGCTCCGTTGTGTCACAGTCTTTGCCCACGATGTTCCCTTGACCTGGATATTCCCGCTGCCCCTTCTCATCCTAGTAACATCTCACATCTTGGCTCAAGTGTCATTTCTTTGGGAGATCTTTTTGGACTGGCAAGACTAAGGTAAATCTCTTCATGTTATTTTCCAGTTGCACATGGTCATTTTTCTTTACAGATCTTTTCAAATTTATTATTTAAAAATTTTTGCATGATTTATTTTTATTTTATCATCTCCCAGTAATGGAAGCATCATTTCACTGGAAGCAAAGATACTTTCTCTTTGAAGGGAGGGGCTAAAATTGTATGCCTGGTCCCTTATACATAGAAACACAATAAACATTTGTTGAACAAATAAAGTAATTAACAGCCCAAATCTCCAGCTGCCATAAACAGAAAAACCAATAACATATTTTATCAAGAAAGATACTTACACTCACTGATTCATCTGTTTCTGGTGTTTCCGCTGTCCCACTATCATAGTTTCCCAACTGAGCCATTTCTAAGTTAAAAAAAAAAAAAGCAAAATTTAAGAAAAACAGGGCAATGGCAATTAGACAAAAGCACCATACCAAAATAATGGGAAAAAAAAATTATTCTATGCTCCAATGAGCCCATGGGAAAATCTTAAATTCGAAATGGCATTCGGAAATTGTTTATCACACATCCTTCCCTGAAATCTCACTGCATTTGAACACCTAGACACAGGTACTTTAGAGCTGGGCCTCTGCTCCAGCTAGCAGGTTTCACTGGCTGACACGATCACCTCAGCGTGGAAGTGATTTGGGGGTCAATGACTGTGCCTGTAATCAGATATCCAAGACAGGCAAATCTTCCCAGGCTCTGACAGGCATCGGAGACCACCAACTGCAGCTCAGATGATTCTGAAGTTTTAGTGAACATCACTTCTTTCATTCCTTCACAGCCACTGAGATATAACCCACCTAGTACACTAAGAGTTTGCAGTTTGTCAGAAAAGAAGCAATAATAGTGGTTAAGAGAGGTTTGGGGATGAAATGACTTGGGTTACCACCACTATCAGCACTTACTAGTGACCTTTCAACCTCGGCTCTTACCCTGTAAAATGGCAACACTTTTGTTGATCTCTTAGAGCTTTTTATGAATATTATATATGACAATGCATGTAAAGCTCTTAGCATGTTGACTAGCAAGTGCTAACTGAATGTTGACCATTATTTAATATTACTGATTACATCGTGTAGTCAATCCTGGGCTGGATGCCACATGCTCAACACCAGCTTAAGTATAATCTTGGTGGTCTAGTTAAAGAGACAAGGGCATCTAATTCCTCAGCCTACACTGGTATGCATCCTTGAAGACTCAAATCTAATTCATTTTACTGTTAAGGCTGATTTTTATTATTATTATTATTTTATTATTATTATTTGTATTAGAAAACGAACATAAAAGAATTTTCTCCAAAATGTTGATAGAGGTTATCGCTGAGTGGTACAATCATAGGTAATTTGCATTTTCTAGTATTTCAAACTTGAATTTGTATAATAAAAAGGTTTTTTTTAGTTATATATTTTTATATGCATCTAAAATTATTTCTTAGGCTCTTATTCGTGTATTCATGTTCTTATAAATACAATCATCCTTTTTAGGGGACAGATTACACATAAAAGATATGAAGCAAAGCAACATTGGAGTGTTGTCTTTGGATAAAAATAAACTCCAGATTCTAAAATAACTGGACACTGACACTCACCTTCCCAGTTTACCTGCAGGGAAAATTCAAGAATAAAAATGAGCTGAGTACAAAGTGTATGCTTTCCTGGTGTCACTCAAATGCTGTCAACATCCTATGAGACCAGCACTTTAGATTTATGAACTAGGAGGTGAATTAAAATGTATCAGTTGGAGGAGATTTCAAGGAAAGGAGTGATTTTAATATTGTTTAAATAAAATAGTAACAGCAGCTAACATTTATTAAGCATTACTACATCTTGGGTACAGAGATAAATCGATGTAACCCTGGAAACAATGCTATGAATAGGTACTACTGTCACCCCATTTTTACAGAAAGAATATTAAGGCACAAAGAAGTCCATACATCCAGAGCGTGGTCAAGGGCACACAGCCTGCAGTGCTGGCCACAAGGGCACAGTCCTGGGCCATCCCACTTCAGATCCTCACTCCTTACCTGCAAAGGTCAGGCTTTAGGATTGTTAGTGTAGATGTAAACAAGAAGAGGAGGCAAATGTAGATCAGAGTTTGTAATAATCATATTTTAAGTGATAACAAATAGGTTAAAAACTATCCTCAGATTTGAATCAAGAAAATTAAGTGTCGGGTTAAAAACACAACTCCTAGTTATCAATTTGTATTACTAACCTTGAAACTTGTCAAAGATCACTATTAAATTTTTTAAAGACTCTGTGAAGAATGTACATAAATGGGCCTCAGATTATTCACCTACCAAAGTTCAGCCTACAGTGTGATATTTACTACCAGGTAAGAAAACTGTGAAGAGCTCACTCAGTCTACAATTCAAGAGCTGACACTACCTTAACTATGCAGCGTGAAAAGTCACTGTAATATACCTTGACAACTTCCCGGACTCCAATTATTTTTATGAAAAAACAAATTAAAAAACGGTTCTGTTTTAAATAGAATTTCTGCTAAATAACTATTATCTGAGAAATACATATTATTTATAAGCCATGGGTAGTAATGGAATGGAACCAAGAGTCAGCTTTTGAAGCAGAAACCTAAGGCATCATTTTGTAATGCCTGAAGAGATTTTTAAAACTCATCTAAATACCATTAAACATCTGCCCTTTTTATTTCATTGATTTAAACCATTTCTGAAGACTCATGATTCAAAAAGGTAAAGATGGTAATTTGAAAGCCATGGGGGAAAATCTCTCCCCAGGGAACTTTTCAGAAAAGCAGCCACCAATCTCTGATAAGTGCTGAATCTGTTGTGGTATTGCTTTCGGTACAGTATAAATTTATCTAGCATTATCTCCCAGTAATGCATGCATCATTTCCCTGGAAGCAAAGATCCGATGGCCGTAAGCGCAAACAAAGCAGGGGGAAATAGGAGAGCAGGGGAGAGAGCAGCAGGGTCTCTGGCTTTAGATGGAAAAATGTCTGTGCCAACAGTTATCATCATTACAAACGGTTTGGCAAAACAAACACTGTAAATTCAATTTAATGAACCAGAGAGACAACTCTGAATGAAGGAGTCTAGGATTATTTTTGAGTCTTTTTAGGCAGTATATGTAACCTAAATGTTTTACATGACAATCCCAAACAACAATGAACACAAAAAGATTGGGGTGGGAGGGCAGTGGCTTCTCAATATTAAATTTAAAAACAAATAATTAACAGAGTGCTTCCTCTTCTTTGTATTTAATAGCATTAGACCTTTATTTTTTTCATTTGAATCAACCATAAATCCTTTATATAAGCTTAAGAAACTTTTTCCCCCTTCTATATTACTATTATTCTGAAGTTTTTGGGACAAGTAAACAAAAATATATCAACCAATTGTGCACTTGATTTAAAGTAACCTATTATCAGTTACCTTACTCTCAAATTACTTTAAATTTAAATGTCATTTTAAAATAAATTATAATTAATTTCTTTAGCAGCGGTTTCAAAATTAAAAGTACCTTTGAGAAGAACCCAACTAAACTTTGCAAGTAGAAAAACTACTCAGAAGATTGAAATCTAAACCCTTCTGGGATATTCTGGCACTGTTAAGAATGGCTGATGGGCTGCTAAGATTTCAAAGTGGTCCCCATACTCTAGGTAAACACAAAGTGGGTCATGCTCATATGCTTCTCAGGACTCAACTTGTCGCTATTTCCTTCAAATCGCAATTGACCCCTCAATTTGGACTTTTCAGTAGACAGAGACGAAATATGGGGGAAATAAAAAAATAAAGATTTGTCACTAAGTTCTTCTATGAGGTCACAGTGCATAAACAAGTGAAAGGTTAGCCCATCCAAGGTTCTCACCTTCCAAAGGATCCTTATTGAGCCCCAGCTGGCTAATGATGTACCTGGGAATATCAGTTTTAATACCCTGTCCTTCTTTTGCATGGCCCTCTGCTGCTTCCAATAGGTAGTAAAATTCTTCAGGATCAAATTCCTAGAAGACAAACACAGATGATACTTGGATCCAAAACTGTCTAAGGTTTTATTATGTAAGTCCTATTCACAATAAAATTGCTGGATATATATGGTTGTAGGTTATTTACGATGAAAGGAGGCAAGTGGCTTTAAAAAGTATATAATTCTTACTTCATATTTGAAGCCTATTCATTTTCTAAGGCAATACATTAATGTACTTGGTAACCCAAACAAAATGACCATTTCCAATTTCTTTGTAATGCAACTGAGCAGGTATTACCCTCTACTTCAGGTATCTATCTCACTGAAAATAAACAGGTTTGAATTTTTAATTGTGCCTTTTTAGCAAAGTTGGAAAACCTGGGATTCTTATCCTGAAGATTCAGTTTCTCTCTCTACACAAATAGCCACACACAAAAGGCATAATGTTAGAATACATTTTCACCAAGGTTTCATAGGAAACTCCCTTAGTATGGAGGTATCCAAAAATATTAGAAAGAAAAGGCTCAAAATTATTATTTTATCAGTACACTCTAAAATTAATGTGAAGACAAAGAGAAACATAAAATTAGTTCTTCCAATTACTTCTTTTTAAAAATTCAGTAGCTCATTTATACCACGTATTTTACTTTCTTGATGTCTGTTGCTTCTAGCATGTAGTAAAAATCTTTATATCACATCACTCTAGATGAATGCTGTGGATTTATGTGTTATAAACAATAATGCTTACAGATTTAAAACACAGTTGCTATTTTATGTTATATTTCCTGGATTTTTTTTCTCTCATGATTTTTCCTATTTTTATTAATGCCCCAAATAGGCAACTTTGGAATCTCAAGATTTCACCTGACAATTACTCAAATGTTTCTAAAGGCCATAAAATAAATAAATAAATAAAAATTGCTGCAAATAGAGTTAAGCCAAACAAATGTGCACACTAGGTGCCCTTTTATATAAAAGGTACAATGACCGGGGAAGCCTGGAACTGCAAGCACAAGACTGTTGGTTGGGGAATACATCCCCTAAAACTCCGATTTCATCTGAGCTTTAAGCAGTGCTGAAAGCAGCAGCATTTTCAAATCTACTAAGTTTATATGTTTGTATCTTCAAAGGTGATGCTTTTACTTTATCTATTCTGATTAGAAGTGATTACTGTAAAAGAAATCATTCCCTCTTTTAAGGCAAGATTTCTGAGTCTATCTGTTGCTGTCCAGAGAAACACATTTTACTGTTAACTGGCATTTCTCTCGAAATTAAACAAGTACTGGAAGTACACACATATAGTGCGTAATTCAAAAGGTACACTAGGAGAATAAAAAGTCTTCCTTTTACCTGTATTCACCAGTCACACAGTTCTCCTCCCAGAGACACTAACTGCCAAATGGTGCTTTTGATTCTGTGGTTTTAAGGGTCTTGGCCTTTGATGGAAAGCCCTACTCCACCATATCCCTACCTGTCTCCTCAAGATTTCCCCTGTACCACGTCTCACTGTGCACTGGTATGTATTTATGGGGCTGTGAACATTTCACCATTATAAAAAGCTGTGAATGTTAATTAAAATAAGGGCAAAAGCATAGCAATGGAACCATATATGTACACGTTTGTGTATGTAAAATTTTGAAAAGCTGTATTGTACATAGTGTTAAAAATACTTTAATGGCTAGTACAACTTAAAAGTGAATGTTAATACTATGTTAGGCCCTTTTAAATATTATTCTTATGTTCAAAGCTTCATATTTGTTCACAGTGTTGAATGAAATCTCAATCAAAATTACATAAAAAAACCCAGAAATTTTAAAACAGGGAAATGATCACTAACTAAAAAATATATAATTGATAAAATAAACTGATCTCTAAAAGTCTCGTTTCTTCAGGTCTGGATGAGGCCCTATTGCAATCCCCCAAATGGTCTGCTGACTAGCACTTATCTCTAGCATGCCACATTTTAAAAACAAATAATAATTATAACCACAGGTTATCATATATAATCTCTCTCTCTGCATCTTGGCAACACCAAAAATGTGAGGCTCAGCAAGTGTTTTAAATCAGCTGTAACACAGTAATTACACTGAGATAAGGTAAAGCACATATTTCATAATCATCTGTTAAGTTTGGTCAGAATATGCTATGACTATCACTTAATACAGCACAAGTCCTAGAATTCTTACTTAAAACCAGAAAACAAAAATCACATACCCATGTCGTCATAAACATTCTTAGTTGTAGTTCTTGTTGACTCTTTTATTTAGCTCTGGTCTTTGAAATCAAATGAAATTGGAGCTTTCTGATGGCCAAGGGTTTCCCACAGTTAACAATTAATAATGGAGTCACATCTAGGGGCAACTTACCAGGCACTCTAATAACCGAGCAGGGCGGGCAATAACAATTAGGATCTTTCGGACTAGTTGTTTAATAAATGCCAATTCTCCACTTTCCGAACGATCATGAGCCTACGAAAAAGCAATGAAAAGAATGATGAAACAGAGTTGCTCCATTAAATGAAAAAGAAAATCGGCAAAGCATGCTAATTAGATAATTGCAAATATTCTAACATTAAGTGATTTAGAAAATACTTTTAAAAGATTGATGAGTGGACATTATCTCTACATAAATGGACACTATTAAATGTCTATATCTACCAAATAGCTCTATTAGCTCAATTTTAATTGCAAACTTTGATTTATTCTCTGTGTTAAAAATAAAATGTTAGGACTCCTAATGTGAGCCACAAATGAAGGAGACACCAACAGTTTATGACACATTAAGAACATGGTACAAGTAGAGTGGGTAGCTGCTAAAGAAACTGGATTTTCCAGATGTAAGATCCTTAATGTATGAAACAGCTAACAGAGTAAAGGACTGCTTTAGTTATCCTGGGCACTTAACATATGCATGAAATATAGTTTACATATACAACACATTTAACCTATAAATTAGTTATTTCATTACATATAAAAAGTGTGCATAACTTATTTCAAATGTTAGGTGAATAATGTTTATACTTAGATACATTCATATGATTCCATTTTACGTGTTGAATAAATAATACCTAGGTATTAAACTCAATAAAATTTAACTGACTTAAAATTTTTTTTAATTTTATTTTCATGCTGCCTACATGTGAAATCAAAGCACAACAAATATTCTGAGAACAAAACTCAGTTCACTCAGAGTCGTTTTAATTTTCAATGATACTGTCTTGAAGAAATGAGGTAAATTTGTATCAAAGCAGATATAAAAGCAGTTTTAAAAGTTTAAATATAAACTTCTATGCATGCTCACTTTTAGGCTTTCTTAATTTTTAAATGATTATAATTTACTTTCCTCTAAGGATTACAAAAAGTCAAAGTGATGTTGGTGCAATAGAATATAATTTCACAGACATAGTAATAAACATTTAAATTATAGTAATAAACATTTAAAATCATTCTTGAAGGTATTTTATTCTGTCAAGGACCAGAACCTCTCATGAAAAGAACTGGCAGGCCAGATCTACAAAAATGATTATATTTAGCAGTAATATGACTACTGAATTTAAGCCACCAAATGAAAGGCAACTCTCTAAAAATTAGGTATAAAAACTATATACCAGCAGAAGCAAAGCAAAACAGCTAACATTTAAAAGAAAAAGACATAGAAAAATGACCATTGGTGAATAATTTTTGAATAGAATATATTCAAAGCAAACCAACTAGTAACTATAACTATAGGTTCTATTAATCCATTAGAATGCTAGGATGTACATAAGAAAAAAATATATATATATATGTATATAAGGAAATATATATATAAAATATTTAAACCATCTAAGCTTTCTTCCCAATTGGATTTGCAACAAAACAGATTTTGAAACTTACAATGAATGCCAAGAAATAAGGTTATATGTATTTTTTATAGTTTATCATTAATCAAAACTAAATAGATGAAGCAAACTTAAAGATGAAGCAAAAAAAAAAAACTCCACCTAAATTTTTGATTGAAAATTTGGTATAGATACTGAATTTTCTTCTACTATAATAATAATTACTGCTTTATAAATTCAGAAATGTAAAGAAAATCTAAAAAGCCTGAACATGTTTTGGTGGTTTCTTCAAAGGGAAACAACTCTATATCTTAAAAAATTAAAAAATAGTTTAGATTATATAAATTCCATTTTAAAAACCGTAAAAATAATCAGTTCATTTCGACTTCTTACTTTTAAGAATTATCAGCTATAACTAAGGCCAGAACATATAATGGGTTATAGTAACTCAAAAATATTTTACCTACTAACATTATTGGGGTGGGAGTGCTTTATTAAAACAACACCAAATAAAACCACACACACAGCATGAGAAGAATAATAGTTTCTTGGCTGCCAACAAGCTTCGGCATTCATGGAAACCTTGTGTTTATATTGTAAGTGTCGGCTACTATGAAAAATACTGAGACCTAGATTTGAGGGGTAGCTTATAGCTTCCTACATATTTTATTTTCTTTGGTTAAATCCACCTAAGTGGAAAAAAAGGAATGGAGACAAAAAAGCATTCATGTGGGATTGACCTGGACATCGGGACTTTAAAAGGCATCAGTTAAATTAAGCTGTCCAGACCTCAGAGAGACCTTGCCTGGGCATGGAAAAGACTGTAATGGGAAAAGTGACTGGAAGACAGGCCAGGCACATGCACTGAGTCACAGCTGGGAACTGACAGCATTGCATCATGGGACAGGCAGAGTGGGTTCCCACAATTTGGGTGCATCAGAAAGGGGAACGTTCCCCTGCAACCCGATTGCAACCGAAGGGCCCGATTGCAACCGAAGGGCCACAATCCCAAGACGGTTTTGCTCCAAACTCTGGAAGGATATTGTAAACATGACTCTGCCCTTTATGTCTCAGGTATACATGCTTCTCTGCCTCAAAGAGAAATTTCTCTACAAATCAACAATTCTTTATCCAATACATGGTCTATTCAGATGATTATTTGAAATCTTAACATTTTTTTTAATTGCCATGTAACAATCTGCCGAGTCTATCATACAGAAACAAAATTAAGTGAGAGATTTCAATGTGAGTAGCTTTGGATATTGATTGTGCCCTTTTCAAGGAATGCCTATGAAGGAATGAAAAACACAGGATTGAATTGGTAATTACGGTAATATCCTGGGACAGAACTGTGTGATTAAGGAAAGAATATCTTACATGGGCTGACTATAGGGCTCCTCTCTCATCTGCCTCTTCTGTTTCAAAATGCACTATTTAACAAATATAATTTTCAAGATGTTCTCATAAAAAGTAATATGTGTAGTGTTTCCTGTATTTTTCAGAAGCTGATTTAATTAAAAGGAACAGCAGAATTAGATTACTTGATGACAAATCATAACAGATCAAATATTTTGGCATGTACACATACACATATTGCTCTTCCAACCCTGCCTACCTCCCAGTTACTGAGGAGCCAAAAAAATATCAGACACTGAGTGAGGCACCAGGGAATTAGAGATGATTAGGAGTGAGGATCTGGATGATGCTCATGAAGTAAGGCCCCAAAACAGATCATTACAATGCACAGAGATAGAGTGTATAACCACAGGACACGGTATGGTTTTTACTTGTAGGGCAGAATGAAGTCACTGAAGGATGCTAGTTAGATGTTCTTGCTGCTGCACAGAAGTATGAATGTGAGGGATTAGGAATGAAAGGAGGGCAGAACAGTGAAGATGGTGGCCTGAGCTACGTAGTGGTTATAGAATAAAAGGGAAGAGCCAAACTTATATCAGGGAGTTTAGTGAAAGGGAGTCTGAAGCCATTTATCCAACATATATTTATTGGGTCCTTCTATGTGTCATACCTATTTTAGGTGAACTTAGACAATATCCCTGCTCACACAGACATTATATTTTAATGTAGTGCTACTCAAACTGTGGCCCAAAGACTGGTACCAGTCCATGAACTATTATCAGACTGTGATGAGATAAGCACAATATTGAGAGGAAGCATTTAACAACTCTTACAACAATTCTACATTGCTGGAACACTCAAATGCATGATGATTTTCCTGTATATTAATTTCATTTTAATTTATAGGAGAATTGGTCCATATCAAATTGGAAATTAACAACGAAAAACAAAAACAATGTGTGTTCATCCCCAAGGAGAGTCTGAGAAACACTACCTCAGTGAACTGCAATAGGTTGAAATGTGAGAAATGGGAATAGAGTATAGAAAACAGTTGGGAGGCTTGGATGGGAAAGGGAAGAAAAACTGTGGCTGCTAGACAGAGAGGGACCTTCTCATCTCGCCACAGTGGAATTTGGTAGGGACAAGGACAGATGAATTTCTAGGAAACTAGGATGCTAATATTTTCCTTCAGTTCCATGCAATTATTTACATATTCATGCTTAGAGAAAACCACCTTCAATTATGTTTACATCAGCATAATTTATTCTCCATGAGATACAGAAATACAATATATCCAAATGTATAGGCTAAATAGGTTTTACTTGTAGGCTGTAGCTGATCAATTTCAGTTAGAATAGCAATATTATGCACTAATTCCATTCTGCCATACACACTTCCTTCCTGCCCTGGGTATTATCAGGAGCTACGTATCCAAGTGTTAGACCTACACACGCCTGTGTTTATCTGTCATTTGGGAAATTGGATATTTTGTTATAAGAATAATCAACGTTAATGAAAATATAAGTTGCCATTTACTACCCAATACCACATGCAGGTTAATTAATAGGACACAGGTCTGGAAGAAGCCAGCAATTTTCCATTTAGCTTTTCCAGATATTAGAACTAGATAGCATCATCAAATAATACACATACACCCAGGCAATTTATAACTTTATGGCTAAGAGGGGGAAAATCACTGCTTCAAAATCCTTCACAATCCACTTATCCTAGAGCCATAGATTATTGGGTCCCAAGGTTCCTGTAAAGGTTATTACATTAACTTTCTATTACTATAAATGATGACCAGAATCAATTTACAGCAAGTAGAAATCAGGTTTTTTTTCCTTCTTCTTCTTTGCTTCCGTGGAATATGAATGAACTCCATCTCACGGTTAAGACTTGTTAAGCAAATGCTCTCATAAAATTTTTCTCTTTTTCAGGGGAAAAGCAAAACAAATTAGAAAACTTTACATGGTATATGGTTCTTACCTCCTGTAGCAACTTATCTAATTTGTGCTGTAATTCAAGGAAGTATCGTGAGGTAATGAGACCCTGGTGGGATTTATCCAAGCAATCTCGAGCAAGTTCAATAATCTGATGGTGAGTGAAACTCAGCACTCCATCTGCTAGGGGAAGAACGTGGTCAGGAGAGTAGCTGGTGATAATATCCTTTAGACGTTCTTCCATCTGAGCTGTAGCCTATTTAGAGAAGACACACACACAGATGTAATACAAGGAAACATACAAGTGGACAATTCAATCATCATATTTATCTTGCATTTTCAGAGACCTCCACAAGTTATTAAATAGAATTCTAGAAATTAAATTTAAAAGCAGCCTCATTTCTGTATACGATAATGGTGATATATGTCATTATATATTCATCAAAACCCACAGAATGTTCGGCACCAAGAATGAACCCTAATATAAATTATGGACTTTGTGTGATTATGATGTGTCAGCACAGGTTCATCAATTGTAACAAATGGACTACTCTAATGGGGGTGTTGATGGGAGAAGCTGTGCGTGTGTGGGGTCAGGGGATTTTGGGGAACTCTACTCAATTTTGCTATGAACCTAAAACGGCTCTAAAAAAAATAAAGTCTATTTGACAAAAAAAAAAAAAAAAAAAAGAATATCACACCAGGTGGAAGAAAGACTTGTGGTATGTAAGGGAAACTGAATATCCTTGGGTGATAATTACTTTTTTAATGCCCTATCACATGTAAAATGGGTCATGTAATTAGCTTCTTCGAATTACTCAATATCTGTCAAATGTTATGCTTTCATTTCAGATCTTGGGGATCTTTCAGATAGATCATCAAAAATATCAATTAGTTCTGTTTATCTATTCAAAAATCAAGACTGTTGCAGGAGTTCCACAAGACAGGCAAAGAGTTTGTTCTCTTGGCTATATGTACCACGAAAAAGCATCTTATATCATGTTGATCCTTTTCTCAAAAAGCTACATCATGTGCAAAGGGATTCCCTTGGTAACATAAATCTAAAATTTCCTTTCCAACTTTTATTTTCTTCTCTGTGATGCCCTAGTATTGCCTACTCAATACTCCTTGCTTACATTAATCACACAATCAAGAAGATTCCCTCTGCCTGACTCATGCTACCCTCTAAAATCTTAACCAGTATTAACTAGCATAGTCAGGACCTGCTTCCCTGGTGAAGAGGTGACATCTGATAAATAGCTGAAACGGCTTTAATCAATGCCATCAATGTTGGGTTCATTACAAATAATAAGTACTCTACTCCTGATTTATAAAGCCAAAGATTTCCTTTTCTTCTCTTGCCTAGAGCTACAAAGGTGTGTGTGGCGGGGGGGGGGGGGGGGGGGGGGCGCGGTGGTTGAGGGGAAAACAGGAACCAGATGGAGAGACTGCCTTCTGCCACATGTGTAGGAACACTTTGGTGGAAAAGCCATAAAAACGAGGTGACAGAGACTATCAGACAGAGGCGCCTTGCAGCCGGGGCACCTGTTGACAATCCTTCACAAGGTCCTCTCTGGCTCAAATTCCTTTTGCCAGGCTAATGGGGGAACACTGCAACTGCACCTTCCCTTCCAAATTAATGGGGTTAGACATATAACTGCTAAAGAGGTAGCTAGTCACAGAAAATTTAAAAAATAGGTTGAAAAAGAAGAAACGACAAAGACTTTCATGACAGACCAGTCTACAGGTGAGGAAGAAAAACTCTCTCTGCTCGACAATGAGCAGGCCCAAGATTTGGGCAGAGGAGCACAGGGTCTAGGGGCCGTTCAAAGCAGACTCTCCCAGGAGCACCTCGCCAGGCCCATCTACCAATTGGTGGTTGGTACATAAAACCAGCAGTATTCGCTTCAGAGTCAGTTCAGCACACAAAGAGTGTGGCTAGTTCTCAGTAGTTTTAAAAAATGTTTACTGATTTTAGCTTTCCAAGAAGGCTATGGTGCTGTTTTATGCATGTCATTACTAGATTGGACCATTACTTCCCTTAAAACCACCTTAGAGACGCTAAACCTATGTTGCCTGTTCGTTTCGATGCGAAGCATCTTCAATTCAACTCATTACCTTTGGGAACCTTTCTTTGTAGACATGGTTCATCATAATTATTTCATGGTCACAGCAGGCGGGAGAACGTCCAGGGCTGCAAGCAAAGCAAATTACCCTTTTAAACTTGCCACAGCATGAAATGAAAATAAGCCTCTTATTTATAAACAATTGGTTGCATCGAAAGTACTATGAAACCTTTGTAAAAAAAAAAAAAAAGTATATTAGGTAATAAACTACAAAATCAGTCATTAGAACACAGATACATACCCACAAATATACAGACACCCTCAAGAGGATTTAAAAAGAAAGCTCAAGAAGTAGAATACCACAAATTAATTATAGCTACACTATATAACCAGTTTAAAAAACACTCTTAAATTGAGATTATATTCTGTACGTAGTAGCAGGCACTTGTGTACCGGTTCTGGAAACCAATTAATAAACTGCAACATAAAAGAAAACAGGATAGCTACAGAAACAACACCAAGGACATGTCGAAGTGTACAATTTCACACTTTTTTTCATACACCTGCGCTCTGCCACATCCCACTGAAGAGATTTAGGAGGCTTCCATGGCACAGGTGTCACCACTGAAATCCATTTTCTAGACTAGCAAATATTTATTTGAGGTGCTGAGGTAGGCATTGTGTACAATGTGAAACAGAGGCATACAACTGTTGTGAGTCTTTATTTCAGGAGTAGGTTCATGTTCTTTCCTAGTGGTATATATAGCTGTGCACCTTCAGTGTATTTATACTCTTGGGAGGAGATAGTTCACTCTAGATATCCTACGATCTCTTTTGAGATATGGAATAAAAGACCAATTTTACAAATTCATTTAATAGCATTGTATTTTACCACACAGGTGCCCATTAGGTGGTAAAATACAATGCTATTAAATGAATTTGTAAAATCGGTCTTTTATTCCATATCTCAAAATAATTGAACACATCCCACAATTACTATGTGTGGCTACATTTACTACCAGTTTATGATATTAAATAAGAAAGGTACAAAGGGAAAACCCTTCTCAGTAAACTTTAATATACAACTGAACACCTGACAAACTGTTTTATAATGAAACTTTAATACGTCAAAGTATACCAATTCTACAGCATCAAGCTCTCATACACTTGCGGACCCGGAGATAGACTGCCCTGATTCCCTGCAGAGAAGGACCTGTTATCTCAGGTCCTCACCCGAAGCCTCATCCGTCCTAGGATGCTATGTCCAATGCCCGAAGCGGGGATATAAAGGAAGGCCATTTGGCCTGGAAGAGCAACTCCGTTGGGCCATGTCACCCCACAGAGTGCTCCATGGAGTCAGCTGAAGCTTTTGGGCCTATATTGCCTCTAGACATCCCCCTCTGCCTAATCCTGCTTCTTCCTCTCTCTTCCACAGGGGTTGATATCGAGCACTCCCTAATAAACACCCTCATCTCTGTTTTAGAATCTGCTTCCTTAAAAACTAAACTGTGATATATATTATTTTTTTTTTAAACAAGGTCAATATAAAACTTGACCTACTCACTGTCAAATGAACTACATTTGACAACCACAAAACTCCAGGGACACGAACTTCTAATACTCTGTTCATAATCCTGGAGAAAGTAAGACTTACAATGGGAAGAAAGAATGGAAGATCTGGGTGAACTTTTAAATCAAAATTCCACATCCATGTGAATCTGAATGTGCTGTCCTTCCTTTTCAGCCAAGGTTCTTCCTCTTAAAGTATTAGCTGCTCTTGCACCATAATTAGATTGTCTTAAAATTTCCAATGGCTAGAAGGTTTTATAGGTGGTCCCTTTGGTCCATCGTGATTACTGCTACTACGGCAATTAGCAAATCGTGAGAATTTAAAAGAAAAATAATAAGATGCCTTTCAATGGTAATTAACAATATCATGTACAGATGGAAAAAATATACTATATTTATAGTAGTTCATAAATCAATTAACACATATATGAATTAGAGGACCAAAAAGTCTTCCCTTGAAATGGTCAAACAGAGATAATCCAATAAAGTAACATTTTTTCAATCAGGTCTACACACCTCAGACTTCGGGAACGGGGGCGCATGGGCGTGTTCCTGCATCTGTTCTCTGTGGCGATGCTTTCAGTGGTACAAAAATGTTTCGATAAGAAGTGTAATTCATCTGGTGTTGGTTGGTATGGTAACTGATGCAACTTCTCCTGGGAGGAACAGGATGACTAAAACGAACCAAAGTGAAGTTATATGACTACCTCAAAAATTTCCTTTCAAATGAATATGATATCAAATCACTAAAACTTGATATACCACCACTTTATATTGTTTCATTTTCATGCTATAATTACAGTAACTAGTGCCTATACAATAGCTCCTTGATACTTTCTCTGAGAGGTCAAAATGGCTTCTATATTTCATCTCATTTATCTATAAGACAATTTCCCTAAAGACAGTTTCTTCTCTGAAGAAAAGCCAGGCTCTGAAAATGAATAGGGCACAGCCAAAGCCAAAGCAAGAAAGTGACAATCGGAGTGAGATTTTGGGTGCATTAAAAGTCATATTAGTTCTCAAATGAGTATGGTACACTTCTACTGCTGCTCACAATCAAACACTGTGCCTTTTAGGTAAGTAACGTAAAATGAATTGTATGATATATGACCATAAATAAGATCATGAGATCTCACTTTATAGAGCATGCTTCGATGCAATTACCATCAATATGTGCCCTGGGTAAAAAGGGGAATGGAAAAAGATAGTTTTCTCTAAATGCCATTATTTTAAAAACTGAAATTCTTTTCTTTTTTCTTTGGCTAAAACTATTGTTATTTCTTAATAGCTTCAGTGGTGGTGAGTTTTTAATTCCTTAAGTATAAGTTTGCTTTATGAAAATTTTCATTCAATATTTGGAGCCAGGTAAGCTAAAAAAGGTGAATAGCTAAATAACGCTGCTTTTATTTATCAATCTTAGAAATGTAACTATAAAGCAGAGACTTGTTTTTGTTTTTATTGGGCTGTGAACTCTGTAAGCATTTCTAACAAAAGAGATGGAGAAAATTTTGAGTAATGGAAACATGGTTAAAACAAGCATACATTGAACGATAGCATTCAATTGAAAATTCAGTTATAGTAGGCTTTTTTAATTTTACAAAAGTCATTAGGTTAAGAGCACACTTCATAAACACTGAGCACTGCAATGCAGTAACACTAGAAATTAATGACTAGAGCTCAACAATATCCTTATACCTTGAAATTATAAAACACCTTACCAAGTATATACTGAGACAAAGAGATTTTTATAATGTAATGAGAATATTTTATAAACCATAAAAATGAGAACACTACTCGAAAGACTTATGAGATAAATCAAAAACTATTCAGAAAGTAAAGGCACAGCCTTAAATATTTTCTATGGAAAAAGAAATAAAACACATAAACGAAGTCAACTCAAGAAATCAGAAAAAGAATAAAATCAATGTAAGCAGGAGAAAAGCAGCAGTGATAAAAGCAAAAATAAGAAAATTGGCAAACAGAAAAACAGAATTAAGAATCTGATAACTATGGGAGGTGGACACACACTGCAAAATATATATATATATATATGACTTAGTGTTGAATTGTACACTTGAAACTTATTGGATTTTGTTAACCAATGTCACCATAAAAAAAAAAAGAATTTGTACATATGTCTCAAAGGTAAATAAATGTTCATGATTCTGTATCTAAGATTTCAAAACCCACACACACAGAAGTTTATTCACATGTTTATAGTAATCCCTTTTGGTGGCAAAGCATCAACTGAACTGATGGGAAGCTATTTACACGATGTATTTAATCCACTTAGTATGAATGTTGATTCACATTGCTGTAGAAATATTAATATATTTGATTATGAGTTGCTGGTCCAATCGCTGCTGGGCTGCTATGTACAGTACAGGGATCATATTACCTTTCTAAAATGTGAAAATTGATTCCAAAACACACCAGGCTCAAGAGTTTCACATAAGGTATTATGGAGCTGTACTTGCGTGAGAATGATACCAAGAGACTTCGAGAGGGTGGTCCCCTCTGTGGAGGAGAGAGAGGAGAAAGGGAGGGTTTGGGTGGGAGGGGGTTGAGTGGTATATTTAACATTTTATTTATTAAACAAAATAAAAATTTACTTAAAAAAATAGTTGCAGCAAATGTAATAAAACGTTAACATGTGTTAACTCTAAGAGGAAAATACTATGGTTATACCATATATATAGCCACATAACTGAACTTCATAAGGAATGTGCCCTGTGCTTACCTATGGGGAATATGTAAATCTGAATGATGCAGTGGTGTGAGTAAGTATTGTAACCTTTACAGCATTAAAGAAGCATGGAGGCAAGGAGCTTCTCTGGGGACAGGGCCTTTCTTTAAGCTCAGTTGGAACAAGCAAGGTGTAAATGAGAACAGGGTGACACCAGGATGAGTCCACAGCACTGGGAACAACGGTAGGCCAGCAAAATGTCCCGGGGATTCAAAAGGTACCGAAAAGTGAGTTGATATTGAACAATAAAGAAATGCAAAGTTTAGTTTAAGCATCAGGGACTCAAAGGAGAACTTGCAAAGCCAGTGAAGAGAGCTTTGAGGACAAGAGAGGGTGCAGGTGCTGCCTCAAGACCTCATGCCCTTATTGAAAAGATACTTGCACTGTTCAAAATATCTTTGGAATACCACTTTTATAAGAGTTTCAAGAATTAGTTTGGGAGTTTCTTAATAAACTGAGTCTCATTATTTTATATATCTAGCATGTTCTTTAAGTGTGGTACCCATGAGTCTCATCACCCAACTAGTCTGCGTATGACTTTTGACTATATCATAAGCCAAATCCACTTTCAAAGAGTGAAGATTTACACAGAAACTGTGCTGATAGTTTTCAAGGCAATTAGAAGAATTCCCCAAAATGATCTGAATAATCACATCATTCAAATAAGCATTTAATCTCTTAAGGTAACCACTTTGCAAAGCACAGTATTCATATGCATGCTAAACTTCTGCTTGTTATTTATTTAAAGTAATATTTTATAGTCATATCTCATATTTATAGGTATTATATTCTTATTTCCATTCTTTCTCTCAGCATAAAATAATTTATCTGGTAATTTATCTCCATATAAGGGGGGATGTCTTCCAACTGCTGCAATTCCAACATTTCTTATTTTAAAATTAAAAATTATTATCTGAATATTATCTTGGAAAAGTCCCACAAATTAATTTTAGCTGCAAAATTTGAAGTTAAAGGAAGTTGCAAGACTAAATATTCTCTGGAAGGACTGAGTAACTTCATATGATCAAATCTTTCCAATTTCAGAATATAGCATTTTTAACACTTGCCAATTTTGCAGTTTCTATAATATCCAAACGATACAGACATAATGGTTATATCTCAGCATAAGTTCTGGGATTCAGCTAATAACACAGTTATCTATAAAATTTAAGCTATATTTTCAGAGAATCTCTTTTATTTGTATATATTCAAATTTTTTATTTAAAAAATAACTAAAGTGCATTTCTGATGGGCTAAATGACTAACAGTTAACCCAGAAAATGAGAACCTAAGAGTAACTGAGATTAGATTTAGAAGAGAAAGAATGCAGCTACTATGCAGTTTTGCACAACTTTTGCTCTAATATTTAGAAGACAAGGACACAAAGAAACTGAAGGAAATAAAAAGTAGCTTTTCAAACTTTCACTCATCATTCTTATCAACAACCAATAGGGAGAAAAGATAGCTGAACTTTTGTCCAACAGCACCTACACTCCACAAATTTAACAGGTCCTTATTATGTCTTTTTGCAAACAAGTTCTTTTGAAGGTTCAAATTTAATTTTGAGGGACAAAACACATATATGAGATCAACAATGATAAGATACCATCTTCTTCAATAAAATAAATACTTAAGAGAAAACCGATCTTATTTCTGGTCAGAAGCTGTCAAAAACACAGATTATGTGTATGTGACTCATACTGCCTCAGGAGGCTTCTTCTTTATACACATATGGAAATCAGGGACAGTGATGACTACCTTGTGGCAGATGGCTAGGTCAGGTTTGCTAATTAAAAGGTTTGTTTTAAGAAACACCATGTAAATTCCTTTAAAAGAGCCAAGAGCCTGGGTCTAGCCCACTTCTTGTATTCTTATCGATAAAACAAGGATGCTGGTAAACAGTCTTACGGTTCATTCTCTGTGCTTCATATTTCATGCTTCCTATTTTTGATTCATCAAATGAAGCAAACAATGGCAAATAGGGTATGTTGCCAGGATTAAATGAGCCAATGCATTTTAAAGAGACTAGTGCCGAGCACATAATAAGTATTTAAAAAATTGTTTTATAAAATTATTTGTATCAAATGGGGTCTGATTCGATGTAATTCACTTCCTCCTTTTATTTTATAGATTTCCTTTTTAAAAATGCGTATGACTTACTAGTTAGAGATAGAAAGAAGAAAGAACCTGCATTATCCCCATCTTTCATGCAAAAGAGAAATTTCTATATCCAAAGTACAATAAAACTTGACTGAAGGACAAAGCAAGGTGATGGAGTAGAAATAAAAAAGAATTTGAAGTTAAGAGACATGATATAAATTTGGGGCATGGGAGAATTAAACGAGAATATGTGTGGGAAAGCCATGGAACAAAGGGCCAAGTTTTCTGTTTATTGGTGGCTGGGTTCTAACTGGAGAGATGTCCAAGGGTCTGGGAAAGAACAACACTTTAAACTTAGAAAATGACTCTTTTTTTCTTTTTGGTTAATCAGTTTTAGCATTCATTTTCACACTGTGGTTGTTCATGTTTTCAACATCTTAAATATGGGCCAGTAACCAATAATGGTTACTAGCACAATAACAAAGGGTGACTTTACAGTGACAATTTTATCCACTGAAACCATTCAGGAGTTTTAAGCATCCTTTTCTGATATAAGAATGATGTGCCATTGAAACCACTGAAGGTTGTCTGGATGCTTCACAAAAACAGTCTAAATGGACAATAAACTCATATACCACAACAAAATGGAATAAGGGATAGGAGAATAAATTACCTCTCCTCAATAAAATACTACAAGGAGACGGTAAAAATAATCCAACACGTTTTATTTAACAAGTCAGTTTTAAAAGTGCTCCAAAAACCCACATTATTTAGCATCTGGAATTCTGGAAATACATAATATAAGGCAGTGATGACACCAGTTAGCATTTATGAATTTAATTGTAGTTTCTTTTCAATTCAAGTGTTTCTTTTCAATTCAATTAAGCGGCTGGTGCTATATGCTTAGCACAGTGCTTGGGTGTGTGAAAAAAAAAAAAAAGATGGATAGCCCTACTCAATAAACTATAGATTTTGACAAAGTGGAGATGGAGATGAACCAGAAGGGGCTCTAAAATCATCAGCTTATTCCTGGCTTGCACAAGAACATTTGGACTACTCCGTTAGGTATTTACTGAATGCCTACAACAGACTGAGCCTTTCTAAATGGCTATCGGCTTTTAAGGCTCTACAGAGATAGGTAACCCACAATATCACTAACTTAAACCAAGAAAGCATATATCTAACCTACTTTCTAGTCATTGCTAGACATCTTGTTGAAATGTTATAGTTTGGGGCAAGAGAACATCCTTCTTCCTCTACCCATTTTCATGGTTTCTCATTATTTACCTTAACTGACTACTAAGTTCTTTTAATCTCTCCTTAAAAGAAAGTTATTCCCTAGAAGACACAGACAAATTTAAGGCTTGCCATTTTTTTTTTCTTTGCAGAAAAAAACCCAAACAAATCAAAAAACAAAAACAAAAAACAAACAAAAACAAAACAAACAAAAACAAACAAACAAGAAACTTTGCATCTAAACCATATATATATATATTTAAAAAAAGACCCAGGACATCAAAGTTTAATGGCGTTTCAGTGCTAATATCATTGGCGTGGAACCAAAACAACAAAACCAAATTGTGTTTCCCCCTAAACTATACCAAATGGTATTAAAACAAGAGCTCCTGATTGTCTTTAAACTTGTGATCCTGGGACTTACTCATTTTGTGCACCAAAGTTTAAAAGCTTGCAGTAAAAAGATGCCCTTTTTATGTTTGTCAGCTCATCATCTGAGGTGTAACCTATTCAAAGTGGCAGACGTGCAGAATCTGCCTTCTCCTTCCCACCAGGAAACACCAGAGAAAACACCACTTGCATAAGAGCTCTACAGTTGTGAGGGAGAGGGAAAAAATCAGGCACTTACAGAGACCGTGGAGCTGGGCGTGTTTGTTCCATAGCCAGAGGAGGGGAGAGAAGCCAAGGACCAGCGGCGTCCATCAGTCCTATTGAGAATGTGAGATTAGCTTAGGCCAACACTGGAATACTGTTACACAGAAAACCCAGGGAAACCGAGTATTTTTAGTCAAACGAATGACACAAACACAGTCAGTGAGGGTGTGGAAATGTTCAGGAAGGGCCAGGGTAAACAAACATTATACAGCAGGTTGACTTTTATTTAAACTGAATCAATATACCCAAACAAGGAGGAAGTGAATGGGTTGATCCATATTATTGATCTCTCACTAATACACTTTGACAAAATGAATACCAGGGATAATTACAATGGTCAGACTCAGCAGATTCAAATGAATGAAAACAGAAAGGGAGGAGGAAAACTACTCTTATCTGGAAACTGATAACTGGGGCCATGATCTTTGGAAGGGCCTGAATTTCTGCATGCTACAAGAGCCTGTGGAAACTTTCATTGCATCCTAAAGACTTTCCCTTATTATTTTCAGGGAGACAGTCCTACTCATTATGCTTGGGGAAGAAGGAGTCAGTGAGCTCATGGCTGGCTAAAAACTTAAGTGGCAAATAACTTTAGCACTAAGAAAGTGACTGGCCTTATGCTCAGAATCTCTTAAGAGTTATTACATTCTGACATGACCTGGCTTTAAAAAGTGTTGCAGCAAGTCTCTTACAGAGTTTATGAGTATACAGCCCGGCTCTAGTTGACAGTGGGGACAAATTGAAAGCTTTGAACTAGGCATAGAGCTTAATGCAAAGAGTAGACTTATCTGCCCCAGTTACAGTGGCAAGGTGTCAGAGGTCTGGAAGGAAGTAGTTTTATCTCCAAAAGGTGATAGGAATGAGCAGCTCTCTGGGTTAGGCTCTGGTTATTAGAGTCATTACAAGGGTTTCAGATGAGTTAATGAAGTAGTAGAGACAATACTATTGCCAAGGCAAGTGGACATCAGAGAGTAAATTTTCTGAAACTCTAGCATTCCAGAGCCATTACTTCATTAGCAATTTCAAGTAAAACTGGGCCTTCAAAATCATGTAACACTGTGACAAACACATAAACTTGCCACGGAGAAAACCGGAAAAACACACTTTATAAGAAACTCTATTGCATTCTTAGATGGAATATCATATATAGACGCTTGGTAGTTTGTAATTATATTGATTTACCATGTGAGAGATAAGGGTAGACAGAATTTACCATAGACGCTCACAGTAAGATGAAGTCAGGGAATTCAACAGCATTAGATTTGACTTTGAGAAATGTCACAATTAGATGTTCATCTAAAAAACTGACATTTTAGCCTAAATTACATTCAAGGGAAATATAATCATAGGCTACCACGGATGTTGCCTCCAAGAAATGCAAATGATCTACAAAGACAAAATGGAGATATTCAAGTGGACAAATCACAGAAGTACTACAATGTTAAGATTTTAGTAAAATTTACCTGTCATTTCTGTGACCATGATTGAAGTACAATTGAATCAAGTATGTTTTTTTTTAAAAAAAAGAAGCAAAATAAGACGTTTGTAAATATACCAGAGAGAAGAAATGGGGAAAATTAAGTCATAAGTTCTTTTAAAATATTTTTTAAACAACTGAAAATCTTCAAGATTTAAGAAGAAAATAATTATGATAACATGCTTCTAAAGATTTCCAACTACCAATTAAATGAACACAAGTTGGTCCCATTTTATTTGGCTACTTATTAAAAACTTAAAAACTCATTCCTGTAACTTCATATTTTAAATGCCTCCAATTTTTAAAAGTAAGAAAAGGATATAATTTTAAAAGGATTATTCAGTCCATTCAAAAGCAATTATCAGAAACTAGTCTCTGGAAAGAGTAAGGGACAAAATTTCTCCCACCACGATTTTATTTTGCGATTCATTAACTCTACTTTCCCTCAGGTATCAATGAACATATTTCAGATGAATGAAAAGTCCAAGATGAGACATGTTATTAGTTCTGAAGTATAAATTACACTTGCTTACTCTGGAAAACACGACTAGAAAGATGTTTAAACAAGGATGTGCTCAGTACCTTGTGCAGCCACAGGCCAGAAATAATTTATGTCTCATAAAGTTCTCTAAGTTGTTCGTGTCTTTTTACTCAAATGGAGCACAAAAGACCATTGCATTTTCATTACCATGACACCCGCACATCAGATGTTACTATTTATGCTATCTATAATACTTAAAGAGAGAATGCTCTTTTTTCCCCGCAAGAAAGCGATCACACTAGTGCGATTTGGATCCTACTAACAATGTTGTCTTTCCTTTGCGGTAGCTACCAATAAAATGTTATCTGAAAAGAAGACTATATTCTTGCCAAAGCAAGAAGACTTTTTTGAAAAACGTGTTTTCTCTGTGGGTAGAAATCTAAGCGTTACACTAAATGAAAAAGTAAGACAGGAAAAACATCTGATGGGAACAAAGTATGCAAAGAAATTGGCAAAAAAAAAAAAATCATTTCAACACCACTCACAAAAATTTAAATTAATATGGTATACAACAAGAAAGAACGAAAAGTTTCCATATCAATCTGGCTATTATAACTGCATGAAGAGGAAGCAAATTTCTTTATTTGTTTAATTGTTATAGTCACCTGGAGTGATATATTTTATATTCTAGTTGAAGTCGGACTAGGCTAATATAATGTAACCAACTAAAATTCATTCCAGAAAGAATTCTGAAAGAGTAACTTAGTAGGTTGCTCTGCCCACCAGCTCTCTACAAGTGCCTTTGGACCTGAACTTATCAGGAAAGTCTATCCTAGTAATTTACCTGTGGAATATTCTGCGACTTAACCTAGTGAATAACAAGGAGACAATTAGGAGACACTCATGGCATTTATTCAGGGCTCAATATGGCCAGCGAAAGTGGAGCAATTTATAACACATAAACCTCTACAACTTTGGGGAAAGGCAGAACAATGTTATTACCTCCATCTTACCATCAAGGAAAAAAAAGGCGAACTCCACAGTCAGATAGATTGTAAATCGGCACCACAGTTAGCAAAGTAAAAAGATGCTTCCTTGCTCCAAACAAAATCAACTATACTACAATGCTCATTTTTGTTCTTTTAACTCAATATTAAAAAATTAACTAGATAAGTTTACTCTCAAATACATATTAGATAATATGAAAAGCAAGTATGCATCATCATATTTTTTGGTCTGAAATTAAACTACTACATTACAGAGGATGTCTACTGGGGGGAAGTATTATCACATGGTATAAACTCAGAAGAGATTAATAATCTGATCTTTATCCCTTCACCCATGAATAATTTTTAAAAACAAGGCAATCGCTCCTCTGTTGAACCAAATACACAAAAAAATAAAATGCAGCAGTCTGAAAATGACATTACTTCTTAAAGGCTCAGAACTATGTACCAAATGGAAGCAAATGGAGAATCATGAGTGGAATCTAGGTTTCCTAAATGAAAATCAACTTTAAAATGAAAGAGAAAGACCCCAGACGAATAAAAATATGCCAACTTGAGTTTTCACAGCAAACTCAGAGTTCTATTTACTTACATAAAAGTTTTAAAAGATGATCACTCATGTCCTAATCTAAATTAATACTTTTTGAAGAGTGTGGCAGGAGTTCCATCTGGAAATTCATGCAAAATGAACTAGAGGTCTCCTGTGATAATCTTCTGTCACGCTTTATGGTTTATTTGTCAAAAATTAACATGCCTGGGGGTTTGTGTATTTTCTTAATAGCAAAGAAACCAGATTCATCGGTCCTCTAGTCACCCACTTAATTATTAAATTCTCTTCATTTTTATAAATCTGGCAGGATTAAGAGACTATGATTTCTGTCATGTTTAAATTCATGCTATAATGAGATTGAATTTTTCTTATTACTTAAAATAATTAAATGCATTCTCCTTTTTTAAAGAGATGTGTTTTAAAGACTACGGTAGATTTATCAATTTTTTTTTTTCACTTGGAAGAGTAGCACCAGCATGAATTAATATTCATTGCACAAAGACAGGTTTTGTGAGACCAGTTAATTTTCACATTTTGTTTGCAGGTTTGTTTGTGGGAAAATCGGGTTGTGGGTCTAAAGAAGTTCTCTGGAGATCATGTCTTAATTTCTCTTGTGTTCTCCCAATGGTGGAGGAGCCAGTACCTACATAAATGAACATTTAACATATGGTGGCAAATGCGTGATGTTTACAAGAGAATCTTAATTACAGAGAATTCTGAAAATACTGCAAACAGATCCTCTTCTCTATATTTAGTAACATAAAATGCATTACATGCTAACAAATGGCAGTGAGGACACTAGGTTTTCCAGGTTAGTAATATGTGTTAAAACAAATCTATTTTTTTGACCTACCTATATGTCTTTACTTAGTGCTACTTTAATCCACTTTAAGGTATAGTTAGGTCTCTAAGAAAATTCAGCAAATATTTCGGACATTCAGACCATAAACTGAATTATCCTAAATATTCAGGGGCTGGCCGGAGGGGCGTTTTGTTTTCTGTGTGTTTTTTCTGAGCAGAAGAGGACAGAGTGTGTAGGTGAGAACAGTGATAGGATGTGGGAGGTTGAAGGTCTGAATTTGACAGGGTGAAGTACACCGATCCCACATGCAGAACACAGAAGAGGTGGCTGTGTAGACTTAACTTGGCAAAACCACAGAGGAAAATTGGAAACTGAAAAGGTTCGATATGAGACCACATGCCCACTATCCTTGGAGCAACACTTCCTCTGGACTCAGTGACCCAAATATGAAACATATATCTTTGATATCTGGTGCCCACTTCTAAGTACAACAGGAACAGAAAATATAAAACATCCTATAGTGCACGCACGGCTTTATTTCAGGGAGATCACTAAATTGCTGGCTCAATGCTCTAAAGTAAAGGAGTGTCTTAGAGTTTATATTTTGTGATCCCAAGAAAGGTCATTTTTTAAAAACATTTTAACAACAACAACAACAAAAATATATCACACCAGGACACATAGATGAATCAAATCCTTAAAATATGAGCTCTGATAATTCAGCTGCATCTGTTGTGTATCAAGCATGCAAAAGGCATGGTACTCGGGATGCAAGAAAGATGGAAATGCTCATTCCCTGCCCTTGCTGGAAGCCCAACATCCAGCAGAGGACCGAGAGGTAGAGACAACTCTAGCATGAGGCAGAAATCATTACAACTGTTAAAGCAAAAGTGTTACAACAGAGTTCTGCAATGGTCTAATGCTACCTTTGGTTGGAGGAGCTTCGGAGAAGGCCCTGTACATATGATTATGAGCAGGACCTCACAAGGCAGAAGGCCGGGATGCAAGGGGGAGTTGCGGGGAGTGTGAGCTGGGGGATAGGATTCTCTACCTAACTTTATTATTCTACTCAAAAAAGTCCTTACCTCCGTGCAAATGAAAAATGGGCTGAGGCACTGGGGGAGAAATTTCTTGGGCTATCTTGAGGGCTATTTCCTGTAGAGAAAAAGAAGGGAAAAATTTACAAAGTGATTTTATTTTTGTATCATTACCCACATGCAGAATCTTCCTCCCTTTAGTAATAAGTTTCTTTTTACACTTTGTAAAATGTCCATCCCTCTGTCATGTTTTAATCATGCCTGGAGCAGAAACTTGGTGGGAGGGGGAACTGAGTGGCAAAAAAGCTTTCCAAGTGTGCAAGGTATACAAATAAACACATTCACCTATATCGTCAACCAGTAATCCTTCATATATTTAACAATCTGAATATCTCAGTCGTATTGAATAACGAATATACAAATGTCTTGGTTGTATTCTTCCAGATGTGCTAATATTTCAAATAGCAGGATGGATGAGGAAGCATATGCTTCAATGGGGCGGGGGGTGGTGCTCGCTTTTTTAGTATTTTTTATTTACAGTCAAGTGAATAAAAGTCTGAGTTCTCAAAAATAAATCCTCATATTCCCAAGTACATATTTTAAAGGTGGATGACTATGTTAGAACTAGTCATAAAATACTGGAAAGAACCCAGCAGTTTGAACCTATTTCTCAGATGAGCCAGACCTATCTTGGCATGGCAGAAACGGCCAGGTAGGATTAGCCTTTATCACTCCTTTCTTCAACAGATCCCTCTGCTCCTCAACAGCTGGGCCGTGACTGGCCAGGCAGCCTTTAAAAGCCACAGGCACACGAAGGCTGGCAGAGGGTACTCTCCCCAGCTCCTTCCCGGGCAGGTAGAGCACGGATTGCTCAGTGTAAGGAGAGCAGCTCCCCCCGGACTTGTTAGAACACTCAACCTGCTGCTGATCATTGAGACGCTTGGCAGGCAGATGGTGTGGGGAAGTTCAGGACACTCCAGACCACCCTGCTTCCCTCTGCATGTTTAATTAGATTGGCAGAATTATTTGAGGACCTGAGGGATAGTAGCTGGTTTAAATAAGGAGGTGAAGAAAGGCTGCAAACTCATCCTGTATGTTCTTGAAACATACAGGAAAATAATCAAGAAGATATTTTTAATCCTTAACAGCAAGCCAGTTGCCACATTACTGATTTTGTAATGGAAGTGACAATTGTAATTAGGTGTAAGGAATACAAGATTGCACATTAAAGTCAGCACCTAGCTGTAAAGGTAAACAATCTATTACCTATGTGCAAAAAGAATAGACTAACACATTAAAGAGGATAAGTTTAGTGTTACCTTGAGGACTTCTGGACTGGTGACACCTCCAGTGAAATTTTTCAATTAACTTAAGGTTGCAAATTTTATAGCGATGTCTTCAACAGATGCCATTAACTTTATGACAGACAGAATAATTAAAGCCATTTAACTGGGAAGCGCTGAAAAGCCCATTTCTTTGTGGATAGAGAATCAAGAAGCATTTTCCCCCTGCTGCAATCAAATTTATCATGCCTTTGCATCTGTTGTTCCTTGGGCCCTGGAGAAATGGATTCTGCTTTTGCCATCAAGTAATCCGGAACTATTTTTGTCCATTTATCTACACAGCTAAATTAAGTGCTTTCAACTTCTCTCAACAGCCTTTATTCCCCTCGTTTGTACATCACTCTTCACATTCCTTAAAAGATCTCTGTAATTTCAAGATGGCTAAAAATTTTGTTTCCCAAAGAGAAACAAATCTAATGTCAGAAATCCTCATGTAAATTTTGTTGTTTTGTTTGGAAAAAAAATGTTCACTTTGTTTACACTCCATATACAGCAAACTACTAGTAAATTATTAGGAGAAACAAAACAATTGATTGTTTGAAGCTAAGGCATTTTGAGAAAAATCCCTGCTACCCTATTCACTTAGAATAAATAATAGGGCCAACGAACCTTGTCACCAAATTCTTAGCTCTGCATTCTTTGTAAAGAAAACACTGTATCTAGAGATTATATGAGATCACCTAGAGAAATTAGAGAGAGCTTATTAAATATATTTAAGAATCCGAAGGAAGGAGAAACAAGGAATTAGCTTAAAAGCCTTTTTGCTTTTAGAGATTTTAATGAGCAGTCCTCGGGAAGCTATGTAACATCTTATAACACACAATGGTGACCCGTCACTTTGAAAATGAATGGACAGAGAGATACAGAGGTAGGTTAATTTAACTCTGCTTTAAAAAAAAAAAAAAAATAATAAGGCTACCATTAAGCATTTCTAATCTTCGGGTTCTGCCTTTCCCTGGCTTGTTCATTGAAAATGTTCCTCATTTTCTTCTCACGCACTTCTACGCTGCTGTAAAACCTAAAAAACCAAATTCGCACATCTTCAACATGAAGACTATGGAGCCATCTGTACTGTCTTACTTACTAATCACAGATCTTTCTTCTTGTTTCATGTCAGATTGAAGAACTAAATCGAAATGCAAACACACACACCCCACATTATCACAAAGGTCTTAAGTGTAGCGGGATATTAGAGAAAATGAGATTGCTGTGACCTAGAATACCTGAAAACTCCTAAAGGACAAGAGACTATAGCTTCATATGTGGGCAGCTCAGCAAGCTCAAGGTGAGAAGAAGTGGTAGGACTTCAAGAAGGGGACAGAAACAACCCAAACTCAGCAGGACAAAGCAGGAGAGACAGCCTCTGTGGAAGCAGGGTATTCGGCCTGGTAAAGCCAGCGAGCTGTGAACAGCATTTATTGGTTCCAATCAGTGGGAGGCCTTAAGAGATGTTTGCGGGCAAGCGAGAGACCCTAGAGATTTTAACCTGACTTGAGTGTTTGGGGTAGGTGGACAGGAAAATGGTTAAGGAGGAGGAGCTGGATTCGGAAAAAAAGCCCATAGAAAAGTTATTTGGGAAGTAAACCAAGCACAATTGGTGACAGATTAGAAATAGCTGATGAAAAAGATTACATGCTAAAAATGATCAGTGTTTCTAACGTGGGAAGATTGGAAGAATGGCTGACCCATGGATAGCTCTTATTCATAGGGAACTTTGAAGTGAGGTGGGAGTGGGAGTGGCAGAAAAGGGTAGATGAGTATTCTGCAGATTTTTTGTGTCATTTATTACAGAAAGTGCCTCAGTTTTCTTTTGGGAGAAATTACAAGATTAGCAGATTAGATAGGTAGAAGTCCGTTCTTGAAGTCTTTACTTTTTTGAAATAAAAATCGATTTCTGTTATCTGCTCAGTCTTTGAGGACATAGGGATATCATTTAGTTACAGTGATCAAAACAACCACAATTTAGAACAGATCAAATTATAAAGTGTGCTTCATATGTACTTAACTCAGAGAGGAGGACCAGACTGCCATGGACAAGCACAGCACTTTCCCAGGATGAGAACAAGATGGATTGAAACCAAAGTCCTATACACGACCTTCACTCCTCACAGCACTGCTCTCTGAATTCATCCCCCCATCTGCAGAGCAAAACCGGAGAGACTCTCAAATGAAAAGTGGTGCCAGTTAATTCTCTGCCCATATGTGCAGCGCTTGCTTATAACTCAAATCCTGCTGCTCCCAGGGATTTGCTGGCTCTTGGATGTTTGAGCGCTAGGACACTTTATAGACCGCTGGCACCGCTGCTGCTGTTTCTGACCTGGTCAAGTAAACCTTAATAGTGGTCAGGCCTTGGGTAGGTAATTAACTTCATGATCACCAGGGGGAACTAGCATGGCTAATAAACAAGCAGTATATCAAAACGGTACTTTACCTAATGGCGCTGCACAGGGTGCCTCATTTTAGAGGCAGTTATTGTTAAGAAAGTGATTTCCAGATTAATTAAGTTGTTTGATTGCTTTGTAATTAGGTTGGAGAAGTCCTGTGTCTTCACCACAGAGAAACAAGCTGCAAATCTTTTTAAAAGGCATATGCTATAACCACTATAGATTATTAATGTGCTTTTAATAGCTGTCTGTTCACAACAAAATGATAGTTTCTGGTTGCCTTGATTTTCTATCAGGACAGAGGGAATCCAAGAATTAATGATAATTACAATTTGAAACTCCTAGTGGATCAAAGAGAGATTTTAACCTGACTTGAGTGTTTGGGGTAGGTGGACAGGAAAATGGTTAAGGAGGAGGAGCTGGATTCGGAAAAAAAGCCCATAGAAAAGTTATTTGGCAAGTAAACCAAGCACAATTGGTGACAGATTAGAAATAGCTGATGAAAAAGATTACATGCTAAAAATGATCAGTGTTTCTAACGTGGGAAGATTGGAAGAATGGCTGACCCATGGATAGCTCTTATTCATAGGGAACTTTGAAGTGAGGTGGGAGTGGGAGTGGCAGAAAAGGGTAGATGAGTATTCTGCAGATTTTTTGTGTCATTTATTACAGAAAGTGCCTCAGTTTTCTTTTGGGAGAAATTACAAGATTAGCAGATTAGATAGGTAGAAGTCCGTTCTTGAAGTCTTTACTTTTTTGAAATAAAAATCGATTTCTGTTATCTGCTCAGTCTTTGAGGACATAGGGATATCATTTAGTTACAGTGATCAAAACAACCACAATTTAGAACAGATCAAATTATAAAGTGTGCTTCAGATGTACTTAACTCAGAGAGGAGGACCAGACTGCCATGGACAAGCACAGCACTTTCCCAGGATGAGAACAAGATGGATTGAAACCAAAGTCCTATACACGACCTTCACTCCTCACAGCACTGCTCTCTGAATTCATCCCCCCATCTGCAGAGCAAAACCGGAGAGACTCTCAAATGAAAAGTGGTGCCAGTTAATTCTCTGCCCATATGTGCAGCGCTTGCTTATAACTCAAATCCTGCTGCTCCCAGGGATTTGCTGGCTCTTGGATGTTTGAGCGCTAGGACACTTTATAGACCGCTGGCACCGCTGCTGCTGTTTCTGACCTGGTCAAGTAAACCTTAATAGTGGTCAGGCCTTGGGTAGGTAATTAACTTCATGATCACCAGGGGGAACTAGCATGGCTAATAAACAAGCAGTATATCAAAACGGTACTTTACCTAATGGCGCTGCACAGGGTGCCTCATTTTAGAGGCAGTTATTGTTAAGAAAGTGATTTCCAGATTAATTAAGTTGTTTGATTGCTTTGTAATTAGGTTGGAGAAGTCCTGTGTCTTCACCACAGAGAAACAAGCTGCAAATCTTTTTAAAAGGCATATGCTATAACCACTATAGATTATTAATGTGCTTTTAATAGCTGTCTGTTCACAACAAAATGATAGTTTCTGGTTGCCTTGATTTTCTATCAGGACAGAGGGAATCCAAGAATTAATGATAATTACAATTTGAAACTCCTAGTGGATCAAAGAGTAAGACCCCATTTGAATCCTTGTTGTTATTACTTGATTATCTGCTTAAATGACTTGTGATGTTTTACATCATAATAATCAGTGTTATGTTCCTTATCGCTTTGTAGGAGATTCTCGGCAATGAAATGACACTGCTTAAAAATCTCAAGACCCAACTTCACAGAATCGAAGCCAGGATCTTCCTACAAGACAAGCGCCAGCAGATAAAGTGGACAATGGAAAAGTTATGTAGGAACTCCAAGCTGAGGGAACTTTGAAAAATAATAGTTCAAATCACCTGAGAAGTTTGAGTCTTTCCTACCAGACCCGGCTGATGCAAGTTAGAAATCTTCCTTTCACTTTGACAGCTGTCTCAAAAACTGGCTCCACTCCAGATATAACTGCAGAATATTAATTAAACCTGGACAGCTGTTCAGAATCTAAGCGGACAGAAAAACCTTGATTGGCCTTCAGTGGAATTATCTCTTGGTAAGCTGTGAGGTATTCACAGCGGGCCAATGTTTAGAAATAGACTTATATTCCTGGGTTTTCAGGTAGAGAGGATTGCATACAATGACAAAACTTTCTTATTTTCTGGGCTCTCTGAACCTCTTTTGGTTTTCCCTGTCCTCTCATTGCTTATTGATCCTTCCACAGCCAGCACCACTATTCGGTGTCACCTGATTGATTGATTGATTCAACAACTATTTATTAAACTTCCATTACATAGAGGGGAGTGGTATGATTAGATTTACATTTTTAAAAAAACTCTCTAGCTGTCCTGTGGCTCTAAGCGGACAAGAGTGGAAGGGGAGATGGCTTCGGAGCCGACGAGCACAGACAAGGTAACAGACGGTAGTGCTTTGGAAAGGACGGCTGTAGATCGCAAGTAGGTGCTGGCAGCAGAGTCGACAGAATTTGCTGAAAAATCGGATTTAGGAAAGTGATGTGGATAAGAGAGGAAACAAGGATGACTCCTATTTCAGGATTAAACAAATGGGTAGGTAGAGGCACTAACTGAGATGGGGAAGACTGAGAGAGGATAGAGTTTGAGAGTAAGAGAGAAAGAAGAGCAACACTTGAATACCTGGGTAAGCTTTAGACTCTTATGGAGGTACCACTTAAAATAATTTCAAATGTATTAAAATGTACATATATTCCACATTGTATGCAATTATATATAACAATGTTATACTGAGTGGCTGTTCTTATATATAA
>NW_011888963.1:1387434-1418459 GCF_000151845.1 Pteropus vampyrus
TTTCCTTCAATTGCTGAGTAATTGAGGAAGTATTTAAATTAAATGCTGAAATCCGTGTAACTTGCATATAATGTAATCTAAATGTATTCTCTATTATAAACCTCTTCCTTTCGGCTCCTCTTAGTTAAAAAATAATACTAAATTTAAAATAGTCCCATTTAAAAAATGCCAAATGTTCCTTTGGCCTCTGGTATAGAGGAATTCTGTCAGAAAGAAGCAGAATATGTGTACATAATTTTTTCTTTTAAAACGTTAATCATTTTTCAGTTTTTAACTCCAGAAATATGTTCAGACTTCACTTAAAAGAATCAGACACTCATTCTATTGCTTCATAATAAAATCATATGTAATGTGCCAAGAATCTAACAAATCAGAATTCTGACTTTTAGTTTCCATAAATCATACAGATCCTGTATGAAATCTCCCAGTACTGAGATTCTTTCTCCTCTAATAATATGATCCATTTCCTTAGATCAATACACACTTCCTTCTCTGTGGTGCGTAGGATAATCATCTGGGAAGCTTTAAAAATGCTGATGGCCAGGCCCTATTCTACCCTCTTTGAAATGAAATGATTCTGATATGCTGCCAGAGTTGAAAGCCATGGCCTTGTCCACTGTATTTCAATTTCAAAACCTCCACTTGCCCTTTAGATCTCTTAATTGGGAAGTCTTGGATTTTTTTCCCCACTTCCCTATTTCCTTCTATAATTCTCCCTATCAATCCAAACCAATAGCATCCTATCATGTCAACACTCCAGAAATCCCATCTGCCCACAGGTGTCCTCTTAGGTTAATCAAGTAAATTACATATACCCTACTCATATTGCTACTCTTTTCTAAAGTCATTTCTACAATTTCTCCCTTCCTTTAAAACAGAAACACATCCAGTCTAAGCTGTGTATCATTCCCATGTTCTGGGGTTAAGATTAAAAGTCTCTGGAAAAGGAAAACATAGAGAAAAAAATCCATTAATCATAATCTTTCTTATACTTTTACTATCAACTTTAATCATATAATTGTTCAAAATTGAAACACCAGTTTTCATTTTATTCAGTACCTAAAAGTAAATGAATGAGACATTTGACCTAAAACTGTACATCTCATGCCTTCATTTTTTTCTTAGGCAAAATGCCTATTACTTGGTCCACATAATATTAGAACATTTAAAATTATTAGCACAGTTAAATTCAAGGCATGGGATTTCAATTCAACAAAGGGAGTATCAGAAGCAAAAAGAGGAACACTTTAATTATTCTAGTCATTCTCTTTTGCAAAAAATATGATTTGCCCTTATCCAGGACAAGAATGTGTCCATTCAGGGTCTTATTCTATTTATATTCTATACATATGCCCATGATATTTTTAGCATAGAATCCTAATTGATGGAGGGGGTGAAAGGGGCTTGTTTCAAACCACACGGAACCCTGAAATTCTGTATGTGTCAAAATCAACTACCTTAATGAGCTGCGGTTATTAATTACAATGTGTTGAACCCTTCTGTGTTGGAGTATATTTAGGCAGGGTAAAAAAGTTGTGATTACTCTCCTAAAAGGTAAGGTGGAGTCTTTAAGGACCTCTGAATAAAAAATTAAGTATACACAACAGGTACATATTTTGACATATAAATAATTTGACAAATATTTATCTTACTTAAATGTAAGACCTGACACTGTAAAACTACTAGAATAAACATAAGAAAAAAAACTCCTTGACATTGGTCTTGGCAACAATTTTTTTCTTTTTTCTTTTTTTGAATATGATAAGAAACTCACAAGCAAAAATAAATAAGTGGGATTATATCAAACTAAAAAATATCTACAAAGTAAAAGAAGCAATTAGCACAAAGGCAACCTACCAAATGGGAGAAAATATTTGCAAACCATGTATCTGATAAAGGGTTACTATTCAAAATATATAAAGAACTCAAACAACTCAACAGAAAAAGTCAGATTAAAAAATGGGAAAAGAACTTGAATAAACGTTTTTCAGAGAAGACATATAAAGACCAACAGGTATGTGAAAAGAGACTTGACGTCACTAATTATCGGGGAAATGTGAATCAAAACCACAAGATACCACCTCACACCTATTAGAACGGTTATAATCGAAAAGACAAAAGACCACAAGTGTTAGTGAGGATGTGGAAAAAAGGGAATTCTGGTGCACTACTGGTGGGAATGTAAATTGGTAAATAGTCAATAAATGCTAGACTCATTAAGTCGAAGATGATTGATACTCGGAGCTTCCTCCAAGTGATGGAGGCAGTTACAATGAATGAATGAAATAGTAGCCATTTCTGGAGGCTGTGTTTAAGCTGGAGCTTTGTATTCTGCGAATACTCAAGGGGTGTGAAATGGCCAGTCACTCTGGGTGTCTGACCAGGTGTGACTGTAAGAGACTAGTGCTTAGTAGTTGAACAGGAGAGTACCGCAACATTTGCCTCATTTTTAGCAACAATGTGGCAGATCCTTGGTAGCTTTTAGAGAAAGTTGGATGAATCAGACCATCCCTCATCACAAGGCTCTCACCCACCAGGGAGAGAAGAAAGACCCAACAGAAGATAATAGGACACTGTGCTCATATGGTGGTATATGTTAAGTGAGGAAGCCATGAATTCAGAAGGGAGAGGAATGAATGGCTGCACAGAGGTGACCTTCAACATGAACCTTGATGGAAAGTGGTAAATGAAAAAATGAAAGGAAACTCTTGAGGCAAAGGAAACTAAACAACCAAAGGAACAGAGTTCCAAAAGTGAACAGTACATTTTGTTTTAATTTTATTACAAAAGCAATTATATATACACCATAAAAAAATTTCAAATAGTTCAATAAGGTATACAATAAAGACTAAAAATCTCTCCCAACCTCTGACTCCCATTCATTACCTCACTCAGATATTTATTATGAACTCATTATGTGCTAGGCACTGGAACAAGCTTTGGGCTCTCGTGACCAGCTCACTACCCCCAGTTCTACTCTTCAGATACAGTGTCTTTTGTTAGGGTATGGATTGTCCAGAACCATGTATATATGTACGATATGTATTATGTATATAAAAATTCCTCAAGCAATACTATTATGCACACACACAGACACACACACACACACACACACACACACTGTTCTATACTTGTTTTTTTTCTTAATAATCTAGCTATAACTTTCTACATTGACCCATCTAAATCTATTATCTTTTTAGCACCGAATAAAATTCCAGTATGTCTTCTGCCATAACTGACTTAGTCTTCTATTAATGGATATTTAGATTGATTTCAGTGTTTTGATGATTCAATGAATATCTTTTGAATACTTAAGCAATTATACGAATGAGATAAATTCTAGAAGCTAAACTGCTGAGTCCAAAAGTGGGTTCATTTTTCACTTTAGTGCATTTGGCTAAATTGCTCTCCAAATTGCTCACCACACTACTTTATACTCTCACTAGGGTCATGGAGGGAGCATCTCCCCCTCAATCTTGCTAATATGGAGTTTATTCAGATTTTGGTGGTATCGCATTATTTGATATGCCTTTCTTTAGATTATAAGTAAAGCTGATCATCTTTTAATATGTTAATTCTTTGTGTTTCTTTTTCTACAAACTACCTGGTTCATATTTTATTCCTCTGAGTTGTTAGTCTTTTTTTTTTATTATTGATTTGTTGTTTTGTTTTTGTTTTTTTGCAATTGAGGCAATTCTCTCAATACACTGAAAATGTTTCTCCCATTTGTGCTTACCTTTTAATGTTGTTCATGGTAACTTTTCTGTGAAATTTTTATTTAATCAAATTTATCAACCATTTTCCTCTATGGCTTTTAGATTTTATACTTTGTTTGAAAAGGCCTTCCTTACTCCCAAATTATTTTCTAAATGCAACCATATTTTTTCTCATACTTTTATGAGTGTTTTAAATTACAAAAAAAAAATTTTTTTTTTTATCTATATAGAATTTCTTTTTTGGTATAAAGAGTGAAATAGCAGTATAGTTTACTGCTATAAATGGCTATTTCAATAAGCACATTTAAAGAACTCCAAGTAATTTAATGCCATGAAAGGGAAGTTGCAGGAAATTAGGGTAGGGCAGTGAATGGTGGGGAGCAGAGAGGATGGATGAAGATCAAACTAGAAAAGTCTGAGGGCCAGTTGGAAATAACCATTAGGGCAGTATTCCAGGTGAGTATTTACCTAGGTAGGACCCTGGGGTCCCTATTTTTATCAAGTGCTTCAGTTGACTCTTAGGCACACTACAGTTTCAGAATCCTAGCTTTAGAACAGTGATTCTGAACCTCGGCTTCACATAATAATAGTCTAGAGAACAGTAAAAAACCCCTAATGTTTAAGTTATAATTCAGTCCAATTAAATCAGAATGGGGATGGGGTGGGGGAGGGCATCAGTCATTTTTAAAGTTTCCCAGATGATTCCCAAGTGCATTCAAGTCTCAGAAACACTGCTTTAGATTCTTCTAAAGAAAGTGAATTTTCCAGATTAAGTTGTTCTATAACTTGACTATGTATCAAAATCCCCTGGGAAGCTTTTAAAAAGATATATACTGATGCCAGACCAGACACTTGAAGTTTCTGATTTAATTGGTCTGGGACCTGAGTTTTTTTTAAGTTCCACAAGTGATCCTAATGTGCAGCCAGGCTTTAGAACCTATAGTGCAGTAATTCTCAAATGGTAGAGTATATCGGAATCACCTTGGCAGGAGTCTTCGACCCCCAGGCTGCGGACCGGTACTGGTCCTGGTCCATGGCCTGTTAGGAACCGGGCTGCACAGCAAATGGTGAGCAGCAAGCGAGTGAAGTTTCATCTGTATTTGCAGCCGCATCACCACCTCAGCTCCACTTCAGATCATCAGGCATTAGATTCTCATAGGAGCACCAGTCCCTGGTGCCAAAAAGGTTGAGGACTGCTGACCTTGAGGATCTGTTATATCACAGATCACTAGGCACCACCCCACAGTTAATGAGTAAGTCTAGGCTGGAGCCTGAGAGTTTGTATTTCTGAATAATCTGGTGCTGCTGCTGCTGCTGCTGCTGCTGGTCTGGGGATCACATTTTGGGAACCAGTACACTCATGTGTGTCATGGCAAACCATGGAATATGTTTCTTTAGTTAAAAGACATAATTACATTTACATCTTGAAACAGAAGGGCTTCAACATAGAAAAGAGGTTTGGTGGAGGTGGCACAGGCCGTGAGAGAACTCACAGAGAGGGACCCAGTTCTCATTCTACAAAATCCCTGGACTAGAGGCTGGGGAGAGGAGCCTGGTATAGAAACATATCAGGGAAAATAAGGCTTAGCAGAAAGGGTGTAACAAAAGATGAGGCTGAGTTTGCTAACTTGGATGCAAGTGGATGATGACGTTGCTAATAATTGAGTTATGTTAGTCTTCAGAATTGGCAATGAAAAACTTGATATTGGATAACAGTTGCTGGTGGGACATATTCGGATCGAGAAAGCTCTAATAAACAGAATCATGGATCTGTGTTTCAGGAGAAACGTCCAGGCTATGGGAAAAATCAGCACATGCATGAAGCAGAGGACCTTGGTCAGACTGCTTGTCACAGGTAAAAGGGTGACCAAGGATGTAACCCAAGGGATCCATCCCAATAGTTAAAATTAATAAGGAAATAAAAAGGAGCCAATAAGGAGGATGGAAATACAGAAAAGGTATCATAGGAAGCAAGGGAAGAGAAATCTTCAGGAAGCAGAAAAAGGCTTCTGTGGGGTATATGGGCTAAACAAAAACAAGTCATTGGATTTGGCCACTGCAAGGTCATGGCTTGAGTGGGGTGGCAGAACGGGAGTGGCGACACGCCTGAGCACGTCAGCACTGAATCCTGGCCAGTGCTGTACCTGAACTAGTTTCCAAAGGGTAACGAGGCAGGAATTCCTGGCTCTGTTTCACCGAGACATAAAATGAAGATAATGAAAAACAACACTTACATTTAGTTATTCACTTAATCAAGTTATAATTTTAGAAGAAATTTCAAATGTTATAACAGCTAATCATTTTATAGGATAATTTAAAAACCTAATATTAAAAATGTGCTATCAGGTGGAAAATGGATGAGATAATGCCTCAGTGAGAGCTTAGCTTTTACATTTTATGAAATGAAACCAAAGCAAAACAAAACATTGATATTTCCCCCACAGGATACAAGATTTACAGTTTTGGAATCCTAGCACAGAACGGTTTTACTTAGGATATTTTTAACTAATATCTTTTTTTTAACCACAAAATAAAGGAAAATGTTCTACTAAATAGTTTTGTAATGTTTTCGAAGAGCAATTAACTCAGAACAAATAGAAAAAAAAAGATTTGTATTCAGCATGCATGTAACAAAAACCATTCCAGTCTTTACTCAGATCCTATACACCACCTTCCGCAGATGCACGCTTTCCTCGGTGATGTTAGGTACAAGATAGGAGCATGTGCCATCACCACCATGGAGCTGACAAAGGATAAATTGGACTGAGGGGATAACTTTAGTACTGCTGCTACTCTTGGAAAATGCTAAACATAAACCTGTTTAACAGCTCTAAACTGGATGCAGATGGTGAGGGTGGAAGCAATCCGCATATGGGATTTTACTGGCGAAACATTAGAAATCCACAGAAAAGGAACTGCTCATTTTTAAAATAAGTTTTAAAAACTTGATCTAAAAGTAACATCATGCTCATGGTGAAGGGCTTGGAAAACATATTAAATTATTAAAACAAAATTGGTAATCCCACTAATATAATGTGGTGTTTTTCTTCAGTCTATATTTTGATAGTGTGTACATATATATACAAACATACATTTAAATAGGTTTATAAACCATATTCAGTTTTTGTGTCCTGTTCTTTACAGATAGGCTGTAATTATAATTTTCCAATCCCATTAAATATTTTTTAAATGTGATGATTTTTTAACGGCTACAAATTACTCATACAGATAGTTTACAATTGAACCATCACTCTTATTACTTAATGTTTAAGTTGTTTCCAATTTTGTACTATTATAAATAATGCTGCAATTAACATCCTGAAATATATATTTCGGAGTGCTTTTCTGATTATTTCCTTAAATTATAGTTCATAAAGTGCAAATAATAGCTCAAATGATGTGAACTATTTTTAGGGTTCTTGACATAAAATACCACTTTGCTTTCTAAAAAGATTGTAAATTTACATTAATGTATTGAGAATATCCGTCTCACTATTCTATCACCAAAAATGATTTTTCCCATGTGTGCTTTTTAATATTTGCAAATCAGTTGAAACCTTCTCTTTCATTATGGTGAGTAGCATTTATTTGATTAGTAAGAGATTGGACTTTTCATTTGTTTACTTGTCATTTCTACTTCTTTTGTGATCTGCCTGTTAATGTCCTTTGCCTGTTTTTCGAGTGAGACACTAGAATTTTTTCTTACAATCACTTAAAAGAGCTCTTTATAACTTAAATTTAAATATTAAACTTCTGCCCATTATATTTGTTTCAGATATTTTCTCAGTTAGTTGTTAGTATCTTAATTTTGTTTATGGTTTTTTAATTACAGAATTTTAAACTCTTAATATATTCTTATTATCGATCTTTTCCGTAGTGGTTTCTTCCACTTCTTCATGCTCAGAAATTATTCCCCCGTCCTAAACATATTAAATATTCAACTAGATATTAATTTTACTTTAGGGGGTTTAATTTTTACAGGTAATTTAAAATTCATGCAAAAATCATTTTAATATAGAGTATGAAAGAAACTCACTTCACATATTTTCATTTAGATAGACAATTTTCCCAATACCATTTGCAGATTAAACTATTTCTCGGTGGTGTATGATGTTTCCTCCTCAAATCATTATCAATCCCTGTCAATTTTTTTAATGTATAAATGACCACTTGCATTTATCACTTTATTTTTTAATTAAATGTATTGGGGTGACATTGATTAAGAAAATTATATAGATTTCAAGTGTACAATAATACATCATCTGTATATTGCACTGTGTGTTCACCACCCAAAGTCGAATCTCTTTCTGTCATCATATATTTGACCTCCTTTATGCTTATCTATTCCCCCTCCCCTCTTCCTCTCTGGTAACCACTAAACTGTTGTCTGTGTCTATGAGTTTTGGTTTGTCTTATTCATTTGTTGCTTTAAGTTTTATATCTCATAAGTAAGTGAAATCAAAGGGTTCTCAACTTTTTCTGTCTAACTTATTTCACTTAGTGTGATTATCTCAAGGTCCATCCATGTTGTTGCAAATGGCAGTATTTCAACTTTTCTTATGGTTAAGTAATATTCTGTTGTGTGTGTGTGTGTGTGTGTGTGTGTGTGTGTGTGTGTATTTATCACATCATCTTTATCCAATCATCTATAATGTGTGATAATTTCAAGTAGTCAAGTCTAGCTCACTGAATTTACTTGGCCAATTATATTTACTCAGTCTCTCAGATATACCATAGAGTCATTACGTCAGCTTACCATAGTGAGCATTTGTCATCATTATCGTCACCCAATATCTTCTGAGCAGCCTCCTTGTATAAGAGGAATTTCTTGTGTTATGAGACCTGCCTCCCGAAGGCCAATGCCATCACCCACTTTTCCAGCTTTCCTTGCAATTACAGCATAGGCAAGGCTTTGCCAATTAAGTCTAAGTTCAACTTTGTCTTGAAAAGGGGCAATATGAGAAAGTATGTGCCAAAAGAATCCATTAGTGACAAAAAAGGTGATGGAGGCATCTTTCTTGAGGAGCAACAGTGTCAGAATTTCTGAAATCCAGGGATCAGGAGCAGAAGTAGCCAGGACTTGTTCTGGCACTGTGCCACGTTGTGGTCTAGGTGCTTCTGAAGGCTATGTGGCCTCCAATGACCGACCACTCTTTAGCCTTATTGGGCTAGCCAATACACTTTAATAAATTACTCCTCTGCTTAAACTAGACAGAGTGAATGTGAAGCTTGCAATGAAAGAAACAAAACACACACAAACATATACACAGACACACACACAAATATAAGAATTCTGGTTGGAATTGCTTTAGAACTGTAATTTAATTTGGAAAAATTATAATATTTAGCCTTTTCTCCAGTGAACATGACATGTCTTTCAACTATTGAAAAACAGTTTAGCTTTCAAATAAAGTTGTGTTTCTTTGTAGCAATCTCCTTCAAGTCTCTTTCTGGTTACTTTAAAGCCATGGTATTTTATGGCCCTCTTTTGCAGGGAGGGGACATGGGAAAGGAGTGTGAAATACTATCATAAATTGATTTCTTTCTTTATGTCATTATCATTTCTAACTGGTTATAGTTGGTAATATACAATAATATTAATTTCTATATATTCATCTTGTATATAATCTACTTAATGAATGTTTTTGCTAATTTTAATATGCATATATTTAATTCCCTTGAATATTCTAGGTTATTTATATCATCTGAATATAACAAATTTTACCACCTTTGAGTTATAGATTTTGTTTCAGTTTTATGTGCTGCTTGACTGCAAAGAAAAGTTAAATATTAATGGGGAGAGATTTTAATAGAATGCCTGTAGTATTTCGCTCAAGTAAGATATTGGCCATTAGTCTAAATTAGATATGTCTTACTATATTATGGACTTCTCTATTCATTCTCATTTTCTGAAGAGTTTTTAGCAGAAATGGATGTTTAATTTTATAAAGCGCTCTTTCAACATCTATTCAGATGAACATTTGACCAACTGCTATGATATATTAGTCCTATTCATAATATTAAACAAATTAACATTCTTGTGATAAACCTCAGTAGTTTATAGTAAATAATTCTTATAGTTTTTATTAAATTTTAACATTTATATTTCAAAGTGAAATGGGTTGGTAATTTCTTACTCTGTGCTGTATAATTATTTTCTTTTTATTTTCTTCTGTGACATAAAAGGAAATCATTTCTTTTCATGCTAGTAAAGTTATAATCTTTAAATGTTAAGAAAACACACTTGAATGCATATTTTGCTAATTAATAAATTCAAAAGGAATACAGTAATAACTCGTTTCCTGACCCACTCCTCGAAATCAATGAACTTAGCGTATGTGTACTTCTGCTGCACCTCCATCTCTCTTCTCAGTCGATGAGTTTTAAATCTATATTGTTATTAGTGAATCATTATTTATACTATTACATTTTAAAGACTCTTTTCAAATTTTCATTTTCTATTAATGCTTACCATAGTACTTTTATACCCCCACCTTCCCAATTCTTTAGTTCTTCATTTTAATTTAATTCTCAGTCATCTTCTGTATATCTCTACTTTAGTTTCTCAGAAAATACATGGAAAGTACATGTTTATGTGACTTCGAATATACAACAGTGCATTAATACATGAATACACATGTATAAAATCTTAGCAAGTAGAATTCTTTGGTCTCAACACCATTACCTAGCAATTTGTGGAAGAGAAGTCTGAGGCCAGCATGAATTTTATTCCTTCATCAGCAATCAATTCTTTTCTTTTTTTGATTCAAAAATTGGTATTTTTCCTTCATTGTTTACAAGTTAAAGTTCACAAAACTATATCTAGGACAGAGTTTTATTTCTTTGTTTCTTGTTTTTTGTTACTCAATTTTTCTTCCAATTTGAGAAAGCATTCATTAATATTATCCTTAATTATCACATTTGTTCCATTTATCTGGTTCTCCACCAAAAAGATATACTGTTATAAATTAATTAATGAATTCCCAATTTATATGATGTTGATGTTTACCACCAGAAAGTACAGTTTTTCAAATCTAGTAAAGAAAGATAAGGGTGTTGTGAGGGCAATAGAAGTCTCTGATCAGTTCTAAAAACAGTTTTCTTGTGGTGGGAGGTGACTGCCAGATATTTTGGTTTGTTGGCATAGATACCAGTCTCAGATGTCGGGGTATGCATGCAGTACAGGAGGGTGATATCTACCTTCTGTCTTCTGCCAATCAGGCTGTCACACTGTTTCTGAGGTCAAGTCATGAGTTGACTGTTTTTGAATCATGAGATATTGTGTTATACATAGGGGAATTTTTCATGAAGACATGACCAGTCATTGGTATATTCTCAATATCCAGTATTACCACAATTTTACAAATTGGGGACAGCAGGATGTTATTAATATTTCAATTAAAAGCATAATTAGCTAACAAACACACAACCCATAAGTCAATCCATCACTCTGAGGTATGTTAATGTCAGTGACTTCAATTTAGGTATTGTAACTTCTATCTTGTTAGTAAAGACAATTTCAGGAAACAAAATGGTACGTAAGGCTCAGGTCAGATAGGCACACAGTCATGGCAGAAATGGTTAAAGCCTTATATCACTAGAAGAAGTAAACATCCATCATTTATGTCAACAATAAGAACAGGAGGGATGAAACAAAACAGCTTCATAGAACTACTGACAAAGCAGACTGCTACTACTTATGTGAAATTTGTTGTCAGGGGAGGTATGTACACCTCCTGATGTTAAAAGTCTGCCTGAGTCTCTGGAGAGGGGAGAAAATATGCATTTTGTCTTTCTTCTTTGAAAATAAAAACTGTCAAATGAAATGAGTGTCAATAAGCTTAAAACATGCATTTCCTACTGAAATAATGGCACAAAAGTACCAAAGCTGAACCAGCTTATGTATTTTTTTTTTCTATTTTCAAGGATGCTAGAATGTGCCCATTTCCAAACCAAATTACTGACCTCCAAGTAAGTGGGCCGTTTACCACTTACAGAGCTAGCTTCATTTCCTGCATTTGTCCTATTTAAAATGATTTGCACTCTGCCATTTGCAACAGCATGGATGGACCTTGAGGGCACTATGCTAAGTGAATAAGTCAGACAGTGAAAGATAAATATCATATGATCTCTCCTGTACATGGAATCTGAAAAAGTTGAACTCACATAAACAGAGAGTAGAAAGGTAGTTACCAGGAGCTGGGGGTTGGGAAAATTGGAGAAATGTTTAAAGGTACAAACCTGCAACTAATAGATAAGTAAGTTCTGGAGATCTAATGCACAGTATAGACATTACAGTCAATAATAATACTGTATTATAAATTTCAACTTGCAAAGAGACTATATCTTAATCCTTCTCACCGCAAAAAAGAGATGATACTTAAAATAATGTGACAAATGTAATAGCTAAAGCTATGGTGGTAATCATATTGCAATATATAAACGTATCAAATCAACAGCTGTATACCTTAAATTTTACACCATGTTATATGACAATTATATCTCAGTTTAAAGAACTAAAATAATAATATGATCTGTATCTCCAAACATTGAAGTGGGGCATGTTCTTTGCTTGAGATTCTTCTCTCTCTCTCTCAATGTCTCCCCCTAACCCCCACCGTCCCCTCCTTTTCTCCCAAAAACTTCAACACTAAATTTATTCCTTTAATGACTGGTTGGTCACTCTGGTAATTATTGTAGAGTTCCAGAACATTCTCGTATGTGCAAACGGAGACTTTTAGGCCTAATTGTTCCAGTGTATAGATACACTAACCACAAACTGAGATGTATAGCTACTCCAGATAAGCAAGGGGGATGGCCTTCAAAGTGTGCCTGGGAGACGCAGGCAACAGGACAACTAGTTTCCCATCAAAAGTTCTTTCCAATGGAACTTCCATCCTCAGATGATGATGACATGAAAAATCGACCATATCCAGAATATATTTGTGGATCACTCAGGCATGTCCTCACTCCTTCCATCTTAGGTCTGTGGAGTCCAAACTGCTGTCCCACTCTACCTTTTTTCCTTACTATTTTATATGTCGAAAGATCATTTTTTTCATCGGACCCTAGAATACTAAAAGCAGGCTGTCAATGAAGAACACAAAGCCAATCTGAATTAATCCTGAGAACACAGAGTGAAAAGAATTCCTTTAAAACAAAAGAACTAGAAATATGAAGTTATATAGCCTTAAAAGAACTATTTTAAAAGACTATTAGAACAAAATGCATGTAAAACAATCTCCTCCTTTAACAGAACAGGAAATTAAAGTAAAGTGAAGATAAGAGAATTGTTCAAAGGCATATGTGATTCATAGCAGATCACCATAAAACTTTAAAAATATTAACCTGAAATATAACTTCTTTATAGCTAGGGGAAAAAGATGAGCATAATCCCACTTGTTTACTAGGTAGGTGCCATTTCCTGCTGGCCATCTTTGATCTGATGTGGAGACCTGTTAGCATAACACCACCATGTTCATCTCCTGACTACCGGGTACTCTTTTAAAGTATCACAGCACCAAAGTTCATTTCTAAAATAATCTGGAATTTTTCTCTATCCTTAAAATACATTGTAAATGATAACTACAACAACAAAATGTCTGTAAACCCTGTGTTTCTTTTTTGGAAAAGTGATCTTCCCCTATTTCCCCCCTACTTTCAGGTGGTGGAACCCAGCTTCTTTAACAGAGTAGGACAGAAGAAACATAAATGAAAACCTTTGATCTAGACACTGTGTTCAGGCCCTAGAGAAAAACGTGAATCAAAGCTCACTCCGGGGCTATCCCAGGTCTTCCCTGAAGACCTCCAGAAGGCACCTTCAGGGCTAGATTCCAGGGCCTCGCTGAGAATGAGGCAAGAGGCAGTGACCGGTAAGCAAGGTTCCAGACCTGGTTCTGATCTTTGTCTTCAGCTCAAGCAAAAGGTGACTCTTTAGCCTAAAATGTGACAAAGATTGTCCTTCTGTGGCTGAAGCAGAGGTAGACCGGGAGGCTGGGAACCCCACTTCTCAAATCACCCTTTCTACTTCCCATCCCTGAGGCAGGCCCTCTGGAACTGTTGTGGTTCTGATCCACTAAAGTTGACTTTTTAAAAAAGTGCTGTTCATTTCCCAAATCAGCTTTAAGCTAGAATAACTGCACCAGCTGAGGGAACTCCAAAGGCTGCTATGCCGAAATGAGAGTATCACAAACTACTACAAATGTGTCCCAGTAGAGATGGTTACAAGGATGCCACATTCCATTCTCAGCAACCCACTTCGAGACTCCAATGAGCCTGTGTTCTAATTTGTTTTGTATTTACGTACTATGATGTCCTATCATTTTAACCAAATTATGAATTCAGATTGGTTATAATATTTTAGTAGTTTCTTAAAACCTCATACTAGCACTTTATAATATTGCAAATATTCTCATATTTAATCATGTATATGAGGTTGCAAGGGCAAGTTCTATTATTTCCATTTTACAGATATGAGACCTAGAGAGTGATTTTCTCAAAGTAGCACTGCTGATAAATGGTAGAGGAGAGCCGAAATCCAGGTCCAGTGTTTATCACATGCACCCATTATAATTTATCAGTTGTTAGGTCAAAATTAATGGGGCTCAGATAGCAGGACTACTGAGTTACATAGTAGCCGGAGGTTTTTATACTAGAGTCTAGTTCTCAACTCCTGGGAAAGCAGGAACACAGTGTGGAGTGTGAACAGCACTGCCACTTTGCGTAATAGTTCCTTCTTCATTTACCTCACTAACTTTTCGAGGTCACTATGATGTCACTGGGTTCAAAGTTCCTGGAAGTTTAATAGGATTAGCTATTGTTTCATCTAGAGAGAACACACTTGAGATGTACTTAGATACATGTAAAGTTATTTTAGTGCCTACACAACACATCCTTGATGCTTATTAACTGTTCTTTGTAGCCAGCATTAAAGAACATTTCCTGTGGACTCAATCTATGACTCTTAGAGCCTGAAAAATCATAGTCAGGCAACAATGGACAGCCCAACAATACAAATACAAGACAATAGAAGGCCAGCACTTTAAAGAATACCTTCCCGAATTAAGCTGAGAAAGTAATCAGAGTTGATCGCAAAAAAATTATGCGATAATACTATTCACCACAGTACTACCTATAAGAAAACAAAAAACAAAAAACAACAAAAAAAAAACTGGAAATAGCCAAAATATTCATTAAGGGAAGATAACTATGGCACATTCATGAAATGGAATATTTTGTACTCATTAAATCCATGTATTTGAGGAAAAAAGACATTTAATGATATGTAAAAGTATCAAAATAATATCAAAAGATCTAGATAAAATTATATCTGATCGCATATTTACACATGTATATACAAATGTATGTGTATATATAAATTTGTTTATATGCACAAATTTATGTAAACATAAATGTTACCAATATTATAATAGATGTAGACATATAAAATATACACAGTTAGACAAATATCCTACTGTTAAGTAGTTAATTCTTAGTGGTGGGTAAAAATATAGACAATTTTTACATTCTTTTTACTTTCTTGCATCGTCAACATTTTCTACAATAAACACGTACAGCTTTCATTAATAGAGAAAAAAGTGTTTTAAAGAGTTTTTAAAAATCTACAATATTTCAGCTGTTTTTAAAAGCAAATCTCATCTCTTCTCCTTAAACTACATGAATTTCCTTTTATGTATATATACTCTGCTAAATTTTCTCCACTTCTCTCTTCACTAGTCCAGGGAAAACAAAATTGGTTTCCGAAGTAGGACCATTGATGGGCAGCTCTTCCCCAATGCTGAGCCCTCTGAACTAGCGATGGTTATCACTGTGTATGCACACTGTAAAATATCGTGACAAGCTCTGTAATTTACCCACTGTTACTCCCAACATAAAAGCTTAGAACTTGAAAAGCCTGCAATTTGCATGGCTTTTGTAGAGAAGTACTCACACATTGAGGCAGTAAATACAAAAACCTGAATTAAAGCTGATATTGCAATTATGCCAGATTAAGTTCAAAGATAGAGATGGCATTGCTGTACATGATATTTAAGAAAAACCTCTTTAGCATATGTAGTTGAATTTGAAATGTAGATTTTTTTTTAATCCTCTCTTGTAGGTTGCCCAACAGGTAAAGGACACTTTAGTTGTGTTGAACATTTAGCTTTCTATCAAGGGCACTGGGCACTTAATGAAGGAAGCTGTCTGATCCCCATGCTAATGGGACCCCTGCCTCAAGTTTTTTTCTTTTTTTAATCTCTGTGGAATAGTTTTTCTGTGATATAAATCCACACACTGTCGCCAGCTGATGAGCCAAAGAAGATAGTCAGTATTTACATACATTTGAGGATTTCTAACTCAAGTTCGGAGATAACATGGGGCTAAGCTGGTGAAGAGCATGCCAGAAGCACCAAAGTACCAGAAAAACCAAAAGTCGCTATGATAGTCACTGAAGCTGCCCAGTCCTAGAGCATCAGGTTCTGAAAACCTCGAGGGTGAGAAGTGATTTGGCAAGGATTTTAAATGTACCCTTTTACTTTCTAGGTGATCATTTATCATATATCCTGGACTAAAAGCAACTCTATAAACATAAAACAATCTGATTTTTCAAATAGATTTAAAAAAAGGTTTCCTTTTTTCTGGGGGGCAATTTGAATAATGTAAATTTTCAGGAATTTAAAAGACATAACAATAGATGTCATTTATATATTTTAAAACAATCAAATATGCACCATACTATATTAACTTGATAATAATAAAATTAACCACTCCCTCTCTCTGGGAACTCTGGTTTCTCTTGGATCCTGAGACCCTACATTTTGCTCCTTCCCTCTGGCCTCTCATGTTGCTGCTTCTCAACGTTTCTTGCTGGCTACCTGTCCTCTCAGAATTTCTAAATGTTGGCACTGGGGACTCAACCCCCCAGGGTCTGTCTTCTCACTCTAAACTCTTTCCCTCAATGCTTTTCTCCACTCCCAAGGTTTTAAATACTACCTATGAATGAAGGGTTTCCAAACTGATATCACCAGCACACACTCAACCACTGAGTTTCAGACCCATGTAAAAACACGTGTTTATTTATGTCACTTAGTTGTCTCATGGGCATCTCAAACCTAAAGTGCAGGTAAGTGAATTCTTAAGCATTACCTAAGATCTGCCCTTCTTGTCTCCTCTATCTTGGGCAATGCCTGCTCCATCCATCCATATTCTCACCAAGATATCTGGAAGCCACCTTCGATCAACTCTTTCTCACCACATATCTAATCTATCACTAAATACTGTCAATTCTAAGTTGAAAAATATGCAATTAGGATCCAAATGGTACTTTAGCAATCAAACCGAGCCAAACAAAATCCATAATTGATGTATAAACAAAAAAAATTGCAAAATTTTGATTAAAAAAGAAAGAATGAAGAGTCCTTCCCAGTGGATGGAAGAATCAAATCTTCTAGAGTGGCTGCCCAGGGGACCTATGTTCTAAAGCAAAATCTAAACAAAACCCAAAAAACTAATACTACTTTTGTTAACATAGGGAAGCTTTAAAATTAAATTTAGAAGTCCACTTCCAAAAGCTTCAGTTTATGGTGAAGGAGAGACTAAAACGCTAAATCTGAGGCCATCCATATTAAATTCTACATTTAGAGAGTAGGGGAATATGAAAGATGTCAGTCATTAAATTATTAGTAGGAATAGATTACATGTGAACATTGTAGTCTTCTCAGAGGACCAAAATGATAGACACAGGTCACAGGGCAGATGGATCCTCATGAAAAAAATTAACAAATACTAATGATGTTGGTGTATACTCCTGACTGGTGAGTCAACACAAAGCAATACTCAAAAACTAGGAAAACACACTGACTGACGTCAGTCCATCTGATTTTATCATCCTTTTCCTTAAGCAGGAAGGGCAAGATGTGTCATTACTCAGGCCAACAATTGTAATTACACAAAAGCTAAGGATTAAAGAATAAAACTGTGAGGCTAAGGATTAAACAATAAAATTGTGAATACAGTATGGAGTAAGAAAGATGGTATTCTCTATAACTCATAGAAACTGTTTTATGAAATACTTGAAATCACAGAACAGATACGTTGTAAAATCATATGGCTCAGACACACACACACTAGATTAAAAAAATTTAGTATCAGGGCTCACTTAAGGTTTTAATAGAACAAGATGATTTCCAGGTGATGTTCTACCCATGGTTGACTAAGTTTAGCCAACTTTAAGCTACTTAAAATGGAATCTATGAGGAGGACTCCAAGTTCTGAACTGAACACAAATTTAAGTTTTACAAATTTAAGTTGATTTTATTAAGAGCTGGTTATAATTAGAAAATGACAATGAATGATGATATCAGAGATTCCTCTTGAGTTGAATGTTTCTATTATTTTAAAGAGCAGTATATGGAGCATCGGGAAACTTAATCTCTGTTAAGGCTAACAATTGATTTGCTGTGACTCCATGAGCACACAGGTTGCTTTGTCCTATTACCCAAATATGAAGAAGCAAAGGAATCATTTGTCTGGTACCAGCATGTCTGTATGGCAAAAGGAGGTCACTGCTGTGCTGAATGAACATTTTTATTAAAGATCTGCAAAGCAGATTTAAACAATTTGGCAAATAATATTTCAAACATGGAAAAACTTGCCAATGGCTTTTGAATGAAAGTCACAAAATAAATAAAACAAAGGCACTATTATTACATTCAGGGTTATGTCCCTAATCCCACTTTATCTAAGGAGAAATGTTTCACCGATACCTAAATATCATTCATCTTTATTGACTAAGTTGTTCTCATCAGCAAACTAAATCACAAGTAACAGTTTACTTTCTGTGTGCTGCATACAAACCTGATGGTACAACACACATCTGGGTAGAAATACGTAAGCGTATAATGTCTTCTAGTCATCTAGAAAGTGGAAGGAAACTGTTTCGATGTCTTTATTGATGGCTATCTTCTTCTCTTTGTAGGCTAGTCTATAAAGTTTAGGAAGAATTCAGAAAAACTTTTGTAGCTCAAAAACTCTCTCCTGCTTGGGAAAATCATCACCCTATATGACATACTAAGGAATATGAGAAGGTAAAGAAATGTGTTGCTGATACTAAACTTGCCAGCATAAATAGGGTAGAAGCAGTGAGGTCAGAGCAGAGATTCTTAGAGCAACACCAGCCTTGTTAATAAAACTCTTGTTAATGAAACTCTACAACAACTAGACATAATGACAACAAAAATGGAAGAAACGAGAAAGAAAAAAAGACTGACAAACTAGACCACAACAAAATTAAAGAAAAAAGAAAAAAACTGTTAATCAAAAAACACCATGAAAAAAATCAAATAGCAAATCAGAAAAAATATCAATGACATTACAAGTGATTAAGAAAACATGCACATTAAAACATACTAAGATAGTCACCTCATGCCTATTACGACGGGTATTATCAAAGAGACAAGAGATAAATGCTGGCAGGAATGTAGAGAAAAGGGAACCCTAGTGCACTATTGGTAGAAATATAAATTGGTGCAAACACTATGGAAAACAGTATGAAGCTTCCTCAAAAATTAAAAACAGAACTACCATATGATCCAGCAGTTCCACTTCTGGGTACATGTCCGAAGGAAACAAAATTACTATCTCAAAAAAATATCTGCACCCCTATATTCAATGCAGCATTGTTTACAATAGCCAATACATGGAAACGACCTTAGTATCCATCGAGAAATGAGTGTATAAAGCAAATGTGACATACACACACACATACACACATATACGTACAATAGAATACTATTCAGCCATAAAAAAAAAAAAAAAAAAAGGAAATCTTGCCATTTGTGATATGGGTGGACCTTGAGGGAATTATGCTAAGTGAAATAAGTGAGAAAGAGAAAGACAAATACTGTATGATATCATTAATATGTGAAATCTAAAATAACAAGCAAACATAGATACAGAGAACAAAATAGAAAAATTAAAAAAACACTAGACTGGTGTTGCCATGGGGTGGGCGTGAGGGGTGGGCAAAATGGGCAACGGTGGTCAAAAGGCACAAAGTTCCAGTTATAAGATAAATAAGTTCTGGGGGTGGGTGATGTACAGCATGGTGACTAGAATTAATAATAATGTATTATAATTCAAAAGTTGTTAAAAGAATAAATCTTAAAAGTCTCATCATGAGAAAAAAAAATGTGTAACTATATGAAGTGGTAAATGTTAACCAAACTCATTGTGGCCATCACTTCACATTATAAATGTATATCAATTCATCATGTTGTACATCTTAAACTAATACAATGTTGTATGTCAATTATATCTCAAAACTGGAAAAAAGTACTACATTATGTTTGGATTATATTGATGAAAGCTGAAAAACTGTAACATAGGCATTGGCAAGGGTGGAATAAAATAAAATATCTCAACATATGGATTTCAGTCACACCTATAGACATATAGACACACACATACACACCCACACTACATTAAAAAAAGACAAGATACAATAAAATGTTAACAGGTGTTATCTCTGGATAATGGGTTTATAAGAGATTTACATTTTCTAGGTTATTTCTTGTATTTTCTACAAACTCTTGTCTTTACTACTACTATTAGAACATCATATTTAATTTTTAACCATACCCATCTTGAAGGTCAGAGTCATGAGAACAGAACCTGCAAAATTTCTTGCGAAATTTTACATTTTTAAAATAGCACAGAGTCACGTGGATGTTGGTAAGCAGACTAAGGACTTGGCTGGCACTGAGAGACAATCCCCTACTGCCCAGCTATACATCATCTTCCAAGCTTCTGGTTCTGCTCCAGGCAGTGAGTTACTATGCAGTTAAGTTCCTTGCTAACATCAGGGACGCTCTCAAGTATGTCCCTGGCACCACTTACTAACCCTGTTCTATCCCAGACTGTCTTCTTTGAATTCATTAGTCCACCTTGCTTATTTTTACCCTGTCTCTACCTCATTGCCAGACTATTAACTTTCAATTCTTCGCATCAGCATGCCTGTCTGCGAAACCACTGCCTTTTACCCCATCCAGCTCGGTGTCACAACTGATGAATGAGTATAATTGATACAGCACAAATGCAAGGAGAGCACGTTGTAAAGTGAAGAGACCAATTTTCATGTGTGACTCACAGTCCAAAACAAAAAGGTCTTCACAATTTTCTGAAATAGTAAGAACTTTATTGAAAAAAATGTACATGGTGTCTCAGTTTCTACTTAGAAACCACCTTAATTTATACACTGGGTAGTGTTTGTTAAGCCAAAGCCCTGAGCATGGAGGTGGGGAGGAGGGAAGGTAACAAGGAAATGTAAATCACAATGTTCAGAGGGATTCATTTTGAAGAGTGGGGCTTAGGGTGGTTTGTTTTGTTGCCTAGCTCTCAAGAGCCTACCTCAATGCTTTTCTGGGTTTTCCGAGTTTCTACTTGGAGTCATATTGTTTTCATACAATCTCCACTTCTCTGATTATTTTCACCTCTATGGGTCTCCCTTTGCTCAGCTGTATCTTTAAAGAGGGGCTTGGTGAACAGAGCAGCAGCAAATACAGTGATGACTTAATCCTTCAGAAATTATATATATGTAATATGTAATATATTACATATATAATTTATTATATATTAAATATTGTATATTAAATATATGATTTATGAATGTTTCTCCAACTAGATATTAACCTAACAGGTTATATGAACTTTCTAGGAATATTTCCTATCTTCAATAATTCCTAGAGTTGCCCAGTTAGGAAAGTTAGATCCCTGTCCATTTTTCCTTCCAGAAACTCTCTTATAAATGAATCTAAGTAGTCATTTGAAAATTCCTAGTAAAACAATTCTTGAAGACAAAGTTAGGTATTTTGTCCAATAGAGCAATATTTGCTTTGAGTTCTTTAAAAGACAAGTCAGTAGGTCTCAGTTATTTACGTATATCTGGTCTGCAGCTCGTTCTCTGTAAGCATTACTCTTAGAGCTCATGCTTTTACCATTTGGTTCAAAATGGAATACAGAAGTGAAAACTAATGCAAGTATCATTTTAGTTTTTTTATGGGTTTTGTTTTTAGAGATAAGCTCCAGAATTTTGTTTTTGAAGATAAGCTCCAGAATTTTAAAATGGTCTCCTCAAGATCCCTGTATACAGAGATTATTTAAGTGGGCCTGGTCCAATGAGACAAGACCTTTACGAGAAAGAATTTCCCCTGGTTGATGGCAAGAGAAGTTAGAGATGTGAAGCATGAGAGTGACTGGATGTGCCACTGTGAGCCTCTAGAAACTGAAAAGCAGCCTCGGGCTGACAGCCAGGGTGAAATAGAGACCTTAGTCCTAAACTGCAAGGATCTGAATCTGTCCACAACCTGCATGAGCTTGGACGTAGATTCTTTCCCAATCTCCAGATAAGAGCCCAGCCACTGATACTGCTTCGGGCCATATGATACCCTGAGAAGAAAAACTAGGTGAGGATTCCTAGGGAACTAGGAGCTTATGACTTTCCACCTTTCTTTGATATTGGCTTTATGATACCTTGAGAGCCCCACCCTGAGCTCAAATTAGTCAAGCCTGGACTTCTGCCCCATACACCTATGAGATTAATAAATAGATACCATTCTAAGACAATAAATTTTTGGTAATTCATTACACAGCAATAGAAAACTAATGCAAGTATCATTTTAATTTTTTTTATGGGTTTTGTTTTTAGAGACTTATTTTATTATAAACCACTACATGCTAATTTCCCTACCTTCCTGGTCCCCAAAGATACACACTGCTAAGTCTCTCCTTTCTCTTTCCAAAAATTCCCTACAAATATGCATAAATATACAAGTGTGTATGTATGTGTATGTAAAAACACACACACATACATAAAATTACACAAAGCATTTTTTCACTCAACAGACTTTCTTGGGCATCCTTCTAATATCAGAACATAGAAGTTCACCTCATTCTTAGTAACCATGTAATGCTAGATTACATGCCTGAATCACTTCTTCTAAACCAGTCCCTTATTGTAGGACAGGTTAAACAACAAAGCAGCAACAACTTACCTTTCTATTTGCTAGTTACAAGTAATGTTAGACTTACTATTTTCTGACATCCATGAGAATATCAGTAAGATAAATTTACAGAGATAGATTCGCTAGGCCAAAGGCAGTTGGTAAATGGCAGTTGAAATTTCAATCAATACTACAAATCACTAACCAAAAGAGTTGTACAAATTGAGATGAACATGTATATCATGTGAGAGTGATTGCTTCACATGATATAAAAATTTTGATGATATGCTAGATGAATGAATGATCCCATCTCATTATTCTGGTTCACATTTCTCTTATGATTGCAGTGAATGATCATTTCAAATGTTTTTGTTGGCCATTTTAATTTTTTTCAGTTACATGCCCTTTACATCTTTTGTCTATTTTTTTTTTCCTGGAGCTTTCACCAATTTTCACATCAATTTACGCAAGCTCTTTGCATATTAAGGCAATCAGATAGTTTTTAGTTATAAGCACAAAAATATTTTTCACTGTTTTCTTTAATTTTGTTTATTACACAGAAATTTTTATTTTAAGAAAGAAGTACAAGTCTTTCCTTTGGGGCTTCTGGATAAACTTTCATGTTTAGAATCTTCTTGGAACTAGAAGCCTGTGGTACTATACCTTTCTTTTCTTAACGGGACTGTCCTGTTCACTGTTCTTTTAGGAATCCCTGGCTCCCAACAAACACTCCTTTGTTTTTGAAGATAAGCTCCAGAACACTATGTCAGTATGCCTTCTTCCTTAAAGCACTGGTGACACATCTACACAAATAATGTTCTCATCTCTACTGATTCATTTGATGGGTATAAATTCACGTGTCAGTGATGAGTGGCCTGACTCACAACATCCTTACCTAAGAAAAATAGAAAGTATAACTTTATCTTTGGGGTCAATAAGCATGGAGAAATGGCAGTTTTTCTTTCTCTGCTTTTCCTGGAGACATCTAGGAACCCTCATCTGGCACTCTGTGTATCAAACACATGATAGAGAATGTGGAATAGGAAGGAACAGGTAGGAGGCATGGTGAGTGAGGAGGCATTTCACACGATTGAGACATCAGGACGGGTCCTTTATTTAATTTATATTTTCTTCTTTTTATACAGAAAAAAGGAAACCACCAGACTGTGATAAATGCCATCTCTCACAAAAAAAGTCTGACAGATTTCTACAGCTTCTGAGTGAATAACAACCTGTTGGCTCCTTAACATAAGGAAAAATACTCTCAGAACCTGAAAGACAGGCTCCTCTCTGCCCACTCCTCTGATTGAATGCTAACATTATGTTTGAAGGGAAAAGAACTCAAGCTAAGTCTACGTAGAGAAAAGAAAAATAATTAAAAGGATCATTAAAGTCTTAACCACATTTCCTCTAATCTCAGTATGAGAACTGAAGAAAATCACAGCAATAAGAGACTAATCAACAGGCACATAAAGTGTGGTGCAATTACTACAGAACACAATAAGGAGGAGTAGGATTAATTTTTTAAATCATTATTGAATTTTATCTAAGAAATAGAATTCATCATTCACTTAACACCTGGTATATAATGCCAGGCACTGTACTGGAGGAGAGTAAAGAAGAAAAAAAGACATAATTCCAGTTCCCACTAATGTATTTGGCCTTGCTTGACTTTCTGTCAGCTTTTACTATTATGACAATGATATAATATAAATCTCCAAAGTATAAGTGGCAATAATATAAATAGTTATGTACACATCATGCAGCTTTGGAAGTATAGCATTACCAATTGCTTATCCTTCTCTCCAATTATATCCCCCTCACACCTTCTTAGATAACTACTATCACGAAATTGGTCCTTCGAATTACCATGCTTTCCTTACTCTTACTATAAATTAAATGTATACACATATACATACATATTTATGTGATGTGTGTTTTCCCTAAACAAAATATTGTATGTAACACCATGTTAACATTACATGACAGGTTTAAATAACATTCTTTTGCGACTTGCTTTTGTTGCCCAATACTATCTTTGAGTTTCATCCATGTAGATATGTGCAGTGCTAGCTCTTTTTCTTTTATGTGTGCAGTGCTTTGTGAATAACTATGCCACAATTCATTTCTCCATTTCCCCATTGATAGATAACTAGGTTGCTTCAAATGTTTAGCTACTAAGCACAAGGCTGCTATGAACAGACTAGAACATGTCTTCTCATGTATATGGGCAAGAGTTTTTCTCAAGTTTTACCCGGGAGCAGCATTTCTAGATGTTAGTGGTCTTGCAATAGTATCATATAGCCCCATGAACAAAAGGGGAGAGTCACAGCCCTACTTGCAAATATGAAATCAACATCATCTGAAAGCCATCAGCCTTAAGTTAGGGTTTTCACAGTATTACAATAGAGATAGAGCTTAATGGCTCATCCTTTCAAGCCATCATCCTTTGCAATCCTGAAGATATCTTTCTAAAACACATATCCTTTTCAAAATCCTTGAAAAGCACTCAAAATCAAAATACCTTCTATTCTCTGACTTTCATTTCTTTCCACATTTATGTTCTCTTACAATCAAGCATACACATCCTGCACTCTATCCAGACACTGGAGATTCCCTTTCTCTCACCCCATTGCTACATATCAAAGTCTTGCTCATCTTGAGGCAAGTAGCTCCCTCAAATTCTCCCAGAATTTCCTGATTGGAATTAACCCTTCTCTTCTTTGCACCATCTTGGATAGAACATTAAAACACACACATGAACACACACAACACATATAAAGCAGTTTTCATTTTATAGTTTTTTAATGCGGCTTTACTTTCTTTAAAATTAGTACTTGAAGCCAAGGACCTCATCTCTTGAATCTTTATTATCCCTACAATGATTATGGACAAAATAGATAATTATAGATGCCATTAACAGGTAAAATTTTAGATAAACTTGTGCACACACACAAGGAAGACATGTTCTAGACTGCTCAGAGAAGCATTGCTTGTAATAGCTAAAACACATAATAGGTAAATTCAACTTTAGGGAGAAAAAGTGCTGAATAGTTCTGATGGAGTATAGGACATGCAAACTCAAAGTACATTATCTTGGTATATTGAATATTTTAAGCTGAAGGAATGTGAGAAACAGTACGTGCAGGAAGACTTTCTGAACTGCCCCTAAAGCAGGTCATAAAATGCTCATGTGAGAGGTTCTCTTCCTGTACCTGGAGGAAAGAAGCTTCCATATCTCTAAAGAAAAGGGACACAGAGGAATCTGAACGAACAAGTTTCCCCCAGTTTACTAGAATTAGCTCATCTTTGTCCTATAATATATTTGTACAATTTTCCATGCTTAATCAAACCTGCCATAAAAACATTCAAGTTTAACCATTTCTTTGGGTCTTCACCACCTTATGAAGGCTCCAGTGTCACGTAAAGCTTATATTAAATAAATCTGTATGCTTTTTTTCTCGTTAATCTGTGTCTGGCTATTGGGTTCCCAGTGGAGAACTTATAAGGACACAGGAAAGATGTTTTTCCTCCCCTACAGTTCTTAACATTAATTCTCTCCAGGTGAACCAACATGTCTGCAGTTCCCAAAGATAATCCTAAGATGGAGACATGTCTTGCGTTATCCACAAATATAGAAATAGAGAAAGGAATAATTGAAAAAGGACCCCATATTAAAAGATATTCTTGATTTTAAAGTCCAAACACTGAAAGCGAAGATAAGATTTAGGCTAACTCACAAAAAAGAAAAAAAAAGAAAAAAAAAACCCCAGCAATAGAACAACAGGAAAACCAAGATAACAAGATGTAAAGACACACCTGAATTTCAAAATGCCTGGCTTATTTCCAAAACTAGCAAAAAGAAGTAAAACGAAACTCAAGAAAGGGTAATTACCTGCATGAGCTGAGAGAGGTGAGTGCGGTCGAGGCAATGCTGGTGACTGCCCATTGCCTATCAAGCTCTTCCGGTTGCTTGTTCGGCAACTGTCAAAGGAAAGAAAACAAAGTTTTTAAAAAACAATATAGCATCAATAATGTTAGGGTATGTTCAACAAAGGCATAACCTAGAGGTTGAACAACCTATCTGCTCATAATATTGCCAAATGTTTGCAAGTTGATATGCATTCACTAATATTGGAGGGTTGGCTGCCTCTTAAATATTAGAAAATATAATGTGTTCATATAGTATAACACCATCAATATTCCTCACCACCAGTGAAGTTATAATCAAATACCTTTTTTCAGCTCTTGACTACAAATATGTGACATGCCATACACACAAGTGATAAATTACGGATTCAAATCAGCAAACCACAGGTAGCATCTTTGTTGACATGAAATTTCTAATACAAAATTACATGCAATGGAGCGCAATGACATTAATCTTACAATGATGCACTAATTAAAAATCTAATTATTTAGACAAATTTCATATTTGTGCCTCTTGTCAATAGAACAGCCGATGCCTAAGATAAATGCATTTCACTACTCATTCATTTTTCATTTTGTATACTGAATTCAAATTCCTTATTAAGGTAAATATTTTGGAATCATAAAAACAGATTCCAGTTATGAAGATAACAGTGAAGGTCTTTTTTCACAGGCACACTGCCTACTGTTTTTATCCTGGTACTCAGTGAGTAGAAATAAATTACTACATATAGGCACAAGGAAACTAACTCTCTTTTCCTGTTTCTTCTAGTAGAAAATTATAAAATGACTCATTTGATTCCAAAGTAACTTTCACAAGCCTCAAAGAATAAGACATATGAAAAACTGGTTGATGGTGAAGCAGATATTATTTTCATTTGTTTTTCTTCAGTACAGATTGGCACTTCATTCTCCATTATCAGTATATGTTAGAAAAGAATAATAAAAACCAGCAGGTTACCGCATTGAATTCACCTATAATAAGATTTAGGGCCCTCATCCTCCTACACTTGGGCTGCCTGCCCTCCACAACCATTTAAAAGTTTATTAGAATGTCTTCTTAATTCAGAATACACCTCTGTCAGAGCAAGTTCTTGAAACAGACATTTTCCCCTGACTTCTAAATTAGGTACAGTGGACATATTTGAAAGTTTGTGTCAAATATTTGAAAGGAACATTTCTAAATATGCAAATAATACATTTCAAAACCAAACCCAATTTCTTTTAGCAATTTTGACTTGGAAACCAATCTTCTCTTTTAGATGTTTGTCGCTATTGTCATTTGTCAACATTTTCATGTTTACAATTCCTTAGGGACAGGCTGCATCATTTTATTTTCCTTACTGGAGTAATCAACATCCCCTAACATTATCTGTGAGTTTAATTAAGATCATGTTTACTCAGCCTTTAAAAAGTTGTTGAATAAAAATAGACCCTTGATATTTAATTATGAAGGTTGATTGTGATATTATCAACTCATCTATCAAGAACTGTATTCAACCTATTAAATTAATAATCATTAAATCAGATAATATGATTGTTTAAAAAAGAAACTGTATAACATATTTAGTGTTAATTCAAATTAATGTCTCCTTTTATTCAATACAGATATTTTAAATATATCAACTTGCTGATACTAATAAAAGAAATTAAAAATAACAGATTTATATCCTGGAAATCACAGCAAAGTTATTTGTTAGGTTGAGCAGATTAACTGAAACATGGGTTAATTGTCACAAAAATGCGATTTGTATTTTTTTATATTTAGTATTTGATCTCAATCTTTAAAATTTTTTTCTTGACATTCAGTTATTAATGTTTATATATGCAAATCAAATAAGGCATATGAATCAATAGAAATAGTAATGTGATAAATATCTCAAATATCAGTGAAATATGCTGACTTAAAGCTAAAATTTAGAAACTATTTCTAAAGAAAATTTTTAAAAACTGAATTTTCATAAGAGACATAGAATGACTATTACACTGCCACAACAAGCAAAATAAACAGCTAACAATTTAGATTCATAACAAAAAAAACACAAAAAATTCTGACAATTTGATCAGTTATTTAAAAATCTACCAAAAAAGGTTTAAAAAGTATTGATTTCTAATATGTGATTCAAAAAAAAAATCTCAAAAAGAAATATCTAAATGAAATGAGAATGGAATATATTTGTTTAGTCAATATAAAAATATAAAATATGAAAATATGAAAAAAAGTATATATTACATTCATCCTGTGTTTGCCTTCTCCTGATAAAGATTTGTAATCTTTACATATAGGTGATTATGAATGCAATTTAGAGTGGAAAAAAAAACCCCAAGATTCTTCATCTATGAATACCTGAACAAATTAAAAGAACTTAAAAGCAAATTGCTTCAGAATTTGAATAGTTTACCATATTTAAGGTACCGGTATTACGTTACTCAGAATCTTAAATAATCGGTTTAAAGTTATTGACAAATATTATAAATAATCAGAGCTAACCTCTCTATATGAATCTTCAGCATGAAGCTAGAGACAGCATTAAAATTATAACAGGCTTGGAACTTTCTCGAATTTCTCAATAATCAAACAGGAAAATTTTAAACATAAAATGTTCTGCAATTTGGCAAAACCAGGCTATAAAATATAGGTAAAGACAGAGGTGTCCATGTATACACACAATAAATCTTTACACCCATGAACTAGGGTCTTGACCTAACGAATTTATTTATTGCTAACCTTCTTAAGGGTAAAGGGGCATTTTATACTGTATTTAACCTCAAAATACCTATATCTTGATATATAAATATCTGTAAAACCCTGAGACCCTACTAAGGTATTCTGTAGATAACTTTCCAAGGTTCGGTGAGGAGGGGTGGCCATTCAATCTCAATGCTACCTGCATCTGATTCTTGAGAGTCACCTAACTGTATTGTTCTAGGTACCTGATTCCCAGCAAATGAATTAAAATCTACATTTAACGCCACAGAAAGAAATCTGAGTGGACAGGATCTATGAGTATGTACTAGCTAGACTGCCTCAGTACCTGGCACTGCCCACATTAATAATGACGCTAGTGCAAAACGCTGGGTGATCTCTGTTGTCATTATTTATTCATCCAGATATAACACTCTTTTCTGCTAATGAAAGGAGAAGATTTTGGCTTCCAAGTATGAGGCAGCTCCTCAGGTGATGGTGAACACACCATACTCATTTGATCCATAAAGTGATAAAATAGTGGAAACATCGCACCTTAGGCCAAATCGAGGTCTCTTCCCTCTCACCAGCCTAAGTCAATTCAGCCTTGTTTTTCCTCAGGCGGTGTCACCCAATGTAAAAACAGATAATGTCTATCAGATAAAACAGGAAAATCACATCTACTGTAGTAGAAATCTCTTAACTTGTTTAAAATGTATTCTCATCGAAGCATGTGAGCTTGTGGAGTTATCCCCAGTTTTCAGCCTTAGGAAAAAAAGATTTATAATTCCAAAATGAAACCAAAGGACAGTTATGAACTCAAATTTCAGCTACTCAGCCTCAAACACATTCTTTCTGCTTCACTCTCTAGGAAGAAAGGACAGCCCTTCACCCTTTTCGGCTCCATCTGAAAGCCAAACACAGGAATATCCACTTCCCATGAGGCACTTCCTCCTCCTCCAATCTTCAGGTGAAGAAACACATGGAGGCACCTACTCTGCCTATGGATAACAGGCTCAGTTTGTTCTCTCATTTTGGAAGGTGGCACAATGGCACAGTTAGAGTCTTTACTTGCAAAATCTAATTTAGCCTGATTAGACAGCCATGTGCCACTTGAGACAAAGACAAAGGTAAACAATGGTTTAGGACAGGGGTTGATGGTGCCAGTTAGCATTTCTTTTTACCTCAGTTTTTTGGTTCTTCCCTGGAAAAATCCACCAACAGACAACACACACACACACACACACGCACGCACGCACACACACACACACACACAGTGTGATAAATACTGTTGACTATGGACCTGGGATCTGAGAAGAATGGGAAGGTGGAAAGACAATGACAGTCCTTTTGAGTGAGTAGGACTGGCTGGCCCCTGTGAGCTGGAGGGAAGGCAGGCAGGGACAGAACACTCTGACTAAGAACATTACGGCTCGATGGGCACAGTTGGATGAGCACTTGGGTGGAAATGCTTTAGAGTGATATGAAGACACCATAAGGAAGTGTTTTATTCGTCTTCATGGTTTTTTGGCTCAAACAAGTGAAACGAGGGTTGAATAGGCCACCACTCTTGCTCCTTGAGTTCATTGTTCCCATTCACCAAAGCAGTTTCACAAGGAGCTTCTCAATCTCCTAATTACTGCCAACAGCACCTTTCATTTGCTAGGAAGATAAAGAGATGGATCATGAATTCAT
>NW_011888963.1:1418509-1448483 GCF_000151845.1 Pteropus vampyrus
TGAGTAGGACTGGCTGGCCCCTGTGAGCTGGAGGGAAGGCAGGCAGGGACAGAACACTCTGACTAAGAACATTACGGCTCGATGGGCACAGTTGGATGAGCACTTGGGTGGAAATGCTTTAGAGTGATATGAAGACACCATAAGGAAGTGTTTTATTCGTCTTCATGGTTTTTTGGCTCAAACAAGTGAAACGAGGGTTGAATAGGCCACCACTCTTGCTCCTTGAGTTCATTGTTCCCATTCACCAAAGCAGTTTCACAAGGAGCTTCTCAATCTCCTAATTACTGCCAACAGCACCTTTCATTTGCTAGGAAGATAAAGAGATGGATCATGAATTCATCTTCTAAGTCAGGCCTGACTCAGTGTGAAGCACAAAGAAGAACATGGCCTGCTAAGCTGAAGGAGAGGAGGGGAGTGTGGTAACGTATTTTTGGTCCAAAGTGCCCATATTCTATTTCTGCCTAGGTTGGCCTTATGCTCAAACTCCATATGAAGGGCTTGGCGGGACCTGTAAACGTTTCACATCTGGATCTGTCACATCTCTCCTGGCAAAAAAACCTGCTAATTATCCCTTACTAGGGCTGTAAAAGCTGTGAGGCCCATCAGGCTGTGGCCTTTTGCCACTGTTCTGAGTAGCTGAAATCCAGCTTAATTTTAAATTACATTCATTTTGAGTCATGAATACTGATCATGTCTGATCATGGCAAGGCAAGCCGAGGAGGGAAAATCCCAACAGGCTGTAATTTCTAACATTCACAGCTGACTTATAAGGTCAACACTCAGTGTAACATATGACCGACCACAACTGAGGGGCTCTGATTGCACAGTGAGTGCATTGCATAAGAAAAGCCCCAGTAATTCTGAAAAGCTAGGTTATAAATTATTACTTCATCTTAATGAAAAATTTGATAAATTTGCATAGGAGACCAATTATAGACCAAAGCTTTACTGGATATAAACATCACTAACTAGTTCCTGACACCTTAATAGAATCTGAAATTCAAATATGCCTTAAACAAAGAGGAAGGGTAAAGTAAAGGAAACTGGGTAAGATCAGGAGACAGAAAATGTCTAGCCAATGTGTTATTGCTGAATGCGTGTTATAAACCAGACAGGCTTCTGTATATCTTTACAATGAAGGGGTTGGAGCAGGTTAAAGAAATAGTAAAACTTTTATTTTTTTTTGGGGGGGGGGGAGGGGTGGTGGTTCAAGAAATTTTTAAAATATAAAAAGTATAGAAAAATAGTCCAATAATTCCTACCTCCTGTAATGGCCAACTAATCATTTTGTCATATTTGTTCCTAATCTTTTATTTATATGAGATAGGAAGAAATGTACCCTCCGCCAAACCAATAATCATTTACACTCCCCAACCACGCAATATTAAAAGAATCGTGGCCTGTAGCTTTCCCATGCATTTTGGGTACTTTAGTGTACACACATGTATACCCATGAACATTTTTGTATGTATTTACACTTTCAACTTGTGGTATCACATATCAGGAAAAACTGACAAACTCAGAATTGAGCAAAAGATGAATGAATTTCCTTTCGGTGGCTTATGCTATATAGTGGACCCTCGGGGATTATCTAGGTCTATTAGAATGTGTAACTTTCATTGTTTTTCTATTGAATAGGCTATTAAAAAAACTCTGTAGGAGTAGAAGTTGTAGAAAACTGGTAGCAATGCAAATGATTCTTGTCCAAAATAATTGAAATTAATTTTGTATGCTACAGATATAATGGATGGATACCTACTCCATGAAAAGATGACCCCAAACATTTAATATTACTGTCTTACAAGATATGAATCAGTTTTGTATCTACTAGCAAATCCATTTCATCATTCCCTGATTGGAAAAATACGCATGTGCACATGCTTTAAATACTGCTTTTGAACCTGTTTTAATATGTTACTGCTGCCTTCATTAATTGATAAATTAAATTAAATCTTTGACATGTATTCATTTTACATTTCTATGACAGTCATGTTCTTGACATTTGTATAAATTACAGTTTAGCACACACTGTACATTGTAGATATTCTGTAACTTCTCTTCATTCAACATTAACCATGGCAACATAAATATGGGTCTAATTTATTCCTTTTTTAGATTATTCACTTGAAGCAAATTTTAGGATTCTTAAATGTACTGGAATTATATACTATGGACTTTTTTTTTCCTTTTTGCAATATGAAATATCTAAGCCTCTGTGAATTTGCAAATATGATAGCGAAAGCATTGAAAAATATCTCCGAGGCTGTATTTAAAAGAAAAACCATGTTATGCAAGATAACACAAATCTTCCTTAAAATCTTTTTTGGACACTTTGCCCCCCAAATCCTGCTCATTCCTTCAGAGACTGCCTTGCCCATACTTCCACTCTGTCTTCATACTATTGTCTTCTTCCAGAAATTACTTTTTGTCTTTCTTTATGTAAATCAATTTATGCTTTCTCTGGGCTTCTTCAATTCCACAGTTCTACCCTTTTTCCTGAACAGCGCAACAAGGCCAAACCTGGTAGCCAGTTGAATAAACAAGAGTTCTCTTTAGAAGGTAACGGAGTATAACCAATAATATTTCTGTTTCTGTGACATATTTTGTTACTTATGTGAAGTCAAGGCACTGCCAGCATCTTCCCATGGCCCATGAAGTCAAGGCTCCATCCTTGCTTTTATTAATTCACTCAACAAACTACTTTTTGAGTACGTAATATATGCTAGACACTATTCTAAACAAACAAAATTCCTGATGCCTTTAAGGGGCTTACATTCTGGAGGAGGAAGCAGGAAATCAACGCAATAAATTAGTACACTTTGTAGTATAGGGGATGGTGATGGCATTTATAGTGTGAGAGAGAGCGATGGAGAAAGTAATGCAAAAAGTAGGACAGGGAGTGCAGACGTGGGAATTCACAATTTGAAATAGGTGGTCAGGAAAGGCCTCGCTGGGGAGGTGATATCTGAATAAGACCAGAGGATAAAGGTGAGAGCATCTACTCTAGGTGAAAAGGGAAGTCTTTGGAAGGTTTTGAACATACTCTGACTTTTGTTTTAAGAGAATCATGCTGGCTGCTAGAGTGAAATAACCAAAGGAAGATGTAGGGAGACTAGTTAGGAAGTTGTTAATGTGCATCTCTAGTCACACTCGTCTCCTGTGACTCTACTTGAAAATATTTTATTTATAAATTAATTCATGCAAAAAAAATAGCCCCAACATTCAGTGCAAGCATTAAACCAGTCTATGCTCTTTTGCCCAGCTTTCAAGAAACTTGAGAAATAGCAAGTGCTAATACTGTGGTGACTACCAAGCTTGAGTGCTTCAGGCCTTTGCATATTTGCATCAGTATAATGACCTGGTTCATAGTTACCAGGGGTAAGTAATTATGAATGCTTATTATTGATATTATCAGCTTGATACTCGAACTTAACTTTTTTATTAGTAGAAAAACTTTTAAAGGCATTAATTGTAATGAAAATGAATGGTTGCTCATACTATTTTCACCTATGAGCAAAAGAAATTAGACTAATTATATGCCCAGAGACAGGGATAGGTCTCCAAACTTTCAAAAACTCTGAGAAAAATCAATAGGAAAAAAATACGTATATATTACTGCATATAGTATTTCTTGGGAATATATCTAATTTATTAAGATAAGCCTGTAATGAGGTATGGCCCAATTTTCTGTCTTCACAGAGGAAGAGATGGCTGAACATACAGATATTAGCAAGACACCACTCAATGTAACATATATTTATGGAATGTCTATGTACGAAGTACTGTGAGAGATAAGAAAATGAAGGAAACATTCTCAATGTTTACAGTAATGAAAGAAAAGAGAAGACTAATTCACATAAAACTGTATCCTAAGTCAGAATCTGGAAGAGGGGTACAAACAAAAATTTGTTGCCATCTAAAGTGTGAGATAAAACACTTTGCAACATATTTTCATAAAAAATAAGCACTAGAATTTTATAGTATATACTATGCATGGCAAATTGTCCTTCTACTTCATGAGTCTTCCCTAAATAAGCCCTTAATCTCAGTGATCTGCCTAACACAAAAACATTTTTTAAAGCTATTTCTTCTTAGTTACTGTATTTTGTGGCTATTTCAAAGTGAGACATACCAACACAGCTATTTCTCTGTGGCTGACATAGTGAGCTCTGATGTCATATTTTAGCATGTGACAGTGATCCTGGCAAGCAGAGCATCCACCCTGTGGTAACTCATTCATTCAGTAAACATAACAGAATTCTATAGAGAGATTACGATGTAGGAGGGGGAATAAATCTCCTGAGGGCAAAGATAATACTTTATATAATAGTGACTCTCTGGATACCCAGAAAAATGTAGAAAATAAAAATGATTTAAATAGACAGTCAGTGCATATTTTTACATGACTCACTAAATACACTTCCTGCCTCTGGAAGTTAACTTGGAAGACAAACATAGTCTAATTTACAAGACTAAATTGATTCAAGATGGTAATATAACATAGCCTAATACTCTAGATTGATCAAGGCCATGTATAACTAAAAAACACATACTGGATACACAATGTGAAATATCGTATTGGAAAACCTGTATACGTGACATACTGGATAAAATCACAGCGAAGTAATCGGTAGAATTAAAAGAGGGGCATAACAGAATGGCCAAAGTCAAGTAGGAGTTGCTAATGAAATGAGATTAATAGTAACACAGTAAGTTCAACCACTGAAAATGTAAGAAGTTAAGAGAAATTAAAGTGAGAAGAGTCTCAATACCTTTGTTTAATTTTTTGGTGCAATTTATCTGCATCACGAATCACAGGAGGTACTAAGTCTGTATACCCCACAAGAATCCTAAAATATCAAGGTAGGTCTTCTATTTGAATGAGGACACTTAAAGGCTGGAAAGGTCAATGGTGAGATGTCTTTTGGACTTATGATTACTTAAGCAGAGCACAACTGTTCAAACCTTACATGAAGCACACATAACACAGATGGGTGTTATCTCTGCTTGGGATAAAGGTGTGAAGAGAATGCTAGGAAGCCATGGTAATGAATTCTGACCTAACAGTTGAAGGGCATGGGCTGTATTTTCGGAAACTGCTCCAGGGGCTGATCTGGCCAAAACACTGTGTGGTCATTCAAGACTATGGTCTGATCTGTCCTGGCTGGGCCTATCCAAGCCTTGACTGGGCTATCAAAGTAGCAATGAAGACAGCTGGCAAAGGGGTGAATATGATGGCTCTAATTTTAATGCTGGGCAAAGGGTCGGGTCAAATACTTATGAGACTGACACCCAAGCCTTAGGCTGTTCTCAGGGCAGTTGTGGTCAGGGACCAAAGATAAGTCTATAGACATGTTGAGGAGCTAAGGAAAAATAAGCAAGATACAAACTAATATTTTTCTAAACCTCCACTTTACAAGCGTGTGCGCACGTGTGTGTGTGTGTGTGTGTGTGTGTGTGTGTGTGTGTGTGTTGGGAGGAAGGTATGTGACTTCAACAGATTTTTTTAAAACTCCCAGGTTCCATACTCATTATGGATAAAAGTCACAGCTGGATACATTTTTTTTTCCTAAGTAGCAAAAAACCAAGTTCAATGTCCAAACATAAAAATTACTTTTAATCAGTTTAACTTGCTAGCATTGGATTATTCTTAGCTGGCCAGTAATAAATCTTTAAAAACCTGCTGAAAGTGGTGGCAATACCAAACAACAGTAAATGCAACAGCGTTAAGTCTAATGTTCCAAAATGCCTTTTAGGAAATACCTTAATAAAATGTTACTATTAACTCCTTTCCCTTGTATCTACTACCTCCTATTTTTATTGCTTTTAAGAAATGGTCAACAGTTTTATAAAACTGGATTGAAAGATTTTCTTATAGCCAAATCTTATCTGAATATATGTAAAACAGCTGAACTGATAGAATCCTGTTTGACCCATTCCAGGCTTCTTTACACAGAAATTAAATCTCAGTTTAACTTGCTATACCTAGGAACATTTAATTTAATGGCTATATTTTAGTCTAGGAGGGTAATTCAACTATATAAACCACTGCCCATAAAAATCAAAAGCTCTGCTCCTTCTTTCTGGTTCAAGGTAATCTGGAGCCTCTCCTTTCTGACCCACAAAAGGGAGGGGAGTTCGCTTCCGTAGCCACCGGATCTCTTTTCATGAACTCAACAGAAATTTATGTCAAGCCTGGAATGAACAGCATGACTGTTTACGCCCTTCCAGATCTAAAGCATTTTGCATTTACAGCAATTTGGCATCACGCTTTGCCCACAAGTGAACTGTCCCTAATTCCGTGTTCCTCCACAGTCAGAACACAAACACAGACACATGTGAAGCCGACATCAGTGCTCCACTCTGTTCTTTTCTGGGAGGAAAAGTTATGTGGCAAGAAGCCATTATCTTTCTGTTCAGTATGTTTTGTTGCTAGCTGTGCCTAATTCAGTATCTTGCAAAATGACATTCTGTTAATGACATGAATGTCAAAGCTGTGATAATGGGCAGTAGTAGAAGAAAATGTTTCCTAAACGGAGAAACAACAGGAAAACCGTCAAATGGATATTAAAATTAGTTGTGTGTTCACCCCACACTTAAACAGTTAGTCTGCCCTCTACTATTTGTTTCCAACATGAAAGAGATGCAGCCCTCTGAGTCGGGAAGAACAGCCCACCTTGGTGAAAAGCACAGGAAAAAAAAAAAAAAAAGAGGTCAAAGGAATGTTTCCCCTTAATTAACTTGACAGATGTCTTTTCTTTGTCTCATTTGCATCCTCTGATGTTTTCTTAGTCGTCTCTCATTTTGCAAAGATGAAATTGGCCACAAGGAACTAATTCTGTAGCTTAAGACAGTTGGGCTGGGGAAATACCAGAAAATGCTGGCCTTTAAGTTGCTCATTATTCAGTCTGGGTAATGAATACTCCCTTGCTCTTGTCATCTGAGAGCTGAGTAAGTGAATTTTAGCTCTGGAAGACGATGCAGTTGACTGCCAAGGCAGCTCCAACTAGTGGCAAACAGGGCCTAAGAAGGAAGGTTGTGTGGCTCCCACAACCAGGGCACATTCAAAGTTAGAAATATGAATTAGATACAGAGATACATTTAACTACTTATGTGAATGTATAATAACTCTGTTCCACAAAGGAAGAGAGAGTTCTGTTTTAGATTTCATAAATTGGCTATTTTTATTAGGGTTATAGTACACTTATGAAATGCCATTGGTAGATCTGATTTCAAATTCCAACCCCCTTAAGCCTCAACTTACTAATCTATAGAATGGGGATAAGAATATGAACTCCCTCAGGGGGCTGTATAGAGATTAAATAAGATAATGTATATAAAGAAATTATCATAGTGCCTGGCATACAGCAAGAGCTTCATGAATATTAGCTGTCAAAATAAAACATTTTGGTCTTTCTCTCTTGCATACATTCTCTCATGCATTTATATTTTCATATTATATTTAACTTAAAATTATATTTAAATTAAAATGTTACACTAAGGCTTTCCCTCAAGGATTTTGGAACAAGAAGCTTAACATTTCTCACAGAATTAACTTCTAAAATCAATACAATAAATTATACGAGAGCTATAGAGGCTGGTTCTAAGGCAGCAAGGCTTGACAGTAAAGGTAAATATTAGCACAGTTATAGAAAGAATTTAACAATAAGACAAGACGTGAAAACTGAAGAACTGAAAAATTCAGAAAATTGTCTGAGATTACACAGCTAGTAAGTGGTAGAATTGGAATCCAAACCCAGGTAGTCTGTCTTCAGAGCCTGTGCTTTGAACCATTTTTAAAAAAATGTTTATAAGGTAGAGAAGAAAAATTTTAAGGAGCGTAAACCCAATAATATCAATATTTATCCTTGGATATTAATCTGAACATTCTGGTCCTGTACAGGAATCAGTGAGCGTGGTAACCATGGATCCACGTCTAAGAGATGGAGCTGCTTTAGGGATATTCACCAAACCAGATTTTTGAGCCTGTAGCCTGATGGTCAGGTGCAAGAGGTAGGTTAAGTTATCAAGCTTCATCCCAGATTGTGAGGTTTTTCTGGAGGCAGTAAGCCAGACCTAGATGAACAGACACCCCAATGTTAACGAATAGGGCGGGCTTTTTGTCCTGGAATATATTTGTATACACCATTTTTGGGCACATGGTGGACAGATGGGTGAGATGTCATGATTTAGATATTCTCTTCTCCACAATATTTTCTCAAGGATCCAAAGGCAGATGACCCAACACATGGATTATCCATGGCAAAGAGGCACTTCTTCCTTATCCCTGCCCAAACCAGCTGGTCTACTCAGATACAACAAGGGAAGAGAATTATGTTTATGAAGTGCCTGATTTAAGAAGTTCAGTTTTTTTTGTTCCGCTGTTTCTTAATAGATATCAAAAGTAATCCAAAATTTCTGTATAATAGCCCCTTTAAGGCTTTTTTGCTTTTCTGTTTCTAGATATCTGACACTTTTTAAGTATTTGAGAACACAGAGATCAAATCTGTAATGTGAAACATTGTTGTATGCAATGGCTTTGGAGAAAAAAACTAATGGCCTACACCATAAAATGCATTAGGAAGAGAATTTGGCTAGCAAGTGATCTAAAGTGTATAATAAGGTATATTGACTGTATAATTGAGGCGGCTTCTTTTTTTTAAGTAAAGTATTTACAAATGATAAATCTCAAAATAAAACAAACTCAACATTATAAATCTACATATTTACAACTTCTATAAACTTGTGACTCCAAATCTTGGACCCTTCTGTTGCACATTATTCTTTCGAGACGTCATTCCTTTATTCTGGCATCTTCCCCCTTTCTTGCTCCCCAAAGACCTTCCAGACTCTAAGAGAACATATATGAGAATGTGTCTGTATTTAGAAAAAGGTTTCACAAAATTGTGTGAATTATAATAAATTATGGCAGGAGTTCAGACAAGTCAGAGTGCCTTGAAAGCATCAGCTACCTAGGAAAAGTTTAATGCTGTCTTCACTCCCCTCAAATCACTGCCTGTCGCTTATGGGCATGGCCACCTATTTCTCAAAGGCGTTTAAAGAGGTGACCTCATTTGTCCCTTGCCTGGGGTTTGGCCCTTATTAGTAAGTACCCTGAGCTCCAGAACAACACACCAACTCCGCCTCTTCATCCTATTCACCGAGGCATCCAACCGAAACGCATTCTACATTCCCTGCAGTGACTCAGAGAGTTCCTGCTCATTGTGTTCCTGGATTCCTGTTTATTAAAGTGATGGAATCCCTGACCTTCACACAAAAACATTTCTAAGTAAAAATTCAATGGTATAGAGAAATGGCACTCTACTGTGTAAAATTTCCATATTGAAAAGGATCCTGAGTAACTAACTCACCCACAGGAAATTAAATTGCATCTCAAGACTAGAATTAGGATACTTCAATTTACTGTAAACAAATCATTGATACTGTGAAAGAAATAAATGTGAAATCCTCTACTGGCTACTTTTGCTTATTATTTTCTAAATAGACCCTAAAAGTGAGTCATTCCTTTGGCTTTGTGGTCACATAATATTTTCATTCACAGTATAATCATAAAATTGTAGGGCTCACTTATATAACAAAGAGCATTTTCTTCCTGGGTCTTCAGATATTAGCTGTGCTGACTTTATTACCATAGGAACCAAGGTTTCTGAACTCACACAATTATATAGTAACAACAAAAACACTTTGTGCTAGTAGCTAATCTGCCTCATGGACAGTACACCAAAAATCTGATGCTATGTTCTTCAAATGACAAAAGTTGCTTCTCATTTTACCTAGGAAAAGAAATCACACAAACACTTTAGTTATATATATTTTTTGCATCTGAAAGGTTCAATATTCTAAAATAATTTAGAAGAAAGCAGATGAGTTACCACTGTGGCAGTTGAGCAACAGGTGATGTCATCTTTGTATAAATTGGAGTCTAGCACCTGGTGATAAAGTTTTGCAAGATAAAGTTATCTCTACCAATACAACCATCAACTTGGTGTTCTTGTTTTAACTCAACTTTTGTTTCTGATGTGCAGCTTTATTACTCCACCAAAAATCCCCCAACATTTTTTAAAGAGTGTTTCTGCCCCAAGCAGAGGGAGGTCTGGTACAGGACCCGAAAGATGTTCTTATGAGTTTACAATCAGGATATGTGGGGAGGGAGACACTTCCCTGAGTTTTTAAATAGTTTCATTGTTTAGTTAGGCGACATTGTATATTTGAGAGGACAAAAAATAATCTGTCTACCCAAGGTTTGACAGAAAGTGGGCAGTCATTCTTTTTTTAAAAGACTAAAAAGCAAAATAAAATGAAATAAATCAACGTATAATCATCTAAATTAGAAATGCCCCTGTTAAAGAAAGGTTTCATATCTGGATAGGCAAACTGTTCCTATCTTAGTCAGGTTAAGGCATTTTCTCAAACAAGTACTATAGAAAGTAAAGATACTTAACACGGGAATAATATTATTTTTGAGAAATATGAAATAGGGAATAAAGGGTTGAAGGAGGTTCCAGGAAGATTATCAAATCTATCCATAATACAATGTTCAACTAAAACATATAATTCCATTTATAAAATAAGTTTTTACATTATTATATTACAGCAAATATTAGTAGAACCAATAATTAATGTTTGTGTTCTAGTTGGAAAAAAAATATGGGCAATGAGTCTGGCACCATAGAATTAATGGTATATTAATTATAAATGATAACTCTGTCCTCCAAATCCTCCTGGCTCTCATTGTCACAGCCTTGCTTCAGAGATTAGCCATTTTTCAACTGTTAAAACTTCCTCTTAGAGAAAGAACTTTGATTAGTTTTCTACCTCCTCTTGCAAGATATGATTTTGCCTCAACAAGATTAATCTCTAACTCATCTATGTGAAAAAGTTAATCAATTCATATAGAAATGAAAAAAACTACTTCTCTAATCTTTTTTAAATGTTGTTTAAAAATTGATAAGATTCAGGAATAAAAATAGGATTTGCAACTTTTCTTAGAAGAGCTCATTTTTTGATGATTCTAGCCTCCAAATGCTTTTTATGTTTTTAAATTAAATATATGTTTTTAAAAGTCTACACCACAATAACGACTTTGCTCTGCCTGAATCACTAGCCTGAAACCAAATGAAGAAAAAGTCCAGAATTGAAGGCAAAAGGGTGGTCCAAAACGGCACAAGGACTGAGGCTGACAGAAAACTGTCTTTCCCCTTAAGAATTGACAAGCTGGAAATTGCAACAAAACCTCTCTGCTTGCCCATTCGCTTTTCTCTTTTCTTACGCTCACTCAATCACCACCTAGAATTAAGTGCCTTCTCTCTTTGGAAGTTTTTTGTTTATTTCCAATCAAGCCAACTTACCATCCCCCCTCATACACCCATCCTTTTTTTTACCTTTTTCTGATATGACATACAACAAAGGATGATGCAGAACAAATGATTGGTCTTATTCTCTTAATAACCCTGAGTGAAATACTTATATAACCTACATGACAATCACAAGATTGGACAGTATTCCAAAAAAGCTTACAAAGACATAGGTGAAAAATGCAGAGTCCAGAGCCTGATAGCAACCATACTTAAAATATGTGGAATGCAAAGAAAATGGATTGGAAGGAAACATACATAAATAATGATTACTTCTCAGTGGTGTGAAGATGGGTGTCTAAATGTGAATGTGCTTGTGCTTTAGTTTTCAAAAAATTTCAATCATGAATCCTATAACCTTTTAGTCTGGAAAAATACATGTGTGTTTTATAAAGAAAAGCAGATGCCTTTTTTAAATACTGCCAGCCATGATACAGCCAAAAGGAATGGAGGGAGGTAAAGAGTGACGACAAATGTATCCCGTGACAGGATAATTTACTGAGATACTAATTTGTGGTATTCTTCTACTGGAAGAGAACAAAAAGTATGTTTTCTTTCCCCCATTCCGAGAAGCCTTTGTGTTCAGCATCTGGGATCCTAGGCTTCAGAGGGTATTGAGTGGGCTCTGGTTTCAGGAGTAGAAGCAGAAGTTACGAGGCAGCCTAAAGGCGAGCCTCCACCCAGGCCTTTCCCTAAGGACAAAACAGCCTGAGTGGTGCTCCTACTGGGAACAGAAGCTGAGGTGAGCCTTCTTGAGACTGGGTTGGGGGATGAAGAGAAGGCAGAGTGCTTAGTTGTGTATCTGACTGTGTGAGTGACGCAGGGCTCCAAGAGGTAGAAGATGACAGGCCTCGTGGTGGATATGCATGTGGCTGGGAGATAAAGGTGAGCAGGAAAGAGTTAAGAACAGGAGCTATACTTGATTGAAAAGTGCCAGTTGTAGATGTTTGTGACCGCTATAGGCATCCAGGAGTACCACATACCGGCTTAGAACAAGCCTCATCATCGCAGGTGGGCTTGGACTATAAGCAATTCAGATGAGTGGGAATCAACTGCTGGTTTCTATACCACCTGACCGTATCAGAAAGGCTACATCAAGCAGCTACAGTATAGCATAGATTGTGGTGATGGTTGCATATGGTTGCAAGGATCTATACTTATCTCCAACTCATCATGTTGTATACATTAAATACGTACAATTATTTCTATGTCAATCATATAATAAAGTGATTCAGAAAGAAAAAGTACAGTAGAAAAAATAATAATCTAGATCTCTCTGCTTGAACAGCACCACCCAGCCCTAACTCACTCAGAGCAACCCTGAACACCAGCAAACTGTCTCTTTCAGGAAAGCATGAAAAAATGTCATTTTATTATTTTATCAAAAGCCTATCTCTCCTCTGAATCTGATTTAAAAAATGAAACCAAACAAAGCACAGAATGTTGACCATACAAGTTTGCTAATGGAAAGACGCGTCTGTGCCCCTTTAACTACAACCTAATGGCTTCTGGTTGTGTAGTCACAGTAGTGCTAATCGAAGCTGAGCTAGACCCAATTCTAATAGTTATTAATGATAGTGGTTGGGGGGGCAGGGGGCGGTGCGGAGGATGACACAGTTAGACTTTGGCAGGCTTGGTCAACTCAACAAATAACAAAGTGAAAGGAAAATGGCCTCCTTGAGTTAAAATGCCAGTAAAAGCTTCACATGCAACCCCGGAGTAGAGGTCTGACAGTGAACACAGGTGATCCCAGGAATTCGTTCTAAACCAGCAGTCCTTCAGGGGAATCTTTTGGTGTTCATAAATTAACCTCCTGAGTTACATGTGTGCACTCATAAATGAAGACTATCTTTTCAGAATATTTACACAAAGCACACTATTTTTATAGTGTTAGACATCACCAGTTACTCTAAAATAATAAAGAACTCTATAGACATCATCTTTTCTCAGCATTTATTGTTAAATATACTCACTCCTTTTGGAGCTTTATTTGCTGATTTTAAATTCAGGTGGTGATTACCATACTGCATTGGAATATAAAGTGTCTCACATTCAGTTTGCAGAAACTTACAAAGTTGAAGCTGCAATACTAAATCTAAGTAGAATCACACTGTCACATGTTAAGAGAGCATAAAGTTCCCAATATTAGGGTTAGTGATATGGAACAAACCATCTGTTATTACATAGCCAGAGATTTCAGGAAGGTCATCCAGTCCTCGCCATAGAATTAGTGGCTACAGAATCAATGGGGAAAAATGTAAATTAGGAATCTAACACAACAGGGTCAATGGAGGGGACTTGTGGTTTTGGGATCATTGTTCCATACTTCTCCACACACGCCTCATCCAAATGCCCACAGATCCCATCCATTTCCCTGCCTGAGACTTTTACAAAGGTTGAAGAAATGTCATGCTTTTGAGGTGACAGAGCATTTCAAATTACCTAAGAGTTCAGGACTCAGAAGGGATATGATGTTTTTCAACACCTTACATAAAAGCAGCTTAGCAGAAAACATCTGAATAAGCTCTAAGAAACACTTCTAAATGATCTAGGTGTGGCTTGTGATGACACCACAACAAAAGACATAACTCTTGTAGGTAAGTTGTTTTAAATGAAGTGACTGCACAAAGCCAGATAAGACATTTTATACTTAAGTCACTGGCCAACTGGCTTATGCTCTAATCTCTTGTTTGAAATGTGGTCTGGTGTGAAAAATAAGCTGCCATGAAGGGCCTCTTTCATTGAGAACCAAATAGATAAACAAGGTTATACCCATAATGAAATGTAATATAGTGTAAGAACCTGTTCGTAGACTTCATTGTTTATATGCACCTCCAGATGGATGGTGTATTAGATGTAGATTCACAATGGCATATTATTTAACAATAACCTGATACTTTCCTTTGAAACTTGAACTTATTTTGCTTATCACAGAAAAGTGGTTGAAAAGCAAAGATAAAGGTGACAACTGTAATGAGAAAATGAACACAAACAGACTGTCTTTCCAAAGTAGAGTCAACGTTAATCAATGATCATATTGTAAAATCTAGATCATTTTAATGTGACACAACTCATAGGGTACCGCACATCATCGCTTCAGCATTGTAACTCTGTTTAACTAGCTCTCAGTTACTTTAAAATTGGCTAATTTACTTATGATTTTGACCAGAAGCTTCTGTTTCTTGGTTGAAAAGCACAGAACATTTTCTAGAATATAAACCATAGCTATGCTGTGATACATCGCATGCTCAGCCAGAGCTTGAATTTTTTCTCTACACGTTCTCCACCAAAAGGAGAGGTACCTGTAACAATCTGTAAGAAGCACAAAGAAATTAAAACCCAAATAAAGTAATGCTCACAACTCTATCAGTTAGCAGAGAACAACATTCTACTTTGTTAATTTAATGTTAATAGCTGCCACTTTAAAAAGTGATATCAAGTCAGCAAGAGTGTATTTTCTTTTTTTAAGGGTGAGTTTTTCACTGTAAGAACTAATTAACTGCCAAGAACGAGATGGGTTTCAAAAAGAATACTATCGTACTATTGTACTCATCGAATGGTGATTCCGATTTACCTCCCCTATACACTTACTGTAAGACTATTCACTTCCAATCTGAGAGGATGTCAATAAATATGGTTAGACTATGGCAAAAAACATTTTTATAGTATTCTAAGAAACAAAATAGTTAAATAATGTTTAATTTGTTATATTAACTTCTAATACTTGAAGTATGTACAACATTGGACATGAAATTAATAAATTAGCAATAAATCTGAGCTACTATATATTGTTTGTAGTTGCTATACATATGCGTGTTTGTGTATGTGTACCTAATAAAATATATAATGTAATCACAGCAATTGCTTCTTCTGGGGTTTAGAATTCTGCTATTCTCAGTAAATCCTGTCATAAAATTTTCTGATAAACCATTTCACGTACTGACATACATGGCGTGCAGAGTAGATAAGGTCAAGAGAGAGAAGGCTGATACTGAGAGGAACAAAGTTAGGTAAAAAGTAATCCTTATTTTGGTCTTAATGTAGAATATTCTGCACTTCTCCATATTTAAAATGGTGTTGAAAATTGGTCTTTACTCTTATAAACTTTTTGCCAGTAAGCACGTGTCTTACTCTTTTTGTGACCCTAGTGTAATACCTGACCTAAAGGCACAATTGATTAAAACTTGTTGAATAAATGAATAACATATAAGAATAAGCTAATAAAAATAAGAAAGATTTTGCTGAAAATGGGAGAGGAAAGAATCTGATCTGATCATACTAAACCCCGGCCTAATAAATCTTAAATAATCTTAAATTAGTGAAAGTTACCATTTTATAATTTTTCCTCAAAAGCCTAGAATCTTCACTAGAAAATCATTAGAAAACAGCAATCGTGGGTCAGGATGTGTTGAGAGCTATACAAAGTCAGATTCTATCCCCTGCCTGTAGGGGCTCCTTTTAAAATGGATTATATATGTACAACAGAAAAATTGATAAGCAGATTTAGGTAACTGTAAATCCTAAATGAACCCATAGGATAAGAGGTTAAAGTAGCGATGAAGCAAGTTTCTGGAAGAGGGACAGATGGCTTTTGACAAATAAGTACACCTTCAACGCAAGTGACAGAAGTAGGTCACGATGAGTAAGTGAATTTTCCACTGACTCATTTCCACATGTATCATGGGCAGCAAAGGATACCAGTGATCTAATTCTCCACCTGGAATAGCTGTACAAATTAGTTCTCTAAGGCAAGGAGCTGAAATTAAAACTGATTCGGCAGGGAGAACCACCGCCTTGACTTATAAACAGGTCAGTAGGCAGTAAGGTCAATAGGCCTGACAAATAATATGCATTTAATAAAAATCCTTGTGTATTTAGAAAATCTAACAACTTAGACTGTAGGTATTTGAAAGTAAAGTGATTCTTGTCCTTTTTCCAGCTAACAGATCAATGTAATCAGGTTTAATGGAGTTACACCAATTAACATATATTCAACAAATATTTACTAAGTCTGTATGCAGCTTTTCAGTTTTGAACTTTGCATGCAAATAACCTCCATTTTAGCTTTGGTAGGTGAAAAAAAAAAACGGTAAATTATTTTTAAAATACAAATTCCTTTATTTTAGTACAAATGGAACATACCATGGTAAATGTCAAATAGTTACCATCTATTATGATAATAGGGTCCGGCCAATCTTACCAACTTATTCAAAGTTCACTGCATGAATGATCAGAGCTCTCAGTCCCCAGACAAAGTTAAAATATGTCCTTATTAAAAAATTCAAAGGCGATAAATCAGGTTAAAGAGGTGACAAGATGACCCTCCTCTGCCATCTACTCCGGGAAATGCCTAGTGCTTTCTGCTGGAGGAGACAGGGGGCTCAGTTTCTCTGTCTATGCAGAGGACACTAGGGCAGGGCAGTTCTATGAAGACTGATTGTCCCTATCCACCAGGAACTTACATTAAAATAAGTCTGCTGAAATAATGCATGCATTTTTCCCTAGTGGGAGATCATCCACAGATGAAAGAAAACGCTTTCCTTCACTCAGGAAAAAAACCTGTCCCCACTGGGTAAGGTTCCACTCAATGGACATCAGTTTTATTTTTTCCAGTTTAGTTAATGAATTAGGCAGCCTTATCTATACTTTGAGCAAAAGTAGTCAAATGTTATTAGCCAGTTCTGAAGTACCAGTTGAAGCTATAGGAAAAATAATTTTCAGTGAAATAGCTGACTGGCATGGAATCAACACTCATGACCTTGGCCTCTTTAGCACAATGCACTACTGAACCAAGATACTAAATAAAAATATAGCTATTGAAACACCCAAGGCTCTATACAATGAGACATTGTGAGAGAGTGACATAAACACTTGGGATAGAAAAGTGCTGAGGCAAAGAACATTTACAAGACATTAGGTGCCCCAAATATATAAAGCTCATATGGTTTTAATGTTTCAAACTAAAACCACTTGAAACCGCAAAATAGAATGAAGAGGTTTAAGCCACAATTTCATTACTATATTCCAAATATCATCCCTGGGACTGATCAATTTGCCTTAGGACTGCTCTGGAATGACAATTTACAGAAACGAAAAGATTTTGTTGTTGTTGTTGTTGTTGTTGTTAGTTTCCTTGAGTTGAAATGCCACTAGGGCTATGATTACCTCTTCGAGAACCAAACTGATACAGATGTCATTTTACAATGGCTATCCAATAACTATCAGCTAGTAACCTCAGGTCTGTCACTCAGTGCTAACCTGGTTCAAGTGAAAGTTTAAAAGGAAAACAACCCTAAAATATCAAATATTGCCTCTGATGAAGATAACTTTTAATAATCTTATGTAAAAACATTAAAATGGGATATATTATAGTTCTTCTACCTTCCATATTTAACATGGTATATTTGGATTTTCACAAATAAAGGTGACTGGTTAATTTAAACCTGATTTCTTTTCAGAGAGTGTTTCATTTGCATTTGCATTTAGAAAGCAAAAGAGATATGGAATAGAGGAATCATACCATGGGATTACTAAATTAATTACAGAGCTTTTATAGCGTATTGCCCTTGGTAATTATTTGTTAAATGAAGTCCTATAAGGATGTGAAGGATGTGAATTGATAATATTTATCCACATGTATACAAAATATTTAGATAATAAAAATATATACTTAGGATGGAATATGGCTTTAAAACTCTAGATGTTCTTAAATATATATAATATTTCACATAAAATCATGAAATCAAAGTAAATTCCAACTTTAAACATGTCTACACTTTTTAATTTAAGTTAAAATTTTCATTAAATAAACCTTCGTAGTATGTAATTCAGAAGAATTCAAAACGTGTAAAAATAACATATGAGTCTTATTTTCAGATTAATTAGGATCAACTTTGTACAGACCTGTACATAGCACAAACTTTTCAAGGCCACATTTAGCTATTTCAATGATGTGGTTAACATCAGATTATAAACTCAACCAAAATGAACTTACATTTTTCTTCCTCCTATCCTTTTCTCCATAGTAGAAAACATGCTTTCTTCTAAAACTCCTACCATCCTGTCCACCTCATTTTTCCTCTGAGTGGACCCAGAAATCATGATGCTGACAGAGGACTTCTAAACAGAAAATGCTTTTTGTTTTTGTCAAGAAAAATAGAGTGAAAAGGCAAAATAAACAAAACCCAACACTCAGAAAACGTGAACAATATGCCACAAAATTTTGCAACTAATTTCTTACTTATATTCAATCATCTCTTTCCATCCTTATTACCCTCCCCTTTGAGAAAGTATAGGATGGTGAGGTTCCCCAAGATACTTTTAATTATAAGAAAATACCGGCATTACCATGAAACATCAGTAGCTTTCAAATTTTCCTATGATCAAAGATGTTTAAATCCCAAATTCTACTCCAAAGTAAAAGAAAACATGAATGCCTATGGGAAAATAAATATATGGTTCTGTGGCTTATCCAGCCTAGAAAACACTACTTAAACCATCTGTAAATCAGCACTCCTGACTGCCATTTCACTGAGGAACACAGAGGGCCTGAAAAAGATGATTCAATTTCTGGTTCTAGGCAACCCTACAACTTGAGACTCCTGAAAAAAATACTCAACACTAATTAACTTTGGCACTCTCCATTAATCTTTAAGTAGATGACTGTTAATCCCTAACCTGGAACTCTTCTCTAAGTTCCAGGCCCTTGCATCCCATGGTCAGCCGCACATCTCCACACGGATATCTACGAAGCTACAAGTCAATGAGTCCAGAACTGAAATTACCATCTTTACCCAACCTGTCTTATTCTGTGTCTCTAATTTCAGTGACAGGCACCACTATCCAAGAGCCTAGAGCAGAAAAAAAGGTCACAAACTCTTTGGCCCTTCCTCATGATAATCATCTATCTGATGATCCAGTCCCATGGATTCCATTGCCTGAAACGTCTCCTCCCTTCACCCTCACAGCCACCAACCTAGTTGTGGTATCACCACCATCTCTGGCCTGGAACCCTGTTGAAGCTTGCTCTAACTGGAATCTTGGCCTCGTTCTTGCCCAATTCCAATTCATCCTCCAACTGCCAGGAATTTTTCCAATGGGCAAATGTGACCTCATCATTGCCCTTCCGTTAAACCCTTCCGTGGTTCCTCAGGCCCGCAGAGTAAATTCCAGGCCTCTGTTTATCATTATAATCAAGTTTCTCCTCAACATTCACTCCGAGGGCTCTGTGTACGGGTATTTGTCTCTTTGCCTGGAATATTCTCTCCTATCTTTCACTGACTCCTCTCTTACCCGCCAAACTTGTTTACTTCCCGGACGGCCCACTTTCTGTTACATGTCCCCAGGATACTCTCAGAACCCTATTTATTCCCCTCACATCATGACATGGCTAAGAGGAGGCAAGCACAGACATATAATCACACACAATGTTGTGAACTCTTGTTAATCCTTTGTGTCTTCCTCCCCCCACATCCACCCACACCGCATTCCCCAAGAAACTGCAAGCTTTCCAGGGGCAGAAACTATCTGCCTCCTTCGCCACTGCTTCCCTAGTTCAATGCTCAACAGAAGAAGAGACCCAACAAGATTTACTGAATTCATGCAGAGGACAAGGGCAGACTGCACCTGGCTCCACATCTCCCACGTGAAATCTCCCTTGCTTTAGGCATAAACTCAGAGGTGGCCATAGCAACAGATCCTACCCTAAGGGTGACTTTCAGGAAGTAAGGATATTTCATATCTAAATTGCTTAAAACATACTAATAGCCAAACAACTCTTTCCTCATCCAACTCTCTATTCACAGACAACCCACAAACCGTTTTTAGACTGAAAACCCTCCTGAGAAAAGGGTTTGTCATTCTTAGAGAATATAGAGCTTCTATTTTTCATTCTGGTAAGTAAAGTTTTTCATTTCGAATGAGCTAAAGAAAACTAGAAAGAAGCTCCCCCATCTTTCAGGCAATCCCATATCCAGGCGCCATGTCTAAGACCCTAACATTATATGGATTTTTCTTTTGGAATTGTACCAATAGGCCCCATTAGCCCCTCCAGACCCTTATGTGCACAACACGTTGACATTCATCTGTGGGTGTGTATAGGGCTGTGGAATACAGTTACAGTTGGCTTTGCTTCCACAGCATGGTTGAGACTCTGATGAGAATAAAGCACATATGTATGAGCTACTGGTCAAGACAGATATATTTTACTTTGTTTTTGTAACAACTACAAATTTCAGTGAGTTCTGTACTACAAATAAATATGAACAGTAGTCAAACTATCTCAGTATAACATTAAAGTAAAAAACTGCTGTCTTCTATACTAATTATCTGAATAGTATCATTAAAAATGGAGATAATAAATATCCTTATACATCTGCAAGTAATAACTGATAATTTACAATAATTACATAAACACGCCATCCTGATGAAGATAACTTTTAATAATCTTATGTAAAAACATTAAAATGGGATATATTATAGTTCTTCTACCTTCCATATTTAACATGGTATATTTGGATTTTCACAAATAAAGGTGACTGGCTAATTTAAACTCGATTTCTTTTCAGAGAGTGTTTCATTTGCATTTGCATTTAGAATTAAAATATAAGGCAAAGCTCAAAGATAAAGAAGAAAGAAGTCCTTGCCATCCACATCTGTGTCAGCTCTATGACTCACTAAAAAATGATGGATTGTTTTTTTCATCTCTTTTGAACAGAATTCTGTGGTCTCAAGTATTATAGAAGGGAAAAATGTGCCTAAGGGGCTATGATTTACAATTATTCTGTTTCATGCTGATTAGCATAAACGACCATGATGGAAAATTGCATGCAAACCCTTGAAAAGTCAATAAAATATATTGATCCACAGCAGCAACTAAAGGAGGAAAAAGTGCTTACAGCCTATGCTTCAAGCTTCCTATCTAATATGGTAGAGGATCTTTTAACCTGAAAACGATTCCATGTTTACAAAGCATTCTTATGGTTGCATGAATTACCTTTCACAAGCAGATGGACAAATGAAATCTCAACGCTTTGCTCCACTCTCCAATCTACTAGGCTAAAAGTTGGTATCCTGATTAACACGGAGGCATTTATAATGAAACTGCAAAGCCAAAAAGAATCCCTGTCTCCATCAGAAACTAATATTGTGAGATTATGTTGTAATCGGCAAGTGGTATGACATTTAAAAGCGTTCATAGTTGTCTCTCTTCCAAAAGAAAAAAATACTCTCAAAAAATGCAAATTTGAAGGTTGTACGTAGGTAATAAGAAAAAATGGCTTCCATTTTCTGAAAAGATTAATTTTGCTTGCTATTTCTCCCATTCGGACATTCTTAGACCTTTATCATTAATAAACTTATAAACTCTAGGAAAGAAAACAAGTTTTAAGACTAGTAAATGAGAAATGCTTTATCACCATTATTCCATAACTTCTTTTTATTTCAAAGATCTTACTTCTCAGCTGGGCAACACAATTCAAGCTTGGTAAGCAGGTAGTGCAGCACACAATCCTTGTACATTCATGGCCCTATTTAACGAGAGGAACGCATGTGGTTTTGACAAAGAGATGGAGATGCTCTGATGGCAAGATGCTGAGAAACAGGCTTCTCAAATGTAAGTAAAGGACAACTTACTACACACAGAGCAGGGGACACAGCCACATTGCCGCAAGCCCTGGCCTTTAGTTCTTTCCAAAGGCAAATGATCAGAGTGATGATCAATGCTCTCATGCTGCTGTTGTTGTTTGTTTTAATATACTCCTGGGTTTTCCTAGTTACATGCTATAAAAGTAACTGATGGAAACCTAGCACATTTCTCACTGCTTACTTCTCAGCTTGATTCCTAGGTGAATCAAAGGTTACTTTTCTGGCATAAGATCTGCTTAATTATGCCAGGCCCAAAGTCAGTGTTCTGATAAACTCGAGAAGCCATCTGGGTCAGCCTGTCTCTATGCCACTATGGTGTCTGAGCTGCCAGGAATGGCAGCAAACTTCTGATCCAGCTATTCCTAACCAGGACTTCTAAGGGGTCTATGAACAGAATTTATTGGGTCCATGAACCTGGATTGTTTTGAGGTTTTCACTAACCACAAACTGAAATGTATCATTCCTTTCATGTACATTCACAGTATCAGCAGTCTTTTTGATTTTGTCACCAATAGAAATCACATATATTTTCATATTATGTTACAGTTGCTGCAGATAAAACAAAAAATAATTTATACTCATTATCACTTTAAAATCATGGTAGTTACTAGACCCACTTCCAGATCTTGATATCTGATGTGCTAACAAAGCATCACATATATCACAATTTTTAAATGTTTCAGTATAACCGGTGTCCCTTGATTATCCTAAGCATTTTATTTCATTCATTTTAAACCATTATTCTGAAAAGTAGTCCATAGGCTTCACCATACTGCCAATGGAATCTAGGATTTTAAAAGCAAATAGGTAAGCAGTGGAGGGCCCAAAAAGTCTTGCCAGTGTCACATAACTAGCTATTAACAGAAATGTCAGTAGAAACAAGATCCCTCAGTCATACTTCAGGCTCCCTTCATTATACTTTATGGCTTTACTGACCCTAGTGAGGAAAAAAAAAGTAGAGGATCCCCAAAAGAAAAAGCATGTACTATAAGCATGTTCCAGGCATTGTTTTAGGCACTGGACTCTCAAATCCATCACTCCTCCTCTCCCTACACTCACTCATTATCAGTACACATGGAACCACAGGTTTCTTCTTTCGCAGTATCCAATGGCAAGTTTAGATGTTGATAAGTGTGCCATAGAATTCAAACATCTAAGAAACAGAAAATGAGTTCACTTATTTACCATCAAAGAGAATTATCTCCAACTGACCCAAATAGTATTTAAACATTACTTAGGATGAAGATTCTATATCTTTTCTGTAAAATACATTTAAAAGTCTTGCCCACTAGTCACAGAAAGGTAAGAAGGACAAAATATGAGTGAAAAATATAAGACTCGAATTACTTTGATGCAGGACAGGGCAAATTCCGCTGAGTGGGGGTAACTCAAGCCCTGCACCAAGAGGGAGTTCTCAGCTGAGGGCAAGAAAGAATTCAAATGCAACCCAGAGTTAGAGTCAAAAGGAAAGTTTATTAGAGAAGAGGTAATGCTCCGTAGAAAGAACATGGTCTCCTCTCAGAGACGGAGTGAGAGAGCCTGAGAGAGACTCAGAGGAACACGGGGAGAGATAGAGACAGTGACAGAGTAAAAAAAGTGAGAGAGCCTGAGGGAAAGACACTGAGAGGGAGCTCGAGTGTTCTGGGGAATTCAGTTTAAATATCACTCTTAGTTTCTATGAATTACAGTTTAAAGACTTTGTTTATCCATTTTCCTTTGATGGTATGGACATGTAGTATTGAAAGGATAAGAGTATATAGTGAGAAAAAGTAAAAATATGTAGCATGAAAGGCCTGATGCAGTTCCCAGTCTTTTATCCATAGGTTCCCCATGGTTTTAGCCATAGGTAATGAATAATTTTATTTTGTGCAGGGTGTCAGGTAAGGACTCTGATTTCCTGTTTTCCCTTCATGGTGTGGGGGAAATGGTTTGTTAGAGATCCCATCAGAAATTTTCCTTTGTTCTTCAGGTTTCCTCGTGGTCTGGCTATAGAGCTGATCGGCATATTGCAATCCCTGAATATAGCTCGATTTAACATTTTAGTTCTCTTGCCTCCTCCCTACATTAACTTCACACCCATCAGGATGGCAACTATCAAAAAAAAAAAAATTAAAAAAACAAGTATTGGCAAGTATGTGGAACCCTTGTACGCTGTTGGTGGGAATGTAAAATGATGCAGCCGCTATGGAAAACAGTGTAACAGTTCTTCAAAAAAATAAAAAAAAAAATAAAAAAAAAAGGAACAACAAAAAAAAAAAATTACCCTTCTGGGTAAGCACCGAAAGAATTGAAAGCAGGAACTCAAAAATATATTTGTATAACACTGTTCACAGCTGCATTGTTCACAATAGCCAAAAGGTGGAAGCAACCCAAGTGCCCGCCCATTGATGGATGAACAGATTAACAAGTTGTAGTACACACATACAATGGAATATCAATCAGCCTTAAAAAGATATTCTGACACATGCTACATAACATGGATGAACCTCGTGGACATTATGCTAAGTGAAATAAGCTATTCACACATACTCACACACACTCAAATACAAATACTGTATGATTCCACTTACATGAGGTACCTAGAGTAAATTTATAGAGACAGAAAGTAGAATGGTGGTTGCCAGGGGCTGGGGGAAGGGGAAAATAGGGAGTTATTTCATGAGTATAGAGTTTTGATTTTGCAAGGTGAAAAAAGTTCTAGAGATTGGTTGTACAAATGTGAATGTACTTAACATGACTAAAATGTACACTTAAAAACAGTATAGATGGTAAATTTTATGTTATACGTATTTTACCACAAGTAAATATTGTTTAAATCTTAAAAAATAAATACACCAAAGGCTTGAATGGAACAGAGAAGAGGGAAATCAATCATTGATCAAAAAAAAAAAGAGAGAGAGAGAAATGAATGCATAAATGTAGCATGTTAATGCTACATTTGCTAAACAGTGTTTCAAATATCAAACTATAACTAGTCATGATTATCACACTGTCCTGCCCTCCCCCATAAGTTTGTGAATAACTCAGAATAAAACTACTCTTATCTTGAATGACTTAAAGCTATTCGGGTTAGGAGAATCCGTACTTAGTCCTCCATCACCTTCACTCTAATCCTTACAAATGAGATGGGTTTTGGCTCTGTCTGAATAATAAAACCCAAGATTTGCAAAAAGACTTTTCCTCTTTGATTCTCCACTGCCACCTATCTATAAGGCCTGTCATCTACCTATGAGGCCATTAAGTGATGAAAAATGATGCCGCCTCACCCCTCCAAAAAAAGAAAAAAAAATGATGGGAATCTGTAAACATTTACTTCATTGCTCGTAGAGTCCTTTACAGCTGCGGCTTGGAATTACCAAAGTGTGGTTATGTGCTACCATATAATTGTTGGCTTTTCAAAGATTCCCCAAAAAATGTCTATCTAGGTCAAGGCCCACAAACTCTAGTATGCTGGGAAAGATGGAAGATATTCTCTGAAAGTCAAATCTACCCCATAGAAAGTTTTTCTAACTCTCTTATCTGACTATCTTTCCAGAGACTGAAGTCACGGCTTTGAGTATGGATTGAAGCTAAGCTGGAAGAGAATACATATATAAACACACACAGTGGAATATGTAACAGAACACTGTTACATACTTGATCCAAAAGAAAGCTATTCACTAGAACCTACAATCTCCACAAAGAGTACTTTTAATTGAACACTGCTCTTGCTCCATTCAGCTTAGCCCCCATAAACTTTATATGCCATCTATAAAGTAGCATTTAGGTTCCTCTGTGTTCATCAATTGCATATTTGCATCAAAAGGTAGATATGGCTATATTAATCATTGGTAATTTATGAGCCTAGCAAATACTAGATGAGAGAAGGGAAAATAACAAACTCAAAAAAAGCTAGTGTTGCCAAGGTCACAGCATGAAGGCTCAATCTTATTTCACACACACAAATCAGATCAATTGAAAATGGAAATGCATAATACATTAGACAAACAGTTTCAAACCTTGATAAAAGCAGACCTTGGAATGTGCATGAACAGCAATTTGCATTTAGTAATGTTTCATATTTGAACATTAAATGTGTTGAGGAGAAGAGGCAAGTAAAAATATCCAATTGCTTTCCTGAAATATTGATAACCGTACAGTAAAAGTTGAAGGCAATAATAAAACTCCAAGAGTTATTTGCCCCTATAAAAATATCTTTTATCCTATACCATGCCCCTGCTTCCCTCCATTTTCCAAGTTCCATAGGAGGGATTTTTATTCTTTTAGAAGCTTTTCATCCTAAACCATATACAGTGTTCATTCCAGACATGAATCTGTCAATGATGTACCCTCCTGTCATTCTTTTCTGCTAGCAAAAATACAGAACACCAGGCTGCCAATCTAGCAATACTGTACCATACAACATGAGAGTCACAAATTTGGAAGGAACTTCAAGTAGACATAAAAGCTACTTGGCATTATGTATCAAGATTCATAAACATGTTCACGTCACTCTGGCCTAGAAATCTCTATTCTGGGAATTTATCCTAAGGAAACAGTTCCAAAAGACAGAAAAAGCTATATGCATGAATATGATCACTGTGGAGTGCTTTCATTCAATAAACTTTTATTAAGTGTCTATTATGTGCCAGGCACTATGCTGGCATAAAGTCTCTGCCTCAAGACATTCACAATCAGCTGAGAATTCAGACAAGTATACACAGAATTACAACATGTTGGGGATAAATGCTAACAGTCCTGTTCAGAAGCACTAGAAACACTCAATGTGTTGGAAGAGAAGGGCAAAAACAGTCAAGACTACAAAATTTCAGGTAATGCTTTCAAAATTTCTTCATACTATTCTTTTAAAAGACACAAATGTTAAAATATTTTAAAACCCTTTATTATTCTGAAAAACCATTCCTCGATACACTTTTAAAAATAAAAAAAATAACTAGCAAGCATAATTGCCCTTAACAGCTCTCGGAAGTCCCCCATCTTTCTCTCTACTACGTGTGGAAGTTGGAGCATAGCCATCAATCACAAAGTCCTCACTGGGCACATTCCACTAATCTATTCTTGGTCCTAATTTTATACTAGACACCAGGGTGTCCCTGATCAAAACTGCTGAGGAACTCTGAGTCTTTTGCTTAAAACACAAAACAAAAAAATTTTATCACTTCTTTAAGAACTTTCTCTTTCAAATGGCTCAGAGACTCTTCAAAAAACTCTTGCTTTAAGATTTCAGAAGGCTGTTGGTTACATACAGTATTTATAATGTGTTATAATTTTTTAGTGTATTTAGAAATAAAAAAAATGCCAGTGTTTGGAAACTTCTGAAGAAGTACAGATTGGACATACCTAATATAATACCATACCTGTATTTATATATGGATTAGAATAAGTTCTATTCCTGTAACATGTACAGCATCCAATTCAAGTCAAGACATGCTACATATTAGGGTGTGGAAGCTGTGGAAATCTCTTTCTCAATATGTTCTGTCTTGTGTCACAGCTCAAGGCTTTGGCTATACTCCAGAACTGGGCAAGGACTTTAGAAAGATTACTAGAGAAGGCCACACCTGAATTATTTTTCTTTAAAGAGTACCTAAAGAGTAAGACTGAAACTGAAATTTTCAATGGTAAGAAGGTAAAACTAACATTTATTGAATGCCTATATTTTCTAGGCATTGTCCTAGGTTCCAGGTTAGCAAAGTCTTCCTGTAAAAGGCCAACTAGTACACATTTTCGGTTTTGCAGGACAGAGTCTCATGCTACAACCATTGGATTCTGCTATCGTAGCACAAGCAGCCATAGAAGATTCCTAAATGAACTGGTGTGTCTGTGTGCTAATAAAGCTTTGTGTACAAAAGCAGGTGGTAGGACAGATTTGGCCTGTAGGCTGTAGTTTGTCTACCCCTGACCTAAGTGCTTTACAATTTATCTTACTTAAGACACAAAATAGGTTTGCTGATAACTTTTCCTACTTCGAATTGGGAAACCAGTATCAGAAGCAGGTGACCGGCCAAAGACACATGTCTAGTTTGTTTCAGAGTCAGGATTACAACCTAGGTCTCCCTGAATCCAAAGTCTTAACTCTTTCTACTATATGAATTAAATACAGATGAAAAAGAGAAATCAGCTTGGGAGAAAAAAGTGTCAGGTTTAAATCTTTCCTTTTACTCAAAATTAACAAATCTATGCCCTTCTATGACAAAATAATGGAAGACAGCAAAAATGCTGATAAGCAAGGTTACAGGTGAAACATTCCTCCCAAAAGAAGCTTCTGAAGTGTTCAGTATTGACTGAACTCCTTCATACCATAAGGGAAAAGGAACCAAATTCTGAATTGTAATGTGTCAGATTATGGCAAAGCTATAATGTGGTCACTCCGTTAGAATTCCAACACTCCGTGAGAGAATTTTGTAAAACAACCCCACTGACATTCACATATTCAGTAATTCATTCATTCCATGCCAAGAGAGCAAGCACACTATATAAGTGCTGTAAAAACCACGTGACTCCTGTCCTTCAGGGACATCAACAGAGTTGGAGGCAACACATAGTTAATCACCTGCTAACGTGAACCGCCACTTGAGTATGAAAGGAAATGACAGGGGTAATATGTATAGTTCAGTGCCTAAAACTCAAGGGAAAACAAGCAATAAATATTGCTTCTCCTAGCTAAACCTTGTTCAAGGTTCTCATTCCTATTATTCCTCTCAAGAGATTAAAGATCATATTTTCCCCATGGCTGCCCTAATATGGAACCTGAAGACCAGGTTCCAAGTCCATCCAGGTTCCAAGTTGCTTACTAGCTTGAAACTTTGGTACCTAAATATTCATTTCCTCCTCTTACAATAAGGGGGTTCAACTAGATTTTTCTAAAACTCTCTTCCAAGTTAAGCTTTTTCATGAATCAGTTTTTTAACCTATGATTCTATAGGCCCAACATTCAAAAAATAATAATACCCTGGATGAAGAACATGTTTTAATCCATTACATGGGGTTCTTTAAATCTTTAGAGTGAAAAAATTTTTCAATTATTAAATCTATCTCCCTTAAAAAGCAGAAAGTATCACTTAAAGAGTTGCACAATTATTTCTGAAAATTAAATGATGATTTTCCCCAAAGGACACAGGGGAAAGGAAGATGTGGAGCAGATGGATTCATTGTTCCCCTATGGAGAAAAAAACATTTCTACACCTTGCAAAAATATATTAATTGGCCTGCCATCTGGCAAACCTGCTCACATACATAAGGGATGAAGTTTAGATCTTCAGGTTTAACATTTAAGCCTGTGGGGAGATGGTAATTGGAATCTTTCTGAGTTAGCATTAGTATTTTTAAAGGGAACATTTCAAGAGAGATCCGAATACAAGTGGAGAAAAATAGAACCTAAAATATGAGACCATCCAAGGTGACATCACTAGTGTCAATGGCCTCACCCTCACTGCTAACCACGAGCTGGCTGTGGACACTCCTACATCAGGTGAAGCTGTGCATTAGCTCCGTGGCTCTCAGAGCACAATTTTGAATGTTTCCCCACAACAGGTAACCTGCCACTCCATATCTTCTAGTACATTATAGATATATTTTTTTAAATTTCTAGAAATCTTACCATGGTAAAGCTGGGTATTTAAAGAATCTCTTTAAAGGAAAAAAGCAGCTCATAAAACAGGAGGTACAATAAAATATGAATTTTGTGGTACATACACACATGTACCCATTTTAAAAGTTATATACATTCCACTGAAATTAAAGATAATAAAAATAGTGGAAAGACATGATAAATTATTTTACAAAGCAAATAAGGTATCTTGAATTCATCTTTTGTAAAATGCGTGTTTTATTCTGTCTTCACTTGCATCGAAAAGCTCAAAGATTCCTTCTGGATCTCTATTAATTTTCTAACAACCATAATCTATGCCTCCAACTAAATACTTCCAAATCTTCCACCTTATGGCCCTGTTTCC
>NW_011888963.1:1449348-1467612 GCF_000151845.1 Pteropus vampyrus
TGTGGAGTAGAGAATTCTGGACACAATATGTGTGCCTTTTGCATGTTGTAGATTATTTATACTTTATTCTCACACAATTGTTGTATGTATAATGAAGCAGTTATTTTTAAGTCCTCTACAAATGATTTTCCCAAAGGAAAAGATGCATTTAAGTGAGTGTCATCATTCATCTCTTTAAAAACTTAGTTAAATTAGCATAATTCAAGAAGAACTATTATATTTTTAAAAGAAAAAAGAAGAAGCCTGTAAAAATGCATTTCTAAAATCTCCCAGCAGATCTTTTCAGGCGCTCACATTGTACCGCTATATAAGACTCAAGTACGTTTGTCCCTTCTATAAAATGACCCATATGTGCAATTATTACAAGATCAGCAAGGATTCCGAGATGTGTGCATAACATGTACACTCATGTAAATGCACAGATTTTATAATATACACAAGGATATCTCCAAAAAATAAGCTTGAGTGTGATGGGGCATTATTCATTCAAGAGGCCTGTAAGATAGCAGCTAATTCACAGCAACACTGTTAAATAAAACCTCCATTTTAAAAGCACAAGCCCACTCAAATACCATTATAAACGGTGATACTTACCGATGAGAAAATTACAGGAGAATACATATGCAAGTTCCATTAGTGGAAAAGAGAATCAGCAGGTGGCAATTTTAAAACAAAGTAAGATCTGCTTCTATTTTTCACTTTCTTCCCTCAGACAGCAGAGGCATTTCTATAGCAAAGATCAAAATTATCAAGGCTCCATATTCCACAAATATCTCTGAATTGCCACGAGTCTGCTGTAGTATAAAAATTAAGATACTAAAATCTTACTTTACGAATATTATTTCCAATAATTAGAATATTGCTGGAGTTATATTTCCTTTGGAGACAAGATAGTAAAATTTTAATTTGGATTTACCACTTACTACTGGTGCGGTTTCAAGACAATTTCTCTATGCTTCAATTTTTTCGTTTGCATAAGATATTTTAGCTAGGATTAAATAAAAACACATACCGAACTGCCTCAATAGACATTCTCCCTCTATCCCCTCCTTTGTTGATGTTGGTAGATCTATTGGTTATGACACATTACTATCATTTTCTGTCGAAATTGCTTTCTTAACCCCACTATTTTGAGCTACTTAAGAAAAGTTTCATGCCATACATATCTTTCTTTCCCAGGGGATAATCATAGCCCTGGTCACATAAAACTACTTGATAAATATTTGGCACATAAATTAATAAATGAGGCGATGTGATAAATCCCCAGACCATGTCCACAGAAAGCAAACATAGTCAAACTAGGTTATTAGGCTTCAGAAGGTGATTCAGGCTCACTCACAAGCCATGAAGCAAGAAAAGGATCACAGGGATGTGCAACTCGTAAATAACACCCTCTAAGTATTTTTAAATATAATCAATTCCCCACATATCAGAGGTTATTCCCCCAGCTCTTGGCTTCTGGTTTCTCTCTCTTTTGACCCAGTTTCTAATCATTTGACTCCTCTTTAGTGCTTCTAAGGCAGCCAAAGAAAAAGAATCAAAAGAGGAGCTACTAGCCTTCAGAAGTAGGGGCTACCCCCATCCAATCCAATCCATAAGACATCTTAAGAAATTCTATAACGAGAAGACAAAAACAAAGCAAAGCAAAACCAAACCAAAATCATGTAGTCCAATAGGCCTTAACATAGTTTAAGATATATACACACCTGGAACTTCCCAACAAAATCCATAAATGTTGGGCCATGAATTCCCTCCAAACATGTTAGTTTCTTATTAAATAGATTTGAAATCAAACCTGTTAAGTGGCTGAAGAAACAGCTACAAGCCACTGCTTGCAGGACACACCTAAAAGAATGGAAGGTTTGAAAGGCGAAGGTTGTTTCCTCGGCTCCAGGCTGGGCATGTCACTTACATGGGAACTAGAAAACTGGCTTAAAATGAGAACTATAATCTTTCTTGAACAATAGGTCATGACGAGCTTCCTTAATGCCAAAATAAGTGTTTAGAAGTGACTTCTGCTAACTGAAAGAAAGAGTAAAGGGCATATATATTTACTCTGGCTTGAATACAACATTTCTGAATATGTCTATTTGTGCCAAGAGTCAGAACCCTTTTCTTCATGGATTTTAAACCTGGGACCCATTCCATGGAGTGTTTGTATTTCCTAGGAATGGCATCCAAAAGTTCCATCATATTAATATCTAACCAGCTCAATTATTGGTACCTTTTGACCCCAAAATCTCCCTAGGTCTGGCGTGAGATAGGAAACTAATTTTAAGGTTAAACCATAATTTCTCTCATTTAACGTATTTCTTTTAAGAAGCCATGAAATGATAAGTAATCAATCACAATTTAAAAAACAAAAACAGAAAACTAGTCTACCTATCGCAAGGGCATCTTGGCAATGGTCATGCTGGTAACTGACATCAAAACCACTAAGTTCCAAGAAGTGTACTGAATAAAGCAGAGCTCTGATCTTGTGCCTGGTTTCCTGTGTTAAGAACATAAAAATCACTATTGACTTTTCACCATAAAAATCCTAGATTTCTTTTTTTTTTTCCATTTATTTATTTATTTAAATTTTGGGGGTGACGTGTGTTGATAAAATCAAATAAGTTCCAAGTATACAATTCAATAATACTTCATATGTATATTGCACTGTGTGTTCGCCACCCAAAATTAAATCTCCTTCCATCACCAAATATTGACCCCTTTTACCCCCATCTATCTCCCTAGATTTCCAAGGCTAACTGATCTGAAATTGACAGTATTGAGAAAGAATGCCACATATAAATTTTAGAAGTCACATAATAAAAATGTGGCAATTTTTATTCCTTAATAACTCTGTGGTCCAAACATCTAACCCTAGACAACAAATCCTAAAACATACAGGAAATTATAATTCATAAGCATAGAAGCTCATTTTGCAGAATGTGCAACAAGGACTATGACCTAAAACACCTTGAACTATCTTATACTTTACCTGTCCCCGCCACTGGCCACTATGGTAATTGAGATTAAAGATAAAAAAATTCCTTTGCTTAGGGATCTATTGTTTATGGAAAATGCAAATTAATAATCATCCACGGAAACTCCCCAGTCCAGTGAGTGTGCCTATCAGCTGTGTTGCCACCCGTCTGCCCTTTGCAGTGGTTGAGCAAGCATAGGTTAATTTTACAATAAACCATCTTTTTGGATTAGCAAATAATTTGTACTTATCTAGATGAGTACTAGAATGGAGAATACCAAGTGGATAAAATTAATCCTCACATGGAAAAAAAAATCTACCCAACAAGGTTTCAGTGTATCCAATATTTGGTGGCTAACCTAAGTAATCTACCTGGAAAAGTCTTTGATTGTGTACCAAAAGTTTTGAGATAAGCCAAGTGAAAGTAATATTTTTACAGGAATTATATTGAAGTTCCAAGATCAACAAGCCATTTCAAATCAGACTTAAGAAATAACATTACATAATAGTCATTTAATGGCTATTGTTTTACAATAACAAAGGTTTCATTTACCAAATTTCCTAGAGTGCTTTATTCAGCTGGCAGTTTTTCCCATGACAAACAAACTTTTCCTTTAACCCCTTCAAACATCTATAAAAGTAAAACAGTTAATAATTATAATTTCTAATGTAAAGATAATCATCATATAGCATTTTAAAGGATATGAATGTTAAAGGGACATAGGTGATTTTTATGTATGCTACAGGCTCAGTGATTTTCTTTAGAGTTAGTAGCTAAGGAATCTGGCAGTGGCCAGATTATTCTAATAGAGACTCACAAGAGAGAAATACAGTAAGATCAAAGTTAGGGTCATGAGACATCAACATGCACTGTGATGTTTAAAATTAGACAGAATAAAGCATAGCAAATACAACTTCAGCAAATACTCATGAGGCAAAATGAGCCTGGTGACTCTATCAATTTTCTTCCCTGATTTTATGACCCTAGGAGATCTTAGCAAGTTTCACTAGGTCCTCATTCCCTCTACCCAGGTGATTCATTCCAAACCTAATACATTACCCTCCAAAAGATACCTTTGATTTGAACTTCATGTCAGGTTAGAAAGTTTCCAGGGACGTGCAGCTGACTCTTACCTGTGAAGAGCTAAAAGCTTATTTGAGAACTTCAGAATACTAGTGGTAGCTGGCCTACCACACAGGTCAAGAGCTGGACTTCACACCACAGGTCAAGAGCTGGACTTCTGAACTTTGCCCTTACTGTTGACTACAATTAGTTTCCTAAGAGACCCCAAACTCTAACAAAATACAAGTCATTGATAAATGTAAAACCACAAAATATGCAGAATGTGGAAAGTCCCAGGGTTCTATAATGAAGCAAGCAAGAGGAAGGTTAAGGTAAGAGATAACAATAATGACTGTCCATTCTTCTTACTAATCTATTTTACCTTCAAATGCAGATCAAAGCCTAAATTCTCTGCTTGGGCCTTTTGTCTAAAATAAAACAACGTGATGCTTCAGTTTGATATTGGCATAATTACCTTCTCTAATAAGCATGTCCAATAGCCATCAGTGTAGCTAAAACTCCCACAGGTCCTCTCATTCTGTTAATCAGGTTGAAGGTCAACGTTTTCAGAATTTACAACCAAGTTACAACCAAGGGAATTTTCCTAATTACCGAGACAGAGAAAATAAAATAAAGCACCAGAACTGCAAGTATTAACAACTATGTGAACTTTTACTTAGAGATCTCCCTAGTTACACAATGTGCCACTTATCACAAATACCAAATTTGCTATTATACGGCCAAGACTTCTACTGATAGAGATTGACTTTGCTTTTAATAAATGGTTTTATTCACACCCTGTGCCTACTTTCATCCAGGTAGCCCCAGGGCCATTTTAATATCTTGTCTCTACCACTTAACTTTCAAAGGCATTACTCAGTTACCATGATGTCACTCCCAAATGACTAGGTTAAATGTAGTAAAAACAGCTCAGATTAAAATAGCTTGGTGGAAGCTCACCCACACTAGAGATGGGTGTGTATGGGGGGAGGTTCGGGGTCAGGGCCTCCAGTCTTACTCTCCCTGAGAAACCGACTTATTTCCATTTCAACCAATACAAGGAAGAATCTCCTGAATTATTCAGAATGAGCCCTATTTCAAGCTTTTCCCTTTGCGGGCCATCTCCATATAGGGACTCAAATGATTTCTCAATTCTAGCATCCATCAGTTTTAGCCCAGAAGGCAGATGGTCTCTATCTTAAGGCTTAAGTTTCCCCTGTTTTAAAGACATTACTTAGGCTTCTGATAATAGGATAGATGTGAAAAGAGAAGCAAGCAAAGCCATAAAAGCATACAATGTTCTAGCCCATCACCGTGAACTTACTGACACACACACCCCACTTTAGAGCAATGACTAGCCTGTGCCTGCCCGTGGAGCATATGCCTCATATTTTTAACACACTTCTTTTGAAATCTACTTTCTGCACTCCTCTCTCTCTCTCTCTCTCCCTCCCTCTCTCCTTTTCTCCCTCCCTCCCTCTCTCTCCCATTTTTTTCTCCTCTCTCCCTTTCTGTCTCCCTCTTCCCTCACAAAAGACCTAAAACAGTCAAGTGGCAAAACAAACAATTCGTAATCTTCCTTTTGTAAGCTCCGCACTAGTTGCTTCACACTAAAAGCAACATTTTCAAAAGGTACATATTCGTGCTCATGTCCTCTGCATCTGGGAAACTTTAAGAGTGTACATGGTGCACAAAGGGTCTGTGGGTACACAGTGCTCTGGTGTGGGACGGGCAGGCTCCCCACCAAAATCACTCAGCTTGGGGCTGGAAGCTCCCGGCCTGGGGTCCCAGCTCTTCTGTACGAGTATCCCTGACTAGGCTGCGGGGAGGAGATTCATGCATGAGGGCCACATGGAATTGTACCAGTGTGAGAACTGACTAGGAGAGGATTGCAGGGTGAGCCCTGCAGTGATAGGCAGGCCTATCCCACCTGCAGAAAGTATAGTGTAGGGCAGGAAAAAAGGAAAAGGATAAAAGGAAGCAGTTATGAAACACGCCTGGGCAAAGCAAAGAGTGGGAGAAAATGGGCTCAGAGATGCAGGGAGTGGCAGAGCCTACAGGTCAGGTGTGGAAGGATGAGAGGAGGAGCCACGAGGACTGCAGGTTTCAGCCACCTGTGGAAGAGGCTTGAGGGAAAGGCAGGAGGATGCGACTCAGGCTCAGGAGGAGACCAAGTGGTGGTAGGTGGGAGTTAGAGACGCTCAGAGCCCAGGCGTCAAAGAAAGAGAAACTTTTACTGTAAACACGTTAGAAAGGAGATCCTCATAAGGCTGTGAAAGAACTTGAGCTTCCAGAGAGGAGGTGAAAAGGAAACTGTCATTGCCTATTTGGGTGATGAAGCAAAGTGAGCAACAGCTGAGTAAGGGGATATGATTCAGGGAAGAGGGATGACCCGCCAGCTGTGAACATGCAAAGGCTATAGGGCACAATGATGTGTCATTACTGTATTTAGCTACCCACAGAGAGTGGTTACCACTCATGGTCTCCAATTCTCACTTCACTACTGTTTTCTGGCTTGACACACAGCCCCACCCCTAATCACTGTGCTGTTGCTGTTCATGCTGAAGTCATCGTGACTTCTCAGTTGTCAGATACAATGCACATGTTCCTTTCCTCTCTCTGTGGAGTGGCACTGTTGACCATTCTCCTTTTTGGATCTCTGTGAGAACACTCTGCTAGCTTCCTTCCTTCTTACAGGACTCTTTTCCAAATAACCTTTTATGTACCTATCTGCATCTCTGCCCAACTCCAGTTCTCCCACAGATTAATCCCCCTGGTTCCTTAAGTCAAAAACCCCAGGGCCATTGTGAAATCTTTCTTCATCTCTCGGAGCCCTTGGCTCATCAACTTCTATCAATTTCATATCCTTAGTATCTCTCAAAGGCATAACTCACTACATTCTTTGCTCAGGTCTGCAAAACCTATTAGATAGGCTACTGCAATAACTTTCTAACTGGCTTCTAGGTCTCGACCTCCGCACCCAGACCTAAACTCCCAGTGCTGCTAAACATCTCTCTCTCTCCCCCCGGATAAAGGCCAAGGTCCCATAAATACCACGCGCCTCAGCTCCCCTCCTCAGCCTCATCACCTACTACTCTTCTTCTTGTTGTGACGACAGTAACAATATCGACAGTTAGGATTTAAGAGCTTTTATGTGCCAATCATCGCATTATGCATTTTACACATATGATCACATTTTAATCTTTACAACAATCCTATAAGTAATTTAGTTGTCACTATTTTATAGATGGAGCAACTGAAGTCCAAAGAAGTTAGCTTACCCAATATCATTCAAAGCCAGGTGCACTGGCTTCAGATCAACCCTCCTAATCACTATGTTATATTATACCACCTCTTGAAACTTATGCTTCAGCAAGACTGAGTTATGCTTCTGGTTCTTTATGTCCCAACAAGACTGAGCTATGTATAGTCCCTTGAACTCTGTGTTGCAAGACCACCATGCCCTGTACACACCATTTCTTTTGCCTCTTGAGAAAGTCTTGTCCTTCTGTCTGATAAATACCAATCTATTCTTTAAAACCTCCCTGAGGTATTGCCTTTTCAGTGTGGTACATCTTCTGGCTCCTTGAGACCAAAGTCTGTCTTACCTACTGACCACTCCCATGGCTTACCTTGTAAATACTTCTCTACACCTAAGATTGCAATGATTCATTTGCATAACTTCACTGAAGGCAAGCCTATGGCTTTCGGCCTTGGGTCACAGTGCCCAGGCACATACAGATGCTCAATAAATGTGGATTTAACTGGGCTTTCCATAAAAGGGGTGATTTCACTAATATCCGACATGTCAGGGCAGGAGAGAAGTGTATTTTCCATACTTTTTAGAGGCATATGTTCATGAGCAAAACAAAAAGAAAAACTCACCAAACACTACAGATGTTTTTGAAGAGAAGATGCAGTGTACATAAATATTCAATATATTCTGACAACTACAGCAGTTAGTTGAAGATCCCTGAATATACCTGCTGTTCATAGCAACTACTGAGTACTGCAGATTCAGCAAGAAAACAAAACAAAAAAAACTTTTATCTCATGGGTTTTCAGAAAAATACATTTGAAAACTTGCTCGAAGTTATTCACTGAGATATTTATTTACTCTCGTTGGCATGGATAAGAGTTTTATTGATTTAGGTCATTGAGGTTTGGAGATTATCACTTCAACCCAATGAAAACATGATAAATTTATGACCATTAGGATTAAAAATCAAGCATGTTCTAGATTCTCTACATTGCACTTCAGCAAAACTAAAGGCGAACAGTAAAACTAAAGGTGAACCTCGAAACCGAGCAGCAACATTAGAAAGCAATGGTAGCCTTTTCTTTACAATGTGTCATAAGTAGAAGCTTAAAGCCTTCCCCACAAAAGTTGTTAATCGGATTGGAAAAGATGTTATAAACCTAAGCGGTAACAGAAAGCAGGCAAACTCATTGCCATTCTAAAATGTGAGGGGTTCTTCCAAGAAATGGAATATCCCCAGACCTATGAAATTTACAGCCTCTAAAACATGCAGTCATTACTTCAGTTTAAAACAACAAATTTTGGTTGAAATAATCTGTCCAGTCAGCCTAGATTTCTGTCCCTCAAAGAAGCAGGTAAATGGTTGTATGGAGACTGCCTTGAGGAAATAAGAGAGGGGGTAGAAGTGCAAAGCCAGTCACAAACAAACAAACAAACAAACAAACACAAAACCTGTTTCTAATGGAGTATGTGAACTTTACAGAAAAACAACAAAGTCAGTGTGCATCCAGACAACGCAAAGTCTGCCACACTCAAGACAGAAAAGAATGATAGAAACAATATATCATTTTTGGGGACATAGGACAAGGAACCCAGGCTTTGAGTTCATCAGTACCGCGTAAGAGTCTAAACCTGGGAGTAAGTTTGTAGGCATCTTTCCTCAAGAACCCAGAGTGTTATAGGCCCAGGTAGGACTCTGAGTTGGAAGAGAAACCTTTAAAGTTTTCCTGTGATAGGATAAGCCAACAAACCAGTGTCAGGCTGAACTGCCAAGGCAGATGAGATGTAGCAAACCAAAAGGCTTCCATGATGACGATTCCTACCATAATATAGATTTAAGGGAAGAGTTGAAACTATTCAACCTCTCTTTCTTTTGTCTAAGTGGTGCACACACATTCTATTCCTAGGAGCTCTAAGATGCTCATTCATAGGCTCAAAACCAGATTTTACTTGGATAGATGCAAAAAGCTGATAGTAAAGAAAAGGTAAAGATGAAGTCCTCTGGATTACAATAGTCAGAACAAGTAGCTGGTATAAAAATATGCAAAATGATTAAAAGTCAGTGAGCATTCAGAAAGAAGCTCGTCTTGGACAGGAGAGAGATTCCAAGGGATAAAGCATATCCAAATGAGGACGAGGGCAAAGCGTCCTCCCCTGGACACTGGGCATGCCCTCAATGAGACTAGTGAAAGGAGGAGACATCTTGGTAATGGAAAGGTCTTTTTGAAAGGACGGCTTTAGAAAATGTGATCAGCTAAGTAAGGAACAAGGTAAATGTGGGCCTTCGAGAAAGAGACAAGATTTAGAGAAGTTAAGGGAGGTCACAGAAGGAGAAGAGTCACACTGTAAGCGTATGCTACATATCCTTAAGAAAGGTCACCCATCCAGAATTGATCACTGTATATTAAGAGAATACAACAGCTTCGTACACTGCCCTGGAGAAGATGACACCTGCCCTTCATCTTCCCGAATCTACATAATAAATATGAAAGTGCTGGCCCTTTGAGACCAACAATAAGTAGAAGTATGTACAGATGATTTTCAGGACACACGTTTCCAAACTCTATGAATCTTGGAAATTCCCAAGATAACTAACAGGTTGTCCCCTCATTTTGTTGGGAAGAACCCAGGTTACTTTAGAACTTAGGCTCTCTGCCAGTGTGAGCTGTCTGAAATGGAATGTTTGAGCTGGAGATACTGCCCTAAAACCAGTGTCAGAGGAGCCTAAGAATTCTTCAGTAATACTATTGACTCAATAATACTATCAACAGGTGGTGGTGTAGGGTGTGGGGGTGGGGGGGGGCGGTGCTCCAACTTGCTTTTCAGGTTCAAACACACAAGTATGATGCCAGTGCTGACTTATTCCTACAAGAACTGGCTCCAGGTGAGGGGAGAGGCTGCATCACAGCCAGACTATACCACTTAGACATATTCAAGGGCTCCTGACAAACTGAAAAGGTAAGAAGTTAAAGGATTTACTGCCATGAAGAGTAGTGTGGCCTTGTTCATGTATAGCATGTATCTCTTCAACTGATCCATTGTTTTGGGGGTTTGGAGCCTGGATGACACAGCTTGAACAAAAATGACCAATCCCAAAAGAGTGTCTCTGAACATATATAGAATGAGAAAAGCATAGCCACCTTATTTAAAGGGACAACTTTAGAACCTAACATGGTTTAGTGGTACCAACACTGTTAAAGTTGCATTAAAAAGTAAGTATGACTTAAAAAAAATCTATAAGATCTCTCTCTCTCTCTCGTTTGTGTTTTTTGATCTGTGTATATATACACATGTATAAATAGTGTACATGCAAGTATTCCAGGATGCTTCTGAAATATAAGAAATACTATGGGAAAATTCAAAAGAAAAACGACTAAGTTTTCCAAAGTATTACATATTTGCATTTACACTACAAAAAGTTACAGGTATAACCAAATAGAATGAACCGTATGTGTGTTCTTTAAACACTGCAGCACAGAGATTATGAAGCGCCAAATCTGATAGCAAGCATCCTGTTTATTTGACAGCACTGTTGCTCTCATGCATGTTCACGTGTATGTATGTGCAAAGCAAGTTTTGAAAAAAAAATAACAAATCTATATTTATACAATTCAGAGAGTGTGCCTCTCTAAAACCACAATAATGCCACCTTTCTGTGCTGGACACAAATGTGGAAGAGGAGAAAACCTCCTATAAAATCATGATCTCGCAACCTAAGTGTCAGCAACTAACTAAACTGCCTTTCACTTGAGGCATGAGCTTCATCTTGATTTTAGTTCTATTCCCGGCCTCCCACATCTATTCTGTCAAATATATGTTACCAAATAAAAAAGGGCCAGGCTTGTATTAGAAATAAATGTCAGCGAACCAGTAAAAAAACCAAAATGGCAAAATAGTTATGCAGACAATCCAAAACAGGCTAACTTGAGTTATCTTTGCATTGTACCTCTGCATCTTATAAAGGTCAAATATTTAATATCGGGGACAAAGAGAAGCAGAGGCCCTGATGTCTGGGTGAATGAAATGGATAAACATGATCAGATCAAAGAGACAGACTTAGGCAAAGTATCTCCTCCCCCTTCCCTTTTTCTCTCCCCACCACTCACAACTCAACCTCTCATTAACCGCATTTCAAAAGGAGGAGAACCCGGAGAAGCACATTCATCAGGATTCCCCAGGAAATCCACGAGGAGAATACCTGAAACAATGCCCTCTGTCAGGGAATAAACTTTTCAAACTGTCACTCAACAAACCAACCCCGTTTCTAAGGCAGCTCCAGCCGTCAGGCTGCCTCGGAAGCCGACGCATTCTCTCTGTAGGCAAAGGATCCCCACGTTTTTACCTTTGTGTTCGCCGAAGCCTGTTCCCACTCCTCAAATGAGGCAAAGTAAAGTTTGAGAGCACAGTCCAAAAATTGGGGTCAGACATATCCATTCCTTTCTCTTCAATTCACTGTGGGTTCAAGGCCATAAGACCAAAACGGAGCGAGAGAAAAAAAAAAATCCCCAGTTATCTATTCGCTCCCTCCAGAGGAAGCGTGCTGCAAACTGTGATCTCGAGAATAACTTGGAGCATGTCTGAGAAGTACCCGTCCCAGCTTTTCAGTAATGCATAGCCATTTCTCCAAGGTTCAGGAAACTTATTTCCTCTTGGGTTTGCCCTCTCCTGGTCAGCCTCAGCCAGCTAGAAACAGTAATTACAAGAGTTGGGCCGTGCGTTCTGCTCAAAATGCTGTCTGTGTGATTCAGTCCAAGGTACTTTGTCATCTGTTTGGCAGATACCATTTGCAGCTCCTGCGGGGGGGGTGGGGGGAAGACGACTATTTTAAGTCTTTGGTTCCGGGAGGCTGTTGATTATCAGTAAACCATTCAACATCCGAACATGCCCAGTGCTGAGTTTCCTTTTGGGATCTACATACAAGGAAAAGAATTTCAATCGAAAAAGCCCCTCTTCTGTTCCCCCTCCCCCAAAAAAGGAAACTTAAAAGCACTTTTACAAAATTGGCCTATTGGCGGACTTGAGCCGGACACCTTTGTGTAGCCTCCCCAGCCTGGAGCTGAAAGGGGTTGGGCGAAAGGGACCCTTCCCCACTGGCGGTGGACACTCGGGGAGGAGCGGGGCCTCATGGGAAAGGGAGCAGGCGGCGACCTGGGCGGGAGCCCAGGAGAAGCAGCCAGGACACCCAAGCATCTTCCGCCTCCGCCGCGCCCCCAGCTCAGAGTCCCAAATGGATCGGTCCCCCAAAATAAATAAATAAATCCAGGCGTGGTTCCCCAACGCAGCGAAGTGTGCGCGGCTGCACACCTGAAGGATCATCGGTGATTCACTGCAGAATGGATCACCATTAAAACACTGCAAGGAAGTCAGTCATTACTCTGCCGAGACGCTGTTTGTTGGATAGGAAAATCACCGCAATGGGATGCCACGCTCACCTCTGTAAACTAAATTTATGAGTTTACACCCATTTGATGAATTACTACAGTGCACAGTTTGGCTTCAGACTGCAACGACTTATGTAGAAAATGGTCAACCACCATGACTAAAGACTACCTACATTTATTTAGCAAATGCTAGAATTATTTTCCTTCCAAGCGTTAGAGCTTGAAAGGAAGGAATGAAGGAGAGGTTGAATCCATGTTATTGTTACTCATTTTGAAAAAAGGTATGGTATTCAAATAACTCCCAAACCTACAAATGCTGGTATAAAAGTATATAAAGAGAAAAAAAAAAAAAAGATGGAATTTAAATTAGCTGCCTTAACTCTAATAATATGGCAAGAGATGCTAATTTTTTAAAAAATTAAGCAAAAATAACTTGTGAAAAATGGTCTACTTCATCCAATAAACACTGGTAACAAATTGCTTACGGAAATAGAAGGGTGACAAGAAGTGGGTGGGGGCAGCTGACAAAGAAGACAGGGTAAACCATGGACAAGAGCGCACTTTGAGATCCTCTTTGTCTAATTTTTGTGACCTACAGAAATATTTCCACTCCAGGACTCTAAGAGTTTCTGATAATAATTCTGTGCAGGGCTTTCGTATGCATTAGCTCCTCAAATCCTCACAGAGCCGCCTCAGATCCTTGAAATCTACAAAGGTAGACTAAGAAGGCAATATTTTCTCAAGTTTACGGGTGACAAAATACACTTCACCAGACAGTTAGGGGCTCGGTCCAGTATTTTTGCCCTACACTAGGCCATTTCTCCTTTTAAAAATGTTTTTAAGTACTTAAAAAGGTATTTTTTTAAAGGATGATACAAAGATAGTACCCGTGCTCCAGAGCAGTTTCTCAACCTCGGTGCTACTGACATTTTAGGCTACATAATTCTTTGTTTGGTAGCTATCTTGATCATTGGAAGACATTTAGCAGCATCCCTAACCTCTACCCACTAGATGCCAGTTGCAAATGTCTGCAGACATTGCCAAATGTTCTTTGGGGGTGAGGAGTGGGTGGGGCAGGTGGACAAAATTACCCCTGTTGAGATCCACTTCTCTAGATGAAAGCTCCCTCTGAGAAAGGTGGCAGAGAGCATTAGTTAAGAGGAAGAATCTTCGGTTTGAATTCTGGATCCATCAATTAACCATGACTTGCCTGTCACTTAATTTCTGCCCATTTTCCCTATGTTTATGGAGTTCATGATCAGACCAACCTCTAAGAGGTTCACCTATGTAAATGAGATTACATACATAAACCCCCTGAAGCAGTGTCTAGAATACACTTCACATAAACGCTGGCAACATGCAGAAGCTAAAAAAACATGCTGAGAGATGTAAGACTGGAGCAAAGCACACCCATATGGTGCCCTCTACTTTCATGGTCGAACAGTCTTCTACCTAGGTACTGGTCACACTGCATCATCATTGACTGTTCACTGCTGTCTTCCCTATTAGTCTGTGAGGTCCTCGAGGCTAAAGTCATGTTTTATTGATCTCTGTATTTCCAAATCTAACAGTTCCTGATTTATATAAGCATTTAATGAATGCTTTTTGAATACAGACACTTCAAATGCTCAGGTATCTGTACTTTCTCTTAAGATGCCTTGAAATTTTCAATATTAGTGGTCAGTTGATTTTCTCGAATAATCCTAAATTCTTAAGAACCCCAAATGGATATTTTTATATTCTAAAGACTTTCACTTATTGACTCATTTTTATTTATAATCTGTAATGAAATAGATGTGCTAACATTCCTCAAGTGTTAACATTGGTCTAAGAAATGTCATAATCAAATCCAAAAGAAACTCTCTTTGAATCTCACCTTCCTTGCCCTGATCCCCAAACGTAGAATCCAGGGAATAACTTTTATGCTCAGTTTTGGGTATCTGAGTTTAAGAGGGATAATTACATATGAGAAGCTTCCCAGAGAAGAACAATCAAGATGGTGAATGGGAACTTGAAAGTGTACGATATGTATTCTGAGTTGAAGGAACTCTGTCAAAAGTGAAGAAGAGAAAATTTAAGGAACAAATGATAGTTGTGCTTGAATACTGAAATAACTATGTGGAAGAGTCTAGATCCAAAGGTAAAAAAGGCTGAAACAATAAGGGAGGATTTCCTACAAGGGTGTTTGAGTAGAAGTAATTTGAAGGAGATGCAGTAGGTAGGACTCAAGTTCTAGATGGTTTCAAGATCTGAGGACTCTGTACCTCCCAACTCTCATACTCTCAGAGTCCTTCTAGAAAATCCCATGCATTTGGGCAACACCTATAAATATGATAGAAACTAAAATGAATAAGTCAATGACAGAAAACATTTATTTCTTCTCTTAATTGAATAATGCATATCCTGGCCTGTGGACAGCAGATGTCATTACTATTTCCACTCTGTACTTTTTGGGGAATCCCTCATGCAGGTTCTCAAAGGAGTGGGTAAGGACATGAGTATTTTTAACTACCTAATTTTAATTTTTTTTTTTCACTTAAAAGGCTTGGAAGAATTTGGATTGTATCCAAAATTAAAAAAACAAAAAAAACAAAAAAAAACAAAGTACATCAGGGTCCAGAAATGAACTAGTTAATACAGTGAAAGTTATATATTCCCACATTCATTTAAGATAAGAGTAGGTGTGACACTAAAGTGTAACTTGTCTTCTAACCTGCTTGACTTGATTTGGGAACCTATGATTCAGAAGGCAATGCAGTCAGTAAACACAAGAATTAAAATTGTCAGAACTACTGACATTTTCCTACAGACAAAATAATTATATGGGTAGAAACTAGAGTATACTTTAGCTGTAATTGCAGTAAAACTCTGGCTACAGAACTAAAAAGAAATTGAGATTATTAGAAGTTCTTAAGATAATAGCTGATATAGGTCAATATACAGATACCCAGCAATATTTTCTATTTATTGCACAACAGCTAAGCCTACACAGCAATGGATGAGCTTTGTGATTCAGGATGCTCATTCATTTAATCAGGATGGTATTAACTGGCATTGTTTTTATGAGAAAGGTAAATTAGATCGAAATATAAGCTGGCATGCTACAGAAATACTAGCTGAGGACTCAATGAGTATTTCAGAAATAGTCAAACTCTTCACTATTTATTCCCCTCCTACATACAAAAAAATTCCAGGTCCTTTTCACTGACTTAAGTTTTCCTGTCTACTTCCCACCCGTTGCTCCATGTCCACTTGGTAGAGTTTTCCCCCACCCTACCCAGAACATACGAAGTATCCTTGGAGCCTTGCCTTTGAACTTAGAAGCTATGGCAAACTAAGTTTACTAGTGTAGGTGTGAGGCCTGGGAAGCTGACAGCTCCCTGCAGTGACCTTCTGGCCATAAAGCCATGTTTAATGAGAAGACACTAAGGAAAGTGGGGTTGATATTCAGTTTCAAAACATATTTTACCTCTGTGCATCCAATCCTCAGAGCACCTAGAAGTGACTACCACCCCAAAGCTATAAACACTTACAGGTCTACCTTGGTCACTCCCAAATGCTGTTTTGAGAGTTTAAGGGTAGAAGTGTAGATAAGAAATTGCCCATCCTGAATGAGCAATCTTTGTAATCGCTGCACATCTTGAGAAATAAAGCTTAAAGAAAGCAAAGAAAGTTGTATCAACAGGGAGAAGGTTGAAAGAAAGCTATTCTAGTGTTATTAAGCAATTTTTTAGCTTGCATTACTAAAATATGAAGGAAGATAAAAAGACAAATCAAAATTAACTTGCAGGAATATATCTGAATGCTGAAAACCTAGAGGTAGATAATAAGTAAGACTGTATCATCCTTGGAATATTAAAAATATTTTTAAAACAATTTCACAAGGTAGAGAGATTCAGATTTCTAAAGTGAATAGATAAAACAAAGAAAACAAAGTAAGACTGATTTATATTTCCTAATAGGTTGAGCAGAGAACTAATTACATAAACCCTAAGGGCAGGTTGAAGGATAAGGCCCAAGAAGAGAAAGGACAGATGAAAAGACTAACCAGAATGGGAAGAGAACACAACATTTTCCTCAGGTATTCCTCACATACCAAGAGGATGAGAGGCTCCAAAAATGTAGTAAATAACCAATAACTTTAGAAAATCCAAGAGGAAAGAACAGGTAGATATGGGAAGTGAAGCACTTTTCTCCCCAATTAGTGACTGCTTGATTTGTATGATAAAGAATTAGAGTAGAATATGATTAATGGCGACCCAAAACATAGGACCAGGGAGGGTTTCATAATCACTGATGGTAAGCTTATCACCTTAGCACTCTTATCCTTTGACTTTCAAGCAGAGGAAGGCCCTGGGAGAAGCCCCATCACTTAGTCTGACAGAGCTCCACCCCCTGAAAGAGGAAATGGAAAGAAAAGGTTTATTATCCTTATAGGGCTGGAGGGACCATCTTGTAGAAAGGAAACACTGGGAGAGAGTCAGAGATGAGTGTCTCTTTCCATCAAAACCAGCTGAAAGACCCATCAATAAACTACACTGAGTCCCGGCCTCTAACAGAGCTAAGCAATTCAATTATGGAGCTAAGAGCAAGGCTTGGGGATCAAGACCCTCATCTGCTTTAAGACCAAACTCGTTGCCACTTACTCTAGGCAGCCTCCTTGTGAGCCTCCTGACCCCCACTTGCTTAGGTATTCCTCTACTGGGCTCTGCTCCTGAGAACTCCTACAGGAAAGGGTTCTCCCACTCTGTCAAAATCACAATCAGTTCATTTGCAGATCAGTCCCCCATAGAGTAAGAGATCCTTGAGGGCAAGAGGTGTATCTCCTTCATCTTTAAATCCTCAATACAACCATTAGGATGAATGCCAAGACAAGGGAGGAAGGCTTTGCTCAGTGTTAGAAAGATACTTGATAGCAAAATTATGTCTAGAATCCCAATATTTTGAAGACTCACCTTGAATATCTTTTAATAAGATTTCTTCATATCTCTGTTTTACGAGCCCATTCCATTATCTATATATGCTGTACCTGTTAAGCAGCTTTATTTTCTCAGATTTCAAAATCTCGGAAAATACAGACTACACATACATAGCTGTAAATGTATATGTATGTAATCAGTTTGTAAGAAATGTCAAATGCTTTTGACTGTAACAGCGACCCTCAGTTACTAATCATCGTCTAAGACTCTTGGTCTGGAGTTCACTTTAAAGACTTTGTATTTCTTGATCTAGAAGCTTGGGTCTAAGATACATCATTTCTCTTTCAGCTCTTGAGCATAAATTACAATGCAATTATAAGTGTCAATTTGGTTTAAGTGGGACAGTGTAGTTATATTTAGCCCTTTAGTAACTGATACTAAGACCTTTCTATAATATAGGATTAAGGTTAATTTATCAGTTCTTCTCTTGAATACTTTTCCAGGTCAGACATCTAAAGTTATGAAAAATTATCCCATTAAAATAAGAGGTAAGAGTTTCCATCTAAGTACCATATAGGGAGTATATACAGACAAAGGTGGAAACCATGCGCTTCTATAACAATCAAAATTGTACTCCATTGTTAAAGTTGATTGAAATTATCACACAAATCGAG
>NW_011888963.1:1469247-1500893 GCF_000151845.1 Pteropus vampyrus
TTTAGTTGAAAATACATGTTATTATTTACAGATTAGTCAGGCTGTCCGTTTTACCTAAGAAGTTTTAACCTGCTTCACTCCATTGTACTGTACATAAAAAAGTTATGTGCTTTTGAAAAGTGCACTCAATTTTAATATTAGCCAAATATGTATATGGTAAAAAATAATGTTCTTAATTTCAAAAATATATATTAGCTATAATTTGGGATTATCTCTCTCCAATATACAAAACTTTGTTATTTTCCATGAAGCTAGATAATTTGAACATTACTATCTATATATCTTTATTTAGCCAGACTGTGAGTTTTGAAAGGCAAAGATCAAGTTTCTGGTACCAACCAGAGAGATATTCTTCAAACCAAAGTACTGTCATACATGCCATAGAGAACAACCATATTAAAGTTCTTAATTACCAAAAACTTGCAAAAAAAAAGTTATTCCAGTTAATAAGAGCTATAACAGCAGCCAATCAGGTTATCTAATATAGTGGCAGAGGAGTGATAAATGAATATTTACAAATGTAACATAAGAATTGTCTCTATAGGTGGAACTTAGGAAATGAACTACATACAGAATTATAAAGAATGCTGGTACATGAAGAATAAAAGAAAAACAAGGTCAGATGACATTTACACAGCAGGAATAAAAAATTGAGGAGTAGAGCAAATCACTTAAAAGTGGCAGAAAAATAGTTTGGAAAATTAGAAAATGGGAGAAAAGTAAATTGGGTAAAATTTTACTGCAGATAAAATTATAAAAGAACAACAGATTTTCATGTTTTCTCCCTACTGGCCACACCCTGGGCATGGCCTCCATGACCTCTTACCTGGATTAATACAATATTCTTCCTGCTCTCCACTCTAAACTAATCTTCCAAAGCTGCCCAGCCCCAACGTGTGTATACTGTACAATTATTTTACTCTCCCATGAAACAAAGTTCAATGGCTCCCCATGCATGGTTCTAGCAACATTTCAAATACTGCTTCTGTCCTACCATCACTGAATTATCTGGAGTGCTTGTTAGAAATGCAGACTTTGGGAGGCTTCTCCATACCCGTTGATTCAGCATTTGATGGAGTGAAGTCCAGGAATCTGCATTCTACCAAAATGCTCAGGGTATTCTTATGCATATTAAAGATTGAGAGGTTCTTCACAGGAAAATCAAAAACTCTCTAAGGAGAATACTTTATAATGCAGGCCCTTGTTATCTCTCCCGCCTCATCTTTTGACACATGTCCCTTGTGGTTTATGCTCCAATAATAATAAAACGTGTACTTGTCAGAAATATTGAATTACTTTAAGATCCCCAGACACAGTAGCTTGGCCACACCTCATTGCCTTTGCACATCCTGTTCCCTGTTCCTAGAATTTCTACCTCCACTGCCTGAAAAACTTCTGCTCATCTTTCAAGTGTGAGCTGTAAGGTCACCTCTCCAGCAAAGTTTGCCTGAATTTCTCTTGCAAACCTAAGTGCTTTCTCTCCTGGGTCTCCAATGAATTTTATGCATATACATGCCTCTTTTTTAGCAGTTATTCTACTGCAGCACGATTGTGTGTTTATAGGTCCAATTCTTCACTATGCTTTAAGCTCTCCGAGTACAAGGACAGTTTCTATTCATCTGTGCATGTCTCGAAGTACACAGCAGATTCTCAGCAGAATGTGTGGATGCATACACATTATTTTCTAGGGCTAGTGAAAAAAAAAAAAACCTGTCATTTTTCTATTTCTCCAACTTCTACACACAAGCCCTAGGGGGATGCTTCCAAAACCATGTCGCCATTTGTCAATTGGCTGGATGATTTTTCTTTTAAATCACTGTCATTATTGACAATCTTCATGATGATTAAGAGAAAGAATAATAAAAATTTAAGTCTATGATTTTTAGGCAGATTTTAATGGTTCATTAAGAAATGAACCAAAAAAAAAAAAAACACTATTAGCTTTTAATTTTCCTTCATAAGCATGGCTGAAGTAGTGTTACTTTATTTCCTCTGAAAAGATGACTAGAAACAGGAACTAGGCATGGGTGACCTTTCTCCAAGGTTGGGAACTCAGTGCTACTGGGGACATGATCAATTCACATACACCACATCGCTGTGGACAGAGAATTGACAGCGTCACAGCAGTGGCTCAAGGTTTGCTGGCTAACGCCTCACAGCCCAGGGCTCAGGGCTCAGATATGTCAACTTCCACGGAAAAACCTTCCATCCCATTTAGGGGGAACTGCAAAGATGAACAGACACAGGCAATATGAGTGACGTTTGGCAGTCAATCCCCTCTGTCTGCCTCCCCTCCTAGCACCTCTCTTCCTCTTCGGCAAATGCCGATTTCTACATCCTGATCTTGATCTTATTCCATGGTCAACCAATTCCATTTGAGGGTTTAACTAAGAATTAAAGTTTTAGTTGATAATGCTGACAATGTGACTATCCAGTTGGGTTTACATTTTAAAGGGGACTGAAAGTTTTAGAGACAGGTACAAGGAGTAGGGGCTGGGCAGAGTCTACTCACTACTGTAGGAGTCTGAGTTTAGTGGATGACTTGCCAGTAAGAATCTGGAAACAGGCTTCTCAAACTGTGGTGGCCATCACATCATCTCCACACCCATTTTTATTAAAGAAAAATAGAAATGAAGATGTAAAACCTTGCATTGAAAGGACTATCGGCACCCGATATAGATACTATTGTCTTTTATTTTCTACACAGGCATCAAGGGTAAATGACTGACTTACTAATTATGCAGACACGAAAATGATCATTATAACATTGCTCGATACAAAAACACACAGAAAGTGGGTGGATCCAGGCTCTATCTGTTGAGAGCTCAGGGAGGGACAAGCTTCAGTTTTTGAGAAACATTAACTATAATTGCTAGGAGGTAAAAGATAAACATAACTGTCACTGAACATCTTGAGTGGCATTTGACATTATCGAAATCCTTTCTCTCCCCTTCAAAATAATCATTTCTTCTATTTATCCTTTGTAATTTCTAGTTCCACAACTTTAAAAATTAAGATATCATTTGTTACTTTCAACTTTACTGGGAGCAAAGCCTGCTGCATATAATTTTCATAACTGAAGAGCTCTGACCCAGTCTCCAAATCACAAAGGCTATTTAAGTATGAGTTTTTAAAATATAAGACAGGTAATATCCGCTAGTCAAAATGTGATCTGTGGGTCGAGTCCCTCAGTTAACATAAGTATTTACACAGGGCAATTTTGGAGGGAAAGGAGAAAAGAAGTCTTCATGATGTCTCATAAATATCAGCAATGCCATAAATGATTGAACTTTTTTCAGTGTGCTACTTCCAAGGAAAGCAAATGAAAGAATAAGTGGGAAACAATGAACAGATGAACAAACCAGAGTATGCAACCCAGACAGCCAGTTTTTATAAGTGAATAGTAAGTCATCAGGAAAACGTCTTATGCCTACAGACTCTATAACATCCCTTCTTTCACCCCACTTGCTACCTTAGAGTAGATAAGGGCATAACTGCTTCTTTGAGTAAAATAGGAATTTAAGATCCTATATTTCAGAGTCATGTCTTGAGATGCTTCCACTGATGCAATTCTGAAACTTGCTTATTATTTTTCATCCAAAGAATCCGCATTTCAGGAGGAAATAACTAAAATCATAACATGCCATTCTCCTAGAAATAGCTCAGTAAACTAAAAACAACAACAAAATGCCCGTCTTCTGCAATGAAATGACACCTACTTGTCGATGAAAGTTTCCAGATTCCAGGAAACTCGAGAGTCATATCTAGAGTTTCCAAGACAAGTTAAGAAACTTAAAAAATCCCATAGAGAAATATGGCCAGATAAATTTATTATCAACTGAGAGGTGAAGTAATATAGAATAATTGTGTTCCTATGGCTCTTTATTTGGATATGAAAACTGACTTCGCAAATAGAACATAGTTCTAATTAAAGTTTCAAAACAAAACTAACAGTTTTGTTTCCGAGTTTCCAAGGTCATATGAAATTTTATTTTTATTTCTTTGGTAAAAGAGAATAAGTGAACATGAGTAATAAATTTCCCCATAAATTGCACCTTATGAAACTATTTTAACTTCTTTTCACACTGAACCTTCCACAGAGCTATCAACAACTGGCAAACTCTAAGTCTAAATTTCACTTCTGCATCTCCCTATGAAATCTGCATGGGCTTACAGGAGAGCATACCCTAAGAGAGAGAGATCTAGAATAAAGCTACACAAGCAAAATTCTCAGTGTGTGTATATACAGATAGTCCAACTATTTGGGCATTGACTACAGATTAAAAAATTAATGAAAATCAAATGGAATACAAATATCATTTAAAAGAGAGATTTAGGATAGATGGTCTAAAACTTCTTTTATGTTTTAACTAAAAAATATCATGTTTCACTTATTCTAGAAAAATGTTTCCTTCTTCCTTGATTGAAACAACTTTTGCCTAGTGTGACTATGTGCTTAATCGCAGATTCTCGGGAACTCCCTTGAAAAAATGTATCTGAAACTATATTTCTTTCCTTACAGGAGCTGTTTTCAAAATGTCAGTGGGGGTAAAAATTAACACTTTACCATACAAAATAGTATTTTCATGGGGCTACATTTGTGTGGCAATACAAATTTTGGCCAAGCACACACAACTGCAGTGTTGTTGTGCCTCTATTCCCAAATGCCACAGACACTGCCCAATTTGCTTGAATAATTCTGGGCTCTCACACACTTCAATGAGACAGTAAGAATTTCAACTGATGAATGGCGGGCAAAATCACTCCAAAGACAAACAGCTCTCCCCAGATGTTCTACAATGTTACTATTTTTGAAGTCTTGATGAGAATAACTGGCTTCCTAAAGGGAAAATAACTAGCCTTAAACCAGATTATGTACAAGGAGGGGAAAAAGAGAGATGGGCATGTTTAAAAGATGGTTCTGAGAATCTGAGATGAGGCAGAATTCAAGGACATTTAAAAATGTCAAAGTTTTTGACATTTTTAAGGTTCCTGACTCTTACTTTTGGAAGTCCCATCTCATAGACCATCAACATTATTATGTCTCACACTAAACCTTTATTTCCTATGAAACATGTTGTATTTTATATTTTTACTTCATATCTAAGCAAGCATCACACATAGCTGGGAATTCTCACAAAGTACAAGGGTCTAAACTAGAAATCGTTTTCAAATATTACATTTTGGTGATGGGTAAATGTAACAATTAATGAAGTTGATATGGTTACAGACAAATACCTTATTTCCCCTAATAAAACTGTAAGCCACAGATTTCAGAAATATTAAAATATAAAAAAATATATGTTTGTTTTCATAGATAAAATTTGGTACAATTTTTTATTCCAGTTTGTATGGAATAAACTGCAGACTCAAATCTGTTATAATTCTACCAGTGTCTCCTCATGCTTGGAATTTCACATAGTGGTTGAGAGCATGCACTGAAGCCACTGCTTGGGTTCGTAATTACAGCTTCAATAGTTATTAGTTCCGTGATCTTGGGTAAGTTATTTTACTTCTAATTGCCTTAGTTTCCTATTCTGTAAAATGAGAATAAGAGTTTTTACCTCATAGGACCGTTGCTAGGGTTATGTTATTATTTTTTAAGTGTTAAAAATAGCTCCTGATAACCTAGAAGTATTAACCATGGTACCATTATTTCAAAACCAACAGATGGAATGGTTCTTGAAGAATCACTCACTTTCAGATGGAATGGTTCTTGAAGAATCACTCAGCAAAACTGTCTTACAGGACTTGGACAGATCACATGTTTTGGGAGACATACCTCTATACCAAGTCCTAGACCAATGACTTTAATCTGCCTCTTCCTTCCAAGGAGTCTTCTCTAGGATAAGAGGAAGGGTGAGCCCAATGCTAAGGATAACTGCTTCCAGTTTAAGGGTCAATAAGTAGGCAAAGGACCAGAGAGACTAAATACCTTTTCTCCCCAGAATAAATACTAGTGTCACTTCCCTCTAGTGGCTGAGATATACAATTACAACTCCCCCAGGCAACTGTAATTCTTCAGGTCAGCTGAAATGGAAATAATTCAAAGGACAGTCAACTTAAGTGAAAAGTCAATTTTAAGCCAGTGGGGAGCAAGGCACAGAATAACATATCCTTGAGATTTTTTTAATAAAGTAATATCAAATGTGTGTACATTGTGATAATTATTAACCTTAACATCACAAAAAGAGCAACTTTAATTAAATGTAACCCTATTGTATTTAATACCTACTTCAGTGTCCTCTAAGTACAGTCGGTATAATCCACATGATAAATAGCTTTTTCTTTCCCTAAGTTTTTTAATGGATGGGGCTCATTAGTTTACATAATCATCCCTAAAACTAGGACAGTACTCCCACTGTCAGTCTGCAGTAAAATATTAATTCTACCAAACCAAATATTTGACATGATCCATTGGTCTTGGAGTGTTTTCCTTAAAACATTAACTTCTCAGGGGTATGGGAGACAGAAAAAAAGAAAAAGAAAAAAAAAATAACACATCATTCACTACAGTTTTGTTACATATGGAATATATAACAAAAGGAACAAAATTTTTCTTAAGGGTATTGAAATTCTTTTTTAGTAGTTTATGTCCTAAGCCATTTCAGCCACTCAGGCATGCAGATCTTCTGAAAGGTTCTGATTTTAAAAACACATTGTCCAGGATTCATCAGCATACACAATGTGCTATAAAAAAAAACTATAAAAGTAGATTGATTTTTCATCTGTAATTTCACTTAAAGCTAAAAATAGTCACCTACAAAACATAGAAGATCTTCCTAAACCGAAACTATTTTTCTCGCACAAATTTTATATACACACATATACCCATTTAACTTTTAAAAACCTCATAAAATACACTCTATTGTTATTAAATACACAAACATCAAAAAATATTTTCGGTAGCACAAAGAATCTAATAAATCTAAGTAATTTCATACTTAGGATACTGAGAGGTGTATAAGAGTACACACAAGACATGAATATTTGTGTGAAACAAAATATAGATTCTCTTACTATAATAAAGATAAATTATTTCTCTGTTTAAAAATCTATGATCCCTACAAAACTAAACATATCCCTACCGTCTGATCCAGCAGTTTCACGTCTTAGAATTTACATAAAAGAATTGGAAACTTATGCGTACACAAAAACCTGCATGCAGATGTTTATAGTAGCTTTATTCATAATTGCCAAAACCTGGAAGCAACCAAGATGTCCTTCAGTAGGTGAGTGGATAAACTACAGTACTTCCAGACAATGGAATATTATTATTTGATGCGGAAAATATATGAAGCATCGAGGCATGAAAAGACATGGAAGAATCTCCAATGTGCATTACTAAGTGAAAGGAGACAATCTGGTAAAGGTACATACAGTACGATTCCAACCAAGTGACATTCTGGAAAAGGGAAAACTATGGAGACAGTAAAAAGATCAGTGTTTTCCAGGTGTTGGGGTCAGGGGGCCAGAGGGGGAGGAGGATGGATAGGCAAAGCACAGAGGATTTTTAGGGCAGTGAGAATACTCTGTATGATACCATAATGATGAATATATGTCATTATACATTTGTTCAAACCCGCAGAATGTACACCACCAAGAGTGAAGCCTAATGTAGACTATGGACTTTGGGTGATAATGATGTGTGAATGTAGGTTCATCCATTGTAACCACTCTGGTGGGGGATGCTGATAACTGAGGAGACTGTGCAGCACATACCTGGGAGTATGTGGTATGTGGAAATCCTCTGTACCCTCTCTTTAATTTTGCTGTGAACCTGCTCTAAAAAAACAGATTCGGTTAATAAGTTTTTTAAAAACTGTATCTTTTAAGCCAAAGGATAACTCTGATTATTGATAAATTGTTGTTTTTTTTTTTTAAAGACAAACAAACAAACCTATGATCTCTACCGCCTACAAAAATAAAGCTCAGTTTGGTCTGTCTTGGTCTCCCTTTCCAATCTCAGCACTACCCAGTTTTTCCCTCCCATTCTGTTCCCCACCACTGTGCTCACCAGGAACGATGGCTCCCTGTGCTGTAACCATAACACGCACTCTGAACCTGACATACCTGCTCCCGCTGTGCCCTCTGCACAGAAGAGGCTTCCCTGCTAACTCCTCTTCTCTTCCTGATTGACATCTTTTCATCCTTCTACAGCCAAACAGCACCTCCACTGGGAGCTCCCTACTGAAACTGAATCAGACAGAATTAATCCTCTCTTCTCTTTTCTTTTTCTGTTATTATATTACAGTTAACTGTGTTCCTGTCTGTCTTCTCTGAGGAAAGGTCATAGGTCATCCATCTGGGTAGCCCGGCCTCTATTGTGGGGTCATTATTGGCAATCAATACCTGTTTGTAGGATGAATAAGTGGTTCCACGATGTGTGTCTACATGTAGGGGGCTTCGAACCTCTTTTAGAAGTAGGTGATGTACAGTAATGAGTGAAGCTCATGTTTCTGTTGTGGCTGTGCTACTTACTGGAGTTTTCACTACCATGTTAAATACATTGCTAATTTTTATCCCCTAACTCGATTGTTTCTATTCCCTTCCCATCCCCCACACCTTTATTTCTACCTTCTCAAATCTTATCCTTCCTCCAAGCCTTGCCTCCTATTGTACCTACCCTACAGGACTTTTTCAACTATGCAGACGTGCACAGGCAGGCTACAGGTCGAAGGAAAAGAAATAGGTTAAGTCATAAAATCACTCCCATACTACTACTCACATAAGGCTGGCACTAAACATAAACCTGATTTGGCAACAGGGAAGGGAAAGGCCTCAGAATGGGTAGTTCTCAGATATCTTGCAATGACCAAGATCTTCAGTTTCCCAGAAGGAAAATCTAGCAGCCCTCAAGCTGGAAATAATTAAGAGGATGGTCAACTCCAGTGAAAATAAGGTATCATAATGGCCTTTGTCTTTTATCAAGCATTCCTTTTAGCATCTGGATTATTCTACCTTCCACCTACCTGCCTCTCCCCGCACTCCCCACCCTACTGGCCTAATTCCATGACCTATGAACAAATCAGCACTGACCTTCCAACATCGCTCTGCGCAGGGGACCACTCTCCTGCTTGAAACTCCTTCTTCATTTCACTTCTGCGAAACCACTGGCCTGGTTGCCTCCTAATCCCTGGCCACGTTTCCTCCAGTTCCTCAGCTTGACATTTATTATCTGTGGTGTTTCAGGATCTGTCCTGAAGCCACTTCTCACTAATTGATTTCATTCAGTCTCATGGCCTTATGTAAAACCCACTGGCCTAGAAGTCTCAGACTTGCTTCTCCAAACTTAACCTTTCTTTGGAATTTCAGACTCAACATGGGCATCATATAGGCATCCCAAATTTAACATGAACAAAACCAAACTCTTAAATTTCTGCCACAAGTTGCTCCTCCCCAAGTCTTCCCCACCTTGGTAAAAAGACCCACCATCTACTCTGTTTCTCCAGCCAACTGTCTAAGAGCTGACCTTGAAGGAGTTTTCCTCAAACCTCCTCTTCCAACTCATCTCCTGGGGAGTCCTATGCATTCTCCCTTCAGAATACAGCCTGAATTCAACCACTTCTCTCCAGCTTCACCATTTACACTCCGGTCCACCACCATTATCTCTCATCTAGACTACTTCCTAAACTTCTAAATTGAGCTCAATCTACCCATTACCCAGAAGCTAGAGGAAACTTTAAAAATGCAAATCACCATGTTATTTCCCTATTTCAAAACCTCAAGTGCTTCCATATTAGGCTTAGGGAAAAGCCAATACCTGACCCTGACTTATGGAGACCATCACACATGGCCCTGACCCTGGCCCGCCCACACCAGTCTCCTTTGGGTTGCTCTTGCCCTGGTGGTCTTCTTCATTGAACACCTTTGCTTTGGTATCCTCATGGTTGTCATCTTCTGGTCATTTAAGTCCAGCTCTCATGTCACTCCTTCAGAAAGAAAGAAGCCACCAGGCCACCCTGTTTAATTCCTGTACAAATCACTTGTTACTCTCTGGTATTTTTCTGGCTTGTTTATAGTGTGTCCTCTTCCCCCAAATTCCCATACCCAACTAGGATAGCGGCTCCATCAGAGCAGAGACCTTCTCCATCCTGTTAATTGCTGTATCCGCAAAGCCTCAAACACAGACTAGCTAGCAGTTGATGCTCAAAATGAAAAAGTGTCGTACGAATGAAGGTCAGGCCTGTGACCCCTGTGTCAGCCCTGAACATTTTTGGCTAAAAGACTTTGAGATGCGTGGTCCAGGATTTCTCTGTCCTCCCTCTGTTTACATTTCTGATACACACTTTACACTCCATAACCTGATATAGTAGGTTACATCTTTGTACCTATCCAGGATTTCTATCTTTAATAAGATCTCATAAAAGGCATAGCGTTGGAACAGACCCTGTGTCGTAAGTCACATCATTACATAAGGAAGTAACTCCAAGCTCCTCATCAGCTTTATGGCAACTATTCACTGATCATCTTCTCTGCCAGGTACTTAATTATCCTCAACACTGAAAGATATATGTTAACTACCTTATCACACAGATAAGGAAAACTGGTCTCAGAGATACTATGTAACTAGCTCCAACTCTCTTAAAGCAAGTGACAAAGCTACATGTGCCTCACGAATGATAGGTTAGATAGATTGAATTGAATAATTGTCTATTCACCTTTAATTCAGCATTCCGAATCCTAGTCTGTCAAAATCATGAGAATGATCAGATTGAGAGTCACACATTCAGATTTCTGGAACAAAGCTAACTACCGGCCATCTGTGATCATAGAGGAGAAGCACCACAAAGATAAGTGATATCAACTAACATCTCCAGAACTAAATCTATACTGTGATTTTATTCGGGGGTCTCACCCACAAATGCTGCCGTTTGTGATGGTACTAGTGACATTTCATATCCTCCTAATGAAGAAGCTACACACAGGTGTCGAAAGCATAAGAAGAGCAAACTGGCAGCAAAGGGTTGAAACTTTAAATGGTCTATCTACCCCTATGAAATTAAGTCAGCTACACAATGAAAGCAATGCTCACCACGGAGCTCCCTAAATAAAAATGCTATATAAATGCTATGGACTAAATAAAAGCTATAACTCTGACAAACGGGGTAGCATTCCTTGATACATATTTTAGTGTACTTTAGATCGATATTAAAACTAAATTTAACTAGACAATGAACCTTGTGTAGTTGGGCAAATCAATCACCAGCAAAAGGGCACCACACACCAACGGTGGTTGCTGGCTGGCAAACTCCTCTGAACAAATTGTAGATAGGCACTTTAATGAGGAAGAAAATATGAGCTAACATAACTGTAGTCAAATCAGTTCCTACAGGAGGGAAAGCACATTAACTGATATGCTGATATCCGCCGCTGAAATGTCAGCTAGGGAGAACAAAAGGCTGTCAAAGCAAGATGCCATTAACTAAGTCAAGACAGCCCAGGGTTTGGCCTTAAGCTGCAATATGACATTCTCTAGAGGAACATGAGTTTTGTTTCTAATGTCAATTCTTTAAGTGATTTTTATTGATGTCATTTTTTCTTTAGGACTCTCTAGTTCTCCCTGACTACCAACAGGAGATCCCAACAGATAGTCATGACGACTTTAGATATACACATTTTGATAACTAATAAAAATTTCCTATCATCCTTAAATATTCTTTTATGACATAATTTTCCTACCTATGTAGGTAATGGTGTCCAGACACATTCATATCACCGTTACATTTTTGAATGACCCTCCACTCCAAGTGAGACAATTTACCAAACACTTACAGGATTCCCCCCTTATCTGCATGGGATACGTTCCAAGACCTCCAGGGGATGCTTAAAATCACAGGTAGTACCAAACCTCATACATACTATGTTTTTTCCTACACATACATATCTATGATAAAGTTTAATTTAGAGATTAGGCACATGAGAGATTAACAACAATAATAAAATAGAACAATAATAATAATATACTATAATAAAAGTTATCTGTATGTGGTCTCTCTCAAAATATTTTATTGTACTGTTCATACAGCATGGATATGCTGGACAAAGGGATGCTTAATGTCCCGGGCAGTATAGAGTGGGATGGTGTGAAATTTTATCATGCTACTTAGAACAGCATGTAATTTCAAACTTATAAATTGCTTATTTCTAGAATTTTCCATTTAATATTTTTGGACTGCGGTTAACTGCTGGTAACTAAAACCGTGGAAAGCAAAACAACAGCTAAGTGGAGACTACTATATGAGAATCAACTTTAGTCTCCTTAAGAAAAATGGAGAAGAAAAAGGTGAGCGAGCACAGACAGACACACACACACACACGTGTGCACACGTACGCACGCCCACCCACACACACCCCAGTGATGCCATGGTTCAGAAAGGAATAAGGCCAATGTTGTTAAAGGGAAAAGAACATATCACCTGCAGAAAACTGAGATGTACAAGGCCATAATACAAGGAGAAGCTGTGTCCTGACCTTATCGCTTTCTAGTTTCTGAGACTCTGGACAAGTAACTTAATCTCTATAAATCCTGCTTTCCTTACCTATAAAATGGGAATGACACCACTGAATAAATCCACATCTTCTCCCTACTCCCACAAAGTGGGGGCCTCAAATCACTTGGGGCTGCATAAAGCATTATAAAAAAAAAGTGATGGAATGAAGTTCAAATAAATAAACAGTAAGAATGACCTCACTGGGTTTTAATGAGGAACCAATTAGCGTTTGTATGTGAGAAGAGTCCCTAAACTGCAAAGCACTTTACAACTACTGAGACAAATTGATCTTGGCTGAGATGCTGAATTTTTAATGCTGCTTCAGAAGCAATGCCACCATAGCACTCAGAAGCAAAGTGGGTCAGAGAGTATCTTGAAAAAAGAAATCCCAAATTTAAATGGGGCAAAAATATGGCTGGCCCTAGCCTTTCTTACCTTTCAACAACCCAAATCAATTTATAGGGTCCAGATGCATGCTCTCCAAACATAACAATCCAGGGATATTTTTTGTTTTGTTTTGTTTTTTGTTTTTTTTTTAGAAGCACCTGAAGCTCCTGGGCAATTTCCATCAAAATAAATTCAATGCAACTATGCCTATTTCAGATCACAATTTCCATCGGTAAATCTACAGCGTAGGAGCTGCCATCCCCATCCTCACCTCTATCATCATCACAATAAGAACTGCTGACTGATCATATAGTTTGTTTGTTGCCTCTAAGCCCCATCAGAACACTTCTCAACACAGTTTCTGGGTGGATGTTACAACAGAGTAGTCAGAAAGAAATATCTATTATTTTTCATCCCTAGAATAGAGAAATGAGCAATTGCTTATAGTCCAATGGCTTTCTGAAATAAAAAATTTCTACTTTGGGCTGATAATTTCCAATACATAAAAACATCAATATTAAATAATTTCGTTCAATATATTCGGCAATTCTAGGTAACAGTTTGCAAGTACCCAACACTAGGAGGCTTAAAAATAAGCAATGCTATTCAAAGTCCCACATTCTATTATAAGGTAATGTGGAAAAAGCAGCAGATTACAAAATTTTGCCTTTAAAGTTTTTGTGCCAAATCATCTCTCCCACAGTCAATTGCATAGAGCTTTGGGTTCTCAGTCCAGTGCTAATTTTCTTTAGCATAGTCCTTGTTCTTTCTTGTGAAAAGAATGGTGGCCTGGCTAACAGCTACCCCTGCAGTCCACCCACACAAGAGAGAGAGAGAGAGAGAGAGAGATTTTTGCTACTGCTAAAATTCCTCAGGCTTCTCACTGGCATTATAAGCAGATGAAGCTCTGCTTGCCTGGCTTCTGGGGCATCTCTAGGGGGTCTAAGAGGCTGTGGGCCCAAACTGGAACTTCAAGCTATTCAGGTGTTTCTCCAATCAGAGCACTAGGCTTACTGTCCAGTTAAATGAACTCAAGAAGTCTCAGTTGCAGGTTGCAGCTGAACACGCCTTCCCAAGGCTAGTCCCTGTTTCTTGAACTGGAAAACTTCATTGTTTATCCTTCGTCTGGACCCAAAACACAGGAACAACAATTAAGGTGGATTTTGCAGAGCATCTGCCTCACCCCTCGCAATTTAATAGAAGCCTTATCGTCTCTGTTGATACCTCCTACACCTTCATCCACATTTTACATGAAGTCTTGTAACCTCTTCTCAGCTCTGGGATGCATTTCCAGCAGCATGCTAGATGTTTCCACTTGGCTGTTATGCCATCAATCTCAGGTTGGACATCACTAATCATGATTAAAAGTGAAACTGTTATCTCCAAAATTGATTTTTCTCCAAAATTCCCTATTTCTCTCTGAGATACCACAGTTCCTTCAATCTACAAATACCTCCATTGTTAAGCAGGTACTGTTGACTCTTCTTTCACAATACCCTTCACGGTCTTCCTTCTTCTCAACACTGTCTTTCTAGTTCGTCTCCTTACTGTTCTTTTCCTGCACTTTGCTTCTCTCTATTCATATCTTGTTTTGCCAGTGCAGAAATCTTGCTAAACTACCATTTCCTAGTTAAAAATCTCAGACATTGCACACTGAAAAAATTAAACCCAAGGCTTGTAAACGGTCATGTAAGACACTCTACAGTTTGTTCCCAGACTTTCTTTTCCATGAAAATCCTCTCCATACAAATTCTAGTTTTACTTAAGCTCTTGAGAAGCTGTCTTACTCCCCTCCTTGAAGAGGTCTCCATCATTCCTTCCATTCCTACTCCTCTGCTCACCCCTGATGACTTTCCTTCCTCCTCTCACTTACTTAGCCCGTATTCAATCTCCAGAGTTCAGTTCAAATTTTGCTTTTAAATTCCCAAATCCTCTGGCTGTACCAGTTACATAGCCTTTGTAATATAACCATTAGATTTTATTTTTTCGGGTGTCTAGCCTTAACCAAATTGTTATTTAAAACCAAAATAAGTTCTGAGAAAATCAGAACACCTTCCTTTCTTGATATCTTTCACAGCATTAGTAAAGCAAACCAACTAGAGTTGGTTATATTTTCTGATTGATATGCTACAACTTACAAATAGCTTTAAGATAATTTCCTAAGAAGATTGACTTTTAAACAGAGCGAAGGAGAATGAGTGCATTTTAGGTCTTGTCTTCAAAAAATCTACTCTCATTACTACAACTCACCCAAGGGCCACCTGACCTTGGAAGCTATTAAGAATTATATAAATTTTGGAGGGAAAGATTGTTTCTGATTTTAATACCATGTTAAAATAATCACAATAATTTCAAAATATATCCTCTCTCATATTCTCTCATAGCCAAACTCATAAACTTGTTCATATAATAAAATAGTGCCTCAAAATAAACAAGCAATATAAAATTTTATATTTGTAATTTTATGAAAATGCTACTTTAGGCAATGGATTCTACACTGAAAAATAAAATCCACTTTGAAGCTCCAAAGAAGCAGAGCATAGAAATGAAAATGCCATGGGAGACAGGATAATCATAGAATGTCAAGTACTGAGTTCAAATCCTCTGCAATCATTGCCATGTTATCAAAATGTCACCGGAATGTACAAAATTATGAAAAACTGACAAAACAAAAAATACACTTTCTGTCAAACTTTTCAGTTCTGTTTTCACAAAAGAATATAGCATCAAATGGAATCTCACTTATTTCTCTAATTGTAGTGATTTATAATCTTATTTCCTGTTGGAAAGAAACAATGGCCAGTATAAGCTCAGAATACAGACTAATGAGTCATTAAAGTAGAGTGACTGAGCCCGGGAAGCTATTAGGAGGAATCTCTGAACCCAAATACTGCCAATGGCCTAAAGAAACAAAGCCACACATACGTGCATTAGTATTTTATTCAAATTCCTATACATGTTATTGTAATCAACAAATTAGAAAATTTTAAATGCTCTAGAATTCACAGTCATTTTATGCTTTCTCTCTTTTCTCAGTCAAGAGATATATTCAGTCAAGAGATAATGTGGGGTATTCTACAAAATACCTGACATTAAAAAGGATCCCCTGAGTCACAAAGGTGAGACCATCTATATCCATCCCTGACGCTGACCCCATACATCATCCAATGTCATTTAGGTCTAGGGCTTGTCCAAGTTCTCAGGCTGGCAGTCTCTTTGCAATATGTATAAAATTTAGCTCCTTTTATACATCGATAGAAGAATATAGATGCAAAGGAGTTGAGAATGGTGGTCAGTGGCTATTAAAAGGATAAAAGGGGTGATCAATTATCCTTACTGTATCTCACACTAAACTAAACAAGAAGCCCATGTGATCAAGTCTCTTAGACAGTGCTATAAGTTCCAGAAAAGTAACAGGTAAAGAATGGATGGGTAAACGAGAACACATTATAATCAATGCACACAAAATATCCAGATCTACACTGTGGGGATGTAAACTGTCCAGATCTTCCTGCCAAATGCCACAGTCAAGGGATTCTCTTCCATGTTCTGGTTCCTGGATGAACCTGCAGAGTCTCTTTTATTAAACACATCGCTTTGTTCTCCCAACATTTGTGCAGAGAGAGCAGCATGAGATGAGCATCGCTTTTATTGCTGTCACACTTTAGACAAGCTGTTTCCTTGTCTGGTTCCCATAAATGTCTGAAAACTCCCTGAGGGGAAAGATGGAATCCCATTGATTTTCATCTCCCCAGCACTGCCCTTAGATCATGGAAGCAAGATGGTTGTTGAATAAATTTGGGAACCACTGGGGTAAGTAGCAGGAGCAGCAGTGCAGGCCATGAGACCGAGAGCATAGATATGTAGCAGGGTCTGCAACAGGAAAATCTTAATGGCTGCTGGAAAGAAAGAATGAGCCAAACCAAGTGTTTTCCAAGAGGGGTTAAAGCCCTAGAAGGCTGGAACTGCAGCTCATGGCTTTCATCCAGATCCTGTGTAGGCTTATCTAGATCCTGTTGCTTATAAAATGTTAGGAAGCCACCATGCACATGGACACTGAAGAGGCAATCATTTCATGAGATGGGGCCCACATTTGCTGTCATCTAAACAAGGGATTCTCTCCTCCATGTGTATACAGACACATGGACACATATGTGCTCAAAGGCATCCAAAATCTGGGAGGTCAAAACAGCACTTGAAGGGGGAGTAACTCCCCTGGACTGTGGGAAACAGGGCTGGTCATCTTCCAACTCTTTAAATGTCTTTATCCTTTAAGGATGCCCTCGGAGTTCACATGTCTATCCCGGATCTCTCTGGTCACAGTGATCTGCCTCTTATATCAACCAACTTTAAGAGCAGTCTGTGCTGTTCACTGGCTCCAGCTATTAGAAGGAGGCAGGGTGCTAGAGTGAAAGGAGCACTGGATTAAGAATCAGAAATCCTGGTTTGAGTCACGTGATTCCCTCAGCCTTTGCTCTTTCTACGAAATGGAGGCAAAAGTACCCACCCCATAGCTCTCACATAGTCATTTGACAGTCACAATAAAAGAAGAGAATATACAGTTCACTATTACATTTGGTTCCTATAACTGCTGTAATAAATTATCACAAGTTCAGGGGTTTAAAACTACTTAACCCACCTTAATCACAGTTCTAGGAGCCATAAGTCCAAAATCAGCATCAATGGCCAAAGTCAAGGCGCCAGCAGGCCATGTTCCCTCTGGAGGTGCTAGGGGAGAATCTGTTCCTTGTTCCTCGCTTCCCTGTGTGTCAAATCTCCCTCTGCCTCTTTCCTATAAAGAGACTTGTGATTGGATTTAGGGACCACCAGAATAATTCAGCCTAATGTCCTCATCTCAAAATCCTTAAATTAATCACATATGCAAAGACTATTTTTCCAAATAAGATAACATTTACAGGTTCTGAGGATTAGGGTCTGATAGCTTTGGAGCCACCATTCAGCCCACTACACCTATCAACTACATTGTTAATAAGCAACTCCTGCTCATTATTCTTTTTTTTTTAATTCTTAGCATCTCAGCTAGAATAGAAATTTTGGGGGGATAAGAACAACTCATACTTTGCAAGTCCCACGAGGCTTTTAAGGTATTATTTACTTATTAATAAACAATTATTTATTCACTTAGAAAATAAAACTTCTATTCCACTCAATTTTTAGTTACCAGCATTAGATCCCATGCAAAAACTCTAACATAGTGTCAAATGTTTCATTTTTTAATTCTAAAATAGCCAGATCCTCTGTTCAGAGAAGCTTGGAGAAGGAGAAACTGTATCATAAATGCTTCCACTCTCATTGCCAAGTGCCTCGCAGTGAGTATCATTTGTAATGAACTGTTAGTAAGAGTTGAAAATATCACCAGAATCCAAAGGCAAGAGAGTTAGTTACTAGAAGCAAAATTGTAGTGAAGTACAAACAGAAGAGCATGAACCCCCTGCAGCCTAATTCATCTCAGTGTCAAGAAATAGAAAAGCAACAGCTAATCTGGAAGACTCGGATGTAGGCTCAAGATGGGGGAATTCATCCATTCATTTTTTTCTAACAGGTACTTGTCGAGAAACATACGATGTCCCAAACATCAGGGACCCAGTGGTGAACAAAATAGCAAAATCATTGTCAATTTGGAGGTTTCCTTCTAGTTGGGTAAGATTACCACCCATATCATAAATATCATAAAATGTGTTTAAAATTGAATGGTGCAGGGCTCTCCTAGAGGGACTCAGGAAGGCCTCTCTTGCAGTGACATTTAGTACAAATGTTAAGGAAGTTTAGGAGAGATGGGGTAATTGGGAGGAATAGTGTTCCTTTAGCTGTTCTGCACAATTAGAACATCTTTTTATGCCACAGACTGAAGTGCTCAAAGACTAATAGGGTCATGTCAAAAAGACCCCAGGAGTCTGCTTGAAAGGCTTTCCACTGACAAATTTGGGACAACCTAATCAACAAAAAGAGGAATGATGGTCATGAATTATTATGCAACAAATCTATATTTGTTTTCTATCTTATTCTTTAAAAATTGGATGAATTATTAGTAATACTCCTAAAAATGGGAGGGGAAGCAGGAAACTTTTTTCTTTAACTGAAAAATACCAGCTAATATAGAATTAGGAAATTGTCATTAGCCACAGAGAAAGATAATATCTGCATTCATTCATCAATGAATGCAAAAATCACTGGATGAAAGCTTGTTAAGAAGAGTATATTCACGTGTACTTAAAATGACACTCCAGAGAGATTATGCAATAAAGCAAAAAGGGTAAGTAGCACCATGAGGGAAACATCTGGCAAACAACAGATTTTGGACTTTGCAAAGCTATGAGGAAGACATGATCACCTTTTCTTGCCAAATATGTTAATCCTGATCTAATGATGAAGAAACCATGGGATAAATTGAGATTGTGGGGCAGTCAACAAACAGTTGTCATGTACTCTCGGAAAAAAGTGTCAATGTTATGAAAAGACAAAAAAAAAAAGGTAAAACTATTCTAAATTGAAGGAGACAAAAGAGATATGAAAATTTAATAGAATATATAATCTTTAATGGATTTGCAAAAAAATATATAAAGAGCTATTTTAAGACAATTAGAAAAATTTGATGTGGCCTGCTTATATTTAATCATGTTCAACGTGGGAGTTTAATAATGATGTAATAATATTATGGTTATGAAGGAGACTGTAGTTGTTCTTAGGAGACAAATGTTGAAGTATTCAGGGGTGAAGTATCTGAGTATCTGTAACTACTCTCAATTGGTTCAGCAAAAAATATATATATTTAAATATATATAGGGGCCAAAAGGGAAGGAGACAGGAAGATAAAACAAATGTGGCAAGTTTTAACTGGTGAATTGAGGTGAATATGGTGTTGACTATACTATTCTTCTGACTTTTTCCCGTAGGTTTGGAATTCTTTTTTTAAAGATGAAAGGGTGGGGTGGGGCGGGGGGAATATTCCAGGAACAGGAGACAATAGGCCCTGACACAAGCATATTTGCAGTGGTCGAGAAAAAGCAGAGTACCATGTGGCCAGAGAGGAAATAATTGATAGGTGGCAGGAAGTGGTGTCATGAAGGATGGGAGGACAGCTATTGGAGGCTATAGCAGATGACTGACATAGACCACAAAGGTCACTCTGAGAGCTAGACGGAGAATAGACTGTAGGAGAGCAAAGACTGATCCAAAGCAGCAGTACAGGCTAAGAAGTTACTACAAAAAATCAGGGATAAATGATACACTAAAGTGGCATATAGAGGTGATGAGGAAAGTAGATTGCAAAGGTAGAATGAACAGGATTTCCTAACCGTGAACACACACACACGCACCCATATACACAAACTAAAACCAAAAGAGAAGAATTAAAGATGGCTTTTTGACTAAGAACTTATTTAAAATTGAACCAAATTCCTATTTTATGTAAAGAGGAGAGGAAAAACGATTCTGATACCACTGCAGGAAAATAAGTGTTCTCTCATTTTGGGGTATCTCCACACTGTTTTACAAAGTGGATCCAGTAATAATGCAGCTGAGCATATTGTCATGAAAAAAGTTATGGAAAAGCATAAAAATCCAGGAAATTCAGCTCATCTCGTTTTGCCTGGGACCATCAGTACAGCTATTCCAATTTCATAATATCTCATGATTCACTGTCACGTTCGATTAGAATATGCAACATCCTTGATACAAAAGTCAGGTTTTGTAGTTCATTTTGAATGCTGTGTTTCCAAGAATAACATGAAGCTAATAATAATAAAACAGAACACTCATCTTGGAACTTTTCACAAACGTTATCTAATTAATTCTTAAAACACCTCCAAAAGATATTATTATCCCCGTGTTACTGCTGAAGAGACTTGAGAATTCTTTTTTTAATTCTGCATTTGTATCACTCCTCTTACTGAGACACCTCTGTGCTTCACATTATCATCACCATCTTATGCTTTCAAAGAATATCACAACTTAATTCTCTTATCAACAGGGTGGGTGTTAATAGCTGTAGCCCTATTTTGAGTGTAGGAAATAGGTTTTTTAAAATAGTGTGAAATGTCTTTTTTCCCTAGTTACAAAGTAATGCAGTAACAAAATGGAATTAGTATTTTACATACTAAAATAATTTTTTCATTTACCCCAAGATGATCCAGTAAATAAGCGGTAACTGCTGAGACTCCAAAGAGTAACTCCAATATATTTTAAAACTAAAATTCCAAAAGTTGGTTAAGTAACCACAAGATTTAGTCCAGAAAGCCTATGTAATACAGAACATTCTTGAGTGATTAGAACCAAAGGAAGTGTCCTGGCTCCTTGCCCATGGGGTGAGGTTTCTTTTTTAGGCCTGAAGAGGCTTGTCTTCTAATTGGGCTCAAAGGGCCTGGGACCATCACAGCAATGATGAGATATGTCATGCCCATGGCAGTAGCAGGCCTTCTGGATGACAGAACCCAGTACAAGCCACTCAGGTTAGAGCAGCAGCAGATGTCAGAGCTGCTGAGGCCCACAGCCTGCTTTCCAAAATGAAACCAACTTAACCCTCATTGCATCACTGTAAGCTCTGTCTAAAATAAATTAAAAAAAAAAAAAAAGGAACATAGGACATTATGACTGAAAACATGCTCCCCAACCCCTTAACTACTCTCAACAGAGAACTGAAAATTTTTGTGTATAGTGAAACCAAGAAGAGGAGCACCAGACAAACAAAACCACCTCCCCTGTAAATAGAATATTCTATTCTGAATGCAGATTTAAATAATTGCAAACTGAAGTGTCTGTAGGAAAATGTAGACAGTGCAGCTTTATGCCACTGAATAAGAGTGCGGACTCTCTCTCCAGATGCTTGTTTGAACCAGACCAGGCTGCTTTCTAGACACTGGTAAGTGGATATAATTTGTTGTCCAAACGTGGAGAGTTTCCAAGTGAAAAGGGGCACTTTTCATAATCACACTGAGACAAGAGATATAAATAGAACTAAACCTGTGCAAACCGAGATATGTGGTCTCTAGATATAAGTTTGCTTCTCTGTGCCTCAGTTTGCACATCTGTACAACAACAATAGTATTCTTTGCCTCATGGGCATGATGTGAGGACTACATGAGTTGACACATTTGAAGGATTAAGAACTGCGCTGGGCATGTAGCAAGCTCTAATAAATGTTGGAAAATTAGCCACTGCATATTCCCCACCCAAGTCAATAGACCAAATAGGAAAGTCAACATGAAAAGGTTAACACATAAAAAAAATGAGAACCATCATGAAGAAACTCAAAGCCCCGGAATGGCTCCTGGGGCCTGGCGTACGTAGGCACCTACACCTGCATGAGTGAGGCTCTGAAAGGACCGATGTGCTCCAAGGACTCAGTGGACCTCGACGCTCTGCTTGCCATCTGACCTCACAAGATTTCATCCCCCAGGCTCAGTAACTTTTTAATAGATAATTTATAATATCAGTTCAAAACTTGTGCTCCAGAAAGATCGAAGGAAATTATCCAAGCATCTTTCTGCAGTAAATATATTATACTCACCTTTCCCCATTACTGCTAACCATGTGAGTTAATTACCCCACCCCCAGTACCACAGACATACCATCTCATTCTCTCTTCTTTGGATTCTTACAAGCAACAAAAGCCTCCAGGTGGTGACAGAAACTGGGTGGAGCCAAGGGACATGCTAACTGGCCTGTCCACACCTCCTCCGCTGCCCCTCCAGTGATGTCAGAGACTGCCAACCTTCCCCATCTCTGCCAGCCCCACAGGACCAGCAAAGTGCTCATGAGCGAGCTCATCTCTGTTCAGCAGAGCCATTCCTCGGAGTGTCTGCCCTAAACAGATTCAGTCCTACATCGTAATTCAGAAAGAAACTCAGGGATGCATAATGCAATTCATTAAGCCATCACATTCACAAAACACAGGAACTGGTATCTGTAGAGTACAAAACAAATTACCATCTGGTACCAGCCTCTTCAGATTTTTTCAGTGTTCTCCATAAAGCAAAAGGAGGGAAAAGAGAGAATAAAAAAGACAAATGATCCTGCTCATCCTACAAAGTAAATGAAACTAAAAGGGTTTAACAATCAGGTGACTTTCCCATACTTATGGTTCCCTGTGAAAAGGCGACATAATATCACAACATACTGCCATGTATTTGGTAAATGCTTATTGTGTCGGCCCCTCACCATGGCAACAAGTGAAGTGAGGAAAATTCAGGCAACTATGGATACTCAGTGACCTTTCTAGCAGCAATAGGACAAATGAACAAGCTCCTGGAAAAATGGACAACTGTCCCCAACACCCTCCTCTGTTAATGTATTATCTACCTGTCCTTCTCATTTCCCGTAGGACCACCCTAGGTCCCATTCTTACCCATGCAATTTCATTGTGCAAAATACCTCTAAGCTATTACTCTTATTCTTATATCATCAGCGAGGTTGGGAATTCGCAGAGGAAGACAATGAAGGTCGATGAAGTTCATGACTTGCCAAAGGACACAAAGCTTGTATGTGGTGGAAGCAGTGACTGAGACTCAGGTGCTACGACTCCTAGTCTGTTGGGCTCCAAAATTCAGTTCCTCCAGGGCCTATCAGGTAACCTGAATGAATGAAGGAAAGTAGCCAGGTGAGGGCTGTGGTGCACTGGAGAGCAGGGGCCCTGTAGGAAGGGACGGCAGTGACCCAGCTACAGGCTAGACGAGGATCACACCATGAGGGAATACAGACTCACCGAAGGACTGACAGCTTTGGTTTGTTCAAAAGCAGCCCCCAAAGTCCACGATTCAGAAGTCCCTTCTTGGTTCAAAGTGCATTCAATGACAACAGCAAATTAATTTCATTAAGTATGTATTATATACTGAGTGCTATTACAGGTGCCAGGGAAATGGCAGTGACGAAGATAAATGGGCCTCCACTCCGTGGAACTCACATTCTAACTACCTGTCCTTAAACAGACTCATCCTCTTCAGAGTGTGATCTGCCATGACTTCCAGGTCATTTTCTCTGTCCCTCATCATACCCAAGCATAATCTCTAATATACCCTGAGGTTTACCTTCCTTTAATAAAGCCTTTCTGCTATGTCCTTGAATGTTACTTTATTTATAATTGATACCTGGTCAGTTTTTACATTTGGAGACTATAATTTAATATTTATGGAAGAACAAAATGCATGCCCTACCTCCCAAGGTGTCAGCACCATTCTCAAAGCATACATACCATATAAGTATATGTCATGTTTTGAGCGCAGGTGAAAAAAATGAGAACAGGCTTGAGTTACAGGGAATAACAGTCATTCACTCCATCGATACATAATTTATGGAGCCTACTATGTGTGTCAGGCACTATTTTAGGTGTGTGGTTACACATTTAAAAAAAATAGACAAAAATCATTTTCCCCGTAAAGTCTAGAGCATGGTGGCAATATTTTTCCCTGAAACTAGGACTGTCTCCTACCAGCAGTGTGGCATGTGTGTTTTCAGTCACAGCTGAGACAGGAAGAGGGGTGCTTGGGAGAAGAAATATAATACCTGCTCTATTGCCAATCCCAGAAGAAATGTAATACCTGCTCTACTGTCTACTTCCTTGAGACTTCAGGAACCAAATTGAAAGGCTGATAAAAGGATGTAATAAATAAATTTGAAGGAGTACAGGAAGTGCAGCAGACGTTCTAATGGTTGTCTTACACTTAGAAGTTGGGGCATGAAATGGAACATCACTATAGTATGGCAGAAATGTCACTGAGTTATGGTAGCCAGCCCCCAGCTACTTACTGGGTCCCTACTGAGGGCAAGGCATGCTAGGTGCCAAGAAAGATCCTGAGAATGTAAAATGAGGTAACTTCCTCTGGAGTCCTATCTAATCATAGTCCAGATTACGAGCTGGCTTAGGTTATATCTGCATTACTCATAAGGCACTGATGTCATCATTACATGAACAGTCACTAAATGGTAGTCAATTTATGCACAATGGATCGTGGAAATTCTGAGTGGCTATGGTTACCTCAGAAAGGAAAAAGGAGGGAAATACAAAAATTCCCCTCAAGGTTTTTAAGATGTTTTCTCCCACATTGGTATTGATAAACTGATATTTGGGCCTTATTATTTTTCTTCTTTAGCCTGTGGACAAATAGTGTATTTTGCCTTTCTCTCTCCAGCCCTGCTGGAAAAGCATGAAAGTGTCACAATGTCAGGATGGAAGGGCCTTTGGGAATAATACGATCTAATACCCTGCTTGATGCAGGAATGACTTCTGCATCTTCCCAGCTAAGAAGGAATTTGGCCTTCTAGGGAAACTTCTAGTGGCACAAAACGGATGGTCTGATGAGGCAGCCCATTCCACATCCAGAAAGCTTTCTTAGAAAATTCTTCCTGTTGTACTGAGCCAAAACTTGCCTTGCTGTAGCTCTCCATGCAGCAGTGCAAGGTTTCACTCCCAAGACATACCATACTAAACTTCACGTAGCAACTGGGCTGCCCTGGAAGCTGCAGATCTCTTATTTCTGGGCAACCTTCAGGAAGCCTGAGCTGGAGAAGCCCGGGAGATGAAGAGCCAACTCACATCTCAGCACAGCCTGCCTCCTGGGCTTTATTATGAAAGGAACAGCATCTTCCCTTGCCATATTTAGAAACTCTGTGTGTCAGCACTTCACAGGGCAAAGATACAGTTAATATTCTCCAGACCTTCAGACCCCACTTACAAAATAGAAACAAGGAAGAAATCCGATCCATCACAATCAGTGGAAGAAAAAAAAAATTTGTGCGGGGTTGAAATAAATGAAATCTTTTATGGTAATATCATGACCATATTTGGAATCTCTATAATTCATATCAGACCATGATTTGAGGGCACCCTGTCAGATAAACCAAATTCCGAGCTGCCAACCACATCTCCCTACCTAGAGATGTCTCAATCTGTTTCAGACCAGACTCATCATTACTATATTTCCCTCCCTCTTCAGCTCTGCTTTCTTGAGTTCCATTCATTTAATGCTAGAAATCTCAGTATCAATCATTCATTCAGAATTATCTACTGTGTACCTAATATGGGAAACTTTCTTTCGTCAACTTCTATGACAAAAATTTCTTCTTACCAAACTCATTTCCTCTGTTTCCTGGATATAAGTAAGCTATATTTTCCAGCCTTTCTTGTCCTTAGGTATAGTCAGAATACTAAATTGTAAGCAATGAAATGTGACTGGAAGTGATGTGTGCACCACTCCCATGCTCTTTCCCTTTCCACCAGCTAGAGGTTGATGCCCAGGGCAATCCTGAAGGCTATCTGTGGAAGCCACCCTGGATCCCTAAATGACTGCATGGAACAGATCTTCTCCTACACTCTTGCTCTGTGAGAATTACAATTGTATTACTGTATATTTATTTGTGGCTGATTTGTGAACAGCACTGTTAATACAGCTTCTATTTCTAATTCATTCTTTAATAAACATCTCAAACACTTACTACATTCTAGGCGTTGAGAGAGGCACTGGGGAAATAAAAATGACTAAAGGAGATCACAAGGTCTACCTAAACCAGATAATTAAATCTCAGTGTAAATGATCTCATAGCAATATGTATGTCTTACTTAAGTTAGTCACAGTGGAAAGATTTGAGACTTCATTTTGAATCCGACGCTAGTCAAGCTACCTAATCTCTAAGTGTGTTAGCATCTTCATCTATAAACAGAAGTGTCAGGTAGATCAAATTGAATGAGATAATGTATGTGAAAGCATTTGGTCAACTATATTTTATAAATGCTAATTTAATTTATTGCACTTATTCTAATCCAGGACATGTTACTCATGAAATATTGTACCAGCATCCTCATTGGAGTTTCTGCCTAAAATCCAACCTGTTCTTTATACTGGCAAAGGTAAATTTTCTCAGTCTGAGATCAGATTGGTTATTTCCTTATTCAAAAATATCTTCCAATAGTCTGGAATGTTGACAAAATGAAAGTCAACCTTTTTAGCCCACTATTCAAGTCCCTACACAGCATATTCTCAAGTTATTTTTTAAATCTATATTAATCACTGTATAACTCCATGCTTTTTTTCTATTCCATACATCCTATGTTCCGGCTACACATATCATTTCTACAACATGCCCCACTTTCTCACCTCCCTGCCTTTGATTTATTCTTTGTCTGGTTTTGTCCTTCACCACATTCTCTCTCCACTGAAACTCCAAAATTTTTAGCTCAAATATCGTAAGTTCCAAAAAGTCTTTGTTCAAAAATACCGTCCAGAACTTCATCCTTCTCTGTACTACCATAGCATTTACTCTCTCTCTGTTTTCTCCTCCACCAGTGATGGCACCTTCATTTTGAACAGCCTATTGTTTTTAGGAAGGAAAAAGGCAATGTGAGCATTTAATGAAGACATGTGACACTGAAGAAAAAATTTCAGAGGACAGTCCAATTGCTTTTGGTTAAACCAAAACTAGAAAAATTACAAGAGCAATGGAATTCTCTGAATTGTCAGAAAGTTATTTCTATGCTTTAGGATCTATTATATTCAGAAGACGCTTTATAAAAGTTATTACATGAAACTTTCATGTTGAAAGTCATTTTTACAATAATAAATATAATCCTATCAGAAAAAGAGTAGAACCAAAGTTCAAAGCCATTAATTCATTTCCCTAGTCAATTCTTCACAGATTTTAGTTTAGTGTTATGTTAGAAAAACGAGAGGAACAAATTTGTTAAATTGTCCCACTGATATTATCTGAGCATAAAGCTTTTAAGTTAGTATTTTTAAGGAAATGGCCATGAGTGGCAAATTTTTCATTCATTTGCATATGTGAAATAAAAAGTATTCATTAATAAATAATTTAAGTCACTCTTGCCATCAAATGAGAGTTTGAGTCTACTTTTTCCCTTATGATTAAAAAAAAAAATACAGGGGGGAATGCTGAGTACTCTTCCAATTAGATACAGGAAGACCCACATATCCACAGATATTGAATTCATGAAAATTCCATTAGAACATATGTACCGGTACATACAATACCAGCAGTATTTTCTATCATGTATTCTTGTAACAAACTGGTCTAAAATGCAAATAGAGTTCCTTGGAGGTAACTCTCTAAAGAACAAAGAATGAAATTATACAGCAGCCTATGAGTGAGGAGGGTAGATGGGGTATATAACTGAGCATTCTTAAAAAGACTTAAAAATACTAACCCATTTATACAATTTAAATACTTTGTCCTGTAAATAACAGGATATAAAATAATTTGTGGCAATAGATACTATGATACTCTAACACGAATTAGGAAATGTTTTCTAGAAATCGTAATAAATTGTATCATTATAAGAGATTGATGAAAAGTTGTGAAATTTAGTGCAGATCATTTCCTAAGAAAGCAATGTGAAAAACTGTAATATACACACAGGAGTGAAACAAATAACTAGTCACCAGACACTAAGTGAAGTATTAGTAAGATATGATAAATGGAATAAGCACCGTACATTTTCTCAGTGCTCCTGTAAGTCATTAAGCAAACAACTCAAGCCATTTCCCCACTCTATATGTTAACGCTAGGATGACAATTAAGAAAAAAATGTTTATTGTATATTGCAGAGTCCATAGTGTTCAAATACCCACGGTGGGAACTGGGGGAATGGAAGGGGAAGACAAAGCAGCCTCAGCAGGCACTGGAGCACGCTTACCTCCAGAAGTGAAAAGCGAAGAGAGGACTACAGGGGCTGCCTGGGCTGGATGGGGTTGGACTCAGGCTCCTTGGAGTGAGACTGAAAGTTAAAATAATGTCATTCCAAGTGGGAGAAATGATGGCAGTAAAAATAGCATAGCTCATTTAAGGGACTGCGTTCCCTTTAGGCCAGAATCACTACAGCATGCCTATCAATACCACTGGGTAATCATCTAATCACTTGTCCTTTTTCAGCTCTACAATGCAGAACAAGTACAATGCTTCCTGCTGAAATTTATATTCTCAACACTACTACTGCCATTTTTATTTGTGCCTTTCCTTTGTCACAAAGCAACTTGGCAGATATTTTTGACGTGATTTTTTACAAAGAAAATCTAGTGCTGTTTTATACTGAGTATATTCTATCTCTGATTAAGGATCAATGGTAAATCTGTAGCAGAACTAAAGGGAAGTAGTTTTCACACAATAGAAAATTCAGGTTAAATACTGTAGTTTTTAAAAACAAAGCAACATTTCCATATAGGAAGATATGTTTTTAAGTACTTTCCAGTGAAAAGCACCCAACAACATATTTTCTTTAATTGTCAGGGGCAATGATAAAAAGTGTTCTTATACTTATATTCATAATAGATAACTTCAAATTTTCTTACATATAGCTATAAACTATTTCACTTTCCAGAGAGGGTTTTCAAATCTATATGTCAATGGATTTGTATATAATCCCCACCCCCACCAACCATCCACACCACCAAAAGTATTTACCAGCCAGTTCTCAAATATTCATCACAGAGTGATGAGCTTACAGTCTCATTATCTTTTTTTTCTTTTTGGCCTCATGTCTCTCCTCCTTTAGAGAAGAAAGAAAACTAAAATTTGTCAAATATCTTACTAATAAGAATTTTGCCAAGAGATCTATCAAAGTATGAAGTTAATACTAGTCAATTCCCAATTATTTTTACATGGCAAAATCAAAATAAGAATTAGTTAGGTGTTCTGGCACCGGTTCTTAGGTTGAAGTGAGCACTAGATACTCCTGCTTTAGTGCAATTAGTTTCTTAAAGAACATTTCTCTCCCTCTCCACTCTACGTCATACCACGTTTTCTGCCTTGGAGAAAGAGATCTTAGAACAGAGCTGCACATTGGCTCATTCAAGCTGGTTGTTCTCTTCACTGAACAAATAAGTGGCATCAGCAGCTAAAATCAGATTTGGGCTAACCAAATGCTTAATGCCACCCCTGTTTCCCATTATATGGATAATTGAGACTTGGCTGTATTTGTCTTAAACTGAAATATAAAATTATTGTTCAAAATGCTCCAATTTATTAAATAAAATGTTTCAACAGAGTAAAGTTTTATACCTTCTAAAACCATTCTCTGGTTTGCTCTCAGGACTTGGTAAGCTAAGAAACTGGTTTCTTTAAAACATTCAGAGCACATTCAAAAGCTGCTGACCTTAAACATACTGTACTCTAACTTAGCAGCTCACTGGAAAGCTCTCAGGAATGTCCACTGATACAGCCATCAATTTATCTGAGCATAGTCTTATCTGTCCCTTCCAGTCCTAAAATAAGCATGCACAGGCACTGACACCACTCCATGTCTCCAAGCTGAGACACACATGATGTGTGCTACAAAGTGTCTATGAACCTAACTCCATACATAAATTGAAAATAAGGAAGAAAAAAAATGACTTTCTCAGAAACTGGAAAGCCTTGCATAGGCTATCTACAGGTCATAAATTTCTAAATAAATTAATGATCTATTAGTTTTTGAAATATTTATATATTTGGCGTCTCATATCCAGGATTTCAATTTCTGAAGTAGGAATCAGAAAACACCTCATGTGATTGATAAATGACATGGAAAATTCTGAATTGCACCTACAGAGTATAAAATATGCTAGTGTAATAGTTTGTGGCCGCAGTACATATGGAATAAACTCTCCTAAATGAAAAACGATAATGTTTCATGAGATATCCCAAAACTGCTCTATACATCTGATTTGTTATAAGATCTCCAAATATTTAAAATTGTATACATTAATCTGCTTTTAATAAAATCAATGATAAGACTTTCCTTTATAACATTTCTCTGCAGTGGTTAGAAACTGAATTTACTCCAAGACTGCAGAATTAGCTTCCTCCACGAATGAATGTAAAATTAGCTTTCACATTCCAGGGTTAAACAAAATGTTCAAAGTAAATTTCATGCTAACATGACAATGACATTTAAGAGTGATACTCTGTTTTAGTGTCTCAAGCTTAAGTGGAAGAGTAATGTATTTTAAATGCACATTAACATTTACCAGGGCACAGGCTAGACGAAGGGGGTGTGGCCTGAGACCAAAACAAAATACAGGGACGCTCGTGTTTAGCTGACCCATATGTCCTGTGTTATCTTTGGCAAAGTCATAAACTTGTGGCATCCCCCAGTCTTTCAAATTATAAACAGAACACTTGATACAACTGAGTTTGTCTTTTAAAAAGTTACTTTGAAGTATCTCTTCTTAATGTGGCCAAGACACTAAAAATGAAAGGAAAAAAAGCCATAATATAAAATGATATATACTAGTCCAAAGAAAACAAGGAAGCAGCACAACCAGAAACAGAGGTGAAAGTGAAGCTGGGGGTTAACGCTCTTGGGTCTTGAACACAGAGCTATGGGCATCTCAGCTGTGCATTTCCAGAATGCTGGAGAGAGGAGGGTTAAGTAGAAGAATCAATGCATGCCATTAAAACATTCACCATAGATGGTGAGGGCTGAATGTTAAGGTGGAGAAGGAGATGAGGGCAAAATATTAGGGTGATAGGTAAATACTGTTCGTATCTCTCTTATAGATAATGCCACATCTAGCAAGAAGGTTATAAGAGCCCTCTAACTTTTTAGAAGTGAGTACTCGTTAGTCCAATATCAGTGTACAATTTTAGAGAAAGAACTGATTAGAAAAGCATTCCAACCACTTCAGAAATGTCCTGTTTTTATTAATTTACTAATTAAGGAAATACTTTCTCTTGCATGACGCATCTACAGAATTCAAGAGAAATAATTAATACTGAGAACTGGGAACAGCTCTCTTCCTGCAGTATCTTCCTGGAAGTAGTCCA
>NW_011888963.1:1500943-1505350 GCF_000151845.1 Pteropus vampyrus
GAGATGAGGGCAAAATATTAGGGTGATAGGTAAATACTGTTCGTATCTCTCTTATAGATAATGCCACATCTAGCAAGAAGGTTATAAGAGCCCTCTAACTTTTTAGAAGTGAGTACTCGTTAGTACAATATCAGTGTACAATTTTAGAGAAAGAACTGATTAGAAAAGCATTCCAACCACTTCAGAAATGTCCTGTTTTTATTAATTTACTAATTAAGGAAATACTTTCTCTTGCATGACGCATCTACAGAATTCAAGAGAAATAATTAATACTGAGAACTGGGAACAGCTCTCTTCCTGCAGTATCTTCCTGGAAGTAGTCCACTATGAGATGACTGGGTTTGTACAGATTTCAATTAAAATGTAATTTTATACCTGCATCATAAGTTAGAAAAAGGAATATTTGTGCTTTTCTAGCGATTTATATTTTACTTGTTATTAAGTGTGCCAACACAGACTAACTCACAGCTTCTGCATCTTTGACTAACAAATTTAAAATAAAAATTTGCTGACACTTTCTGTATCACAGATGTTTAACTTCTGTGCCACATATTAGATGTGGACATTTTCACGTGGTGACATCAAATCAGAAGGCAGTCAGATGAGTTAATGGGTTAAAAAAAAAAACAAACCCAGCTAAGCAAACACAGAGCTCAACTAGGTAAACACACTGCATGCAGTGGCTGGAGACTCTGCAGAGAGGATTCAAAATGCACTACAGTTCATTAATATTCTGTTGCACAGATAAAACATGGATCACATCTAATGAATGTCACAAATAACCCTTCTCTTGTACTCTAATCCATTGTCACGTCTTCTATTATTCAGTGCAGACAGAGGCCTTTCTTTAGAAAAAGACAACGTGGGGATAAACAAACAGTAAGAGAGAAAGAGAAAAAGACAGACACACCATGGCCTGCTGATGCATTCTTTCCAAATGAGCTGTTAAGATGTTTCCAGCACTGAGGTTTAGTAACTTTAAATATGCAGCAATGCTTTTCCTCTGACTGCAATGCAAAATGCAGGGTCTGGGTTTCCACATTAGCTGAAACCAAATGACATGCATTTAAGACATGTTCCTCCACCTCACACTGCAGTGCTCTGAGGCTGTCAGTACAAACAAATGCTAAATAGCTATTGGTCGCAGGAAAGCAAGTGCCATGCAGAAAGCATTAAAATATTAAAGACAGACAATACTTACTCCAAGGTCAGCCCCGGAATCTGTAGCCTTTCCCGCTGGGCTTTCATGGTTGTTATATGTTACCACACTCTATTGTAACCATGACACACATCCTCTGCCAGCGTCCTGGTGATGACAGAGAGCCAAAACGAACCTCTATAAAGGACTGGACTAACAATCTCTCGAGGGGGAGGAGATCCTGCAAGTTTGGGTCCTTCCACCTCTAGCTGTAATCAAGAGATGTCAGCCGCTTTGCTCAGGTTAACGGCAGTGCACACTGCACTGATTTCGTTAAGGGAATGAGGCTTTCAGCTCTGCATATCAAGTAATTGGTTTCTGATTTTTTTAAAAAAAGAAAGTCGCTCCACTCATAGACCCAGTTTTCACCTCAGTGAAATGAAAAGTCCTTTTCACCACGCAGACTGAAAAAAAATATAAAGCAACAGTATCATACTTGTTAAAGAGTTTATCTCAGAAAACTTGAACTATTCCCCACCTCTCAGTGATGCTCTCAAATAGAATTCGGCCACCCTGAGAAAGTTCTGCTTACTCTTGGTGGAATTAACAAAATCACTCACGTTCCACAAGAAAGACATGGGAAATGTTGCCCAGTGAAAACAGATTTTTTTTTTCTATATATGGCAATCATCAGAAAGAGGAATAAACTAACTACATTAATTTGGGGGAAGTTGAACTCTGAGGCAAAGACTTGTGTGAACAGGCAAAACCCTACGATGGGAAAATACCAACTGGACCATCAAGAGATAGGAACTTGTATTTTCATTTTTGAAAGCTGTTTTTTTAAGAACATCGCAGTGTGACTTTCTTTGCAAAAGGAATCAAATATGAACAAGGAAGGAAAGGGAGAACATATATTTTGAAAGCCTGAAAGTTTCATCCTGTACTTATTCAAAGAACACAATTTTTCATAGTAGTCATAACAGGACTGAGTGTACTTCTATTGTCATGTATGAAGAACATATCTGACTCACTTCCTCTAATGCATTTTAAAATATTTTAAAATTTGGCAACTAGTGGTTGGTTGAGAAGAAATACTAGAACAAGTTAGAATTTTATTTTAGCAAAACTTCTAATTTTCAAGTACCACATACACACAGCCAAGCTGTGGTGAAACAACCATGTTCAAGTAGTAGCATTTAAGAGGCTATGAAGGCAAACTTCATCTTTTCACAGATGAAGACACTGAGGGCACACAGTTGGTGGCAGTGCTAGGATTAGATTCTGGTGTGTCTACTCTTACCACAGAGGCCTTCATAGACGGGGATGCCATGTGCAGTTGTTCAGGCTGCGCCCTGCACAAAGGTGCTAGACGAAGAGCAGAGTGAGGGCTGGAATCTGGGCTGCTTTGATCTCATTTTTCCTCAGTTTCACAAAAATCACCCTCAGCTCTGTACCCATCTAGAGGGTCACCTGTTTGTAATTCTACAAAGGTACATGGGGGCTAGAGGAGGTTCATATGAGAATCCTAGAACACTTCTCTTAACCTTAACCTGCCAGCTTGCTCAGGGTATTTGTCAATGCTAACTAGGAATCAGCTTCTCCTGTGTGGGCTCAGAGAACTAACCAGCCCCGCTCTCTTTCAGGGGCAACATATCTACACTGGGAATATAGTCACCAGTTAGTGACCACAGAGCCAGACAGAAATGTAAACAAATAACTGTAATTCACATAAAAGCATAATAATAAGAAATAATAAAGATACAATGGAACACAAGCAGGGATCAACTTTGTCTCCATCATACCCTACCCCCTTCCCAAATAAACATTTTTCGCAATGTAAAATATCTAGAATCTCACCATTCTTTCCAACTAAACCACCTTGGTCCAAGATACATCATGTCTTGGCTAAATTACTGTAACTTCCTTCTAACTAGTCTCTCTGCTTCCTCCCTGATACCCTCTACGCTTTGGTGGCCATACAAACTCCAGAATGGTATTTTCCAGAATATATCACTCCTCTGTTTAAAACCCTTGAATAACTTCCCTCTCACTCTGAGTAAAAGCCAAAAATCCATCAAACTTGGCCAAAAAATTAGATATTCAAGCATCAACAGAAATGATAACAGCAATGTATCAAAAAATATCAAATATTTAAAGCCACAAGTACAAGAAGATAATGAAGAAAGTGAGGAGGAAAGGAAGCAAGCAACCAAGGATCACCTTTGGAAGATGTGAGGGAACTATTAATTTTGAAAACTGGTAAAGTGAGAAATAATCAATCATTTATCCTGATTTTCCTATAAACTTCACCTCGTAAATGGAAAAATGATTCTTTTTATAGAAGTATTCCAACTGGCAAATAAAGAAGGAAAGACAGAATTAGAATAACACTATTTTTCATACTCTAATAAACTGAGGGCTCTAGGCTATTACCTAGACAGCCTAGGTCTAGGTCATAGTCTGACACCACACAGAGAGAGGCAACTGGTCATTATGTGCCTCTCAATGCAATACATATGAAGTCATCTTACCAAGAAAGCCATATTCCCTGGATAACAAGCAGGCCTCTACATCCAAATATCAATTTACAGAAAATATAGGGACAAAGGGGCATATGTGATGCCCCTTATCAGCAAAAGCTAGACTATAAACCATTGCCCCTGTAACAATGACCTCGTTTCTTGAAGAAAAATTTTCAAAGTAGGGAAATAAAAGAGACAGAAGAAGAACCTAAAGATTAAAAAGGACTTAAGAGACAAATCAACTATTTGCAACATACGAACTTTTGGAGTCCTGATATCAAACGAACTGTTAAACACATAATCATACATTCAGAAAATCATATTTATATTTCGTATTTATTTGTTTATTGTCTCTCTGCCCCTATAAGAATAAGCTCCAAGAGGGTAAGGGTGTTGTGTGTATCTCCAGTGCCAAGAATAGCCCACACAGGTACACACATATTTACACACACACACACCAGCCTTGAATATATAAACATATATGTCTATACACACACACAAAGGATATCTGATAATATTAATTATTTTTTAGTATAGAGATCAGAATCGGTTTTAATTCCCTATCTTTTAGAAATATATACAAAAATATTCAGTTAAAATAAGTCCAGGCTTTGCTTCAAAATAATCTGGGGAAGGAGAGTAAGATAAAATGCATATAAAAGAAAACTGTCTATGAGTTACTATTTATTAAACCTGGGTGCTGGGTAGATAAGGGATTCATTCATTATATTGTTCTCTCCAGTA
>NW_011888963.1:1505400-1509872 GCF_000151845.1 Pteropus vampyrus
ATGCATATAAAAGAAAACTGTCTATGAGTTACTATTTATTAAACCTGGGTGCTGGGTAGATAAGGGATTCATTCATTATATTGTTCTCTCCAGTATCTGTCTCAAATTTGTCTAATAAAAGTTGAAGAAGAGTTCTCACCATGCCTACAAAGCTCCATGTGAAACATACACACCCACCCTCTTCATCCTCCTCCCCTGCAACTCTCACCCTCACTCAAAGCATATGCCTACCTCAGGACCTTTGCACTCCCTACACCCTCTGCCCGGAGCTCTTTTCCCCAGAGATGTCCAAATGTCCTATTTGAAATTGTAAGCCTTCCCTGCTCCTACTGGTTCCTTTTCCTCATCCTGATGTGTTTTTCTCCTCAGCACTTATCATCACTTGACACATTTCGTATTTATTTGTTTATTGTCTCTCTGCCCCTATAAGAATAAGCTCCAAGAGGGTAAGGGTGTTGTGTGTATCTCCAGTGCCAAGAATAGCCCACACAGGTACTCGATAAATATCTGCTGAAAAATAAATAAATGACTCTCCCAATATTGCTGAAACCATCAACTTAAGAGACTCATGCTCCATTTCCTTATAATTATAGTTCTCCACATTGTTAGGTAACCAAACAGTGTCCAGCAGTGACCTCAGAGAGTGTCCTTGAAGAACCTAGAGAATCTGGACATGTCTAGTTACCACATGAAGACCCAGAAAGGCCCTCATTGGCTGGAAGGCACACACCAAGAACGAGCTGTGTGCACATTTATGCAGAAGAGGAGCCTAAGGTTACACTAGAGGAGCATACTACGTTTCAGTGGGAGAGGGGAGAGGGGGAAAACACTGGTTTAAAGTATTATGACTAAGAAGACATACACACAATGAGGCTGAAGTTAAACAGCCTTATATTCTTATAGAAAGGGGACGCCATGGTTACCTCAATGGCGGCAATATGGGTTTTGAACAGACTCACTGGCGCAGCCTCAGGGTCGGTCTTCCAGGTATTCTTTGGAATGGTGGTTTTCAACCCAGCTGGCAATGTCAGGAAATATGTTTGGGTGTCACAACTGGGAGGAGGGGGTTGCTGCTACTGGCATCTAATGGGTGGAAGCCAGGGATGTTGCTAAATAGACAATGCATAAGGCACTCTCCACAACGAAAAATTATCCAACCCCAAATCAACAGTGCTGCTCCAGAAACCCTGCTTTAAGGACAACGGTTAATTTCTACAGGACCCTCCGTATCATAAACCGGTTTTAAACATTGTGGTTCTGATTTCATTGCAGTCAGCTTAAGAAAGATAAAGGGCAGTCTTATTGTTTCATTTCTCATTCCACATTTCCTCTCTCAGCAATGCTACTAACCTTAGCACAACTACATGCTTCTGTCCTGTTTTCAGGGGGAATGGCTTTTTATAGCCAGAGCCCCAGAAGTGTCTCTTAAATCACAGAAACCTAATTACCAGGGTCTCCATACCACACCCGAAGAGCAACCTAGATATGGAATTCTGCAAAGCAAGATGACCCAAACTACATACAAATGAGCTCCGCAGCTACTCCAAGGCCATAGCTGAAGGTGAGTGGGAAAGTGGGGGCAGCTCACAAGTCCAGCCAGGTATGTAAACCTGAGGCACATGAGCAGATGAGATTTAAACATAAGAGTTTGACTTCTCAGATAAAATTCCAAAAACAGATCCTCCTAGTTCAACCTTTTCTCATTTTTTCCCCTCTCTAGATTCAAGGCTACTGCAAGGAGTATATAAAACCCTAAGGCAAGAGTAATAGTGAATACCATTCTCCCTAAATATTCAATTACTATATATTCTTAAAAAGTGTGTATGGTTGAGGAGGAGGGGGAGAAAGGAGAAGGAAGAAGGAAGAAGGAAGAAAGAGAAGGAGAAGGAGGAGGAGGAGAAGGAGAAGAAATAGTGGTAAGCAGAAAAAGGACCCCTCTAAAGATATCAGAATCCCCTGAATCTGTGAATAGATTACTTTACATGGAAAAAGGGATTTTGCTGATAATTAAATGGAGGCTCTTAAGATAAGGAAATTGTTCTAAATTACCTGCGTGAGTCCAATGTAATTGCAAGGGTCTGTATGGGGAAAAGAGGGAGGCAAGAGCATCAGAGTCAGAGAAAGGGACGTGACAGAAGCAGAGGTCAGAACGATGGAGCCTCTAGAAGCTGCAAAAGGGAAGGAATAGATTCTCCCCTAGAGCCTCCAGAAAGAATACGGCCTTTGATTTTAGCCCTGTAAAATCCATTTCAGACCTCTGACCGCCCCCCACCCTGAAATGTACAATAATAAATGTGATTTGTTTCAAGAAACTAACTTTGTGGTAATCCATCACGGGAGCAATAGGTAACTGATATGTAGATAATCGAACTAATATGAATACTATATATTGATTTAACCAAAAAAAAATGTGCTATAACAATGATATAACTATTTGGGAAGTTGGGGAATGGAAATATGAAGTAGAGTTACGTTTTCATGTTCCATAATAGGAAGTCAATATATAATATACACAATTGATAAATAAAAGGAGCAATGTAATGCGTTATTGTGAACTCTGGGGAACATTATGAAAAGAAAGAGCCCCGAGACTTGAAGCAGAACTCTGGGGGAAGCAAGACTGGAGACTGAGATGGGAGAGGCAGATCTCTATAGTCTTTTACAAGCCTGGTAGCAACTTTAAAAATTATATATACATATATAATTTTGATAAGAATAAAGTTAATTTTAAAAAAAGAAAGAAAAGATGAGTTGCCAGGGATACCAGTAATTCCTCACTGTGTGTTTGGATTTCACTTTACAGACTTTTATTGAACCACTGCCTAATTTCCATGCACTGGTTATCGACTAGGGCACCCACAGGGACAGGAGCAGAGCTGAGTGTGAATGAACTTGTTTGCACCATGGATCAAGCTGTGCTTGAAGCCGGACACCTAAACTCCCCAGTTATGTGATCCAACAAATCCCTTCTCTTAGACCAACTTGGGCTGGATATTGTCACTTGTACTAGTAAAGATTACAAAGTAAAACAATCAGAAAGTTTTGTCAGCTATACGAATAATTTCTTTAACCACTTTCCTTTCCATAATGTAAGAAAATAAAACAACTAAACGAAACGACAGAATCTTAAGACCTAATTATAATATGTGCTGCAATAGTAGCATTACTTACAACGGCCTCGAACTGGGAAATTATCCAAATGCCCATCAACAGTAGAATGTCTAAAAACATAGGAGCACATTTACACAGCTACACAGGAATGCTACACAGCAATGAGAATAAATAACCTACAACTACAGAGCAATGTGGATAGATCTTACATACATAATGTTGAGGAAAGGAAAGTGTAACTGTCCCGTGGGAATGTAAAATGGTGGAAAACAGTTTGATGATTCTTCAAAAAATTAAACAATTACCATATGATTCACTCAGCAGTTCTACTTCTGGGGGTGGGGAGGATTATATACACAACTTGTGAAAGCAGAGACTTTAATAGGTATTTGTACAATCATGTTGGTAGCAGCATTATTCACAATAGCCAAAAGGTGGAAGCAGCCCAGGTGCCCACTGATGGATGAATAAATAAAATATGATATTTACAAAAATGAAATGTTATTCAGCCTTAAAAGGGCAGGTAATTTTGACATATACTGTAACATGGATGAACCTTGAAGATATTATACTAAGTAAAATAAGGCAGCCACAAAAGGACAAATATTATATGACTTAAATGAGGTAATTAGAATAGTTAAATTCATAGAGATGGAAAAGAGAATGGTGGTTGCCAGGGGCTGGGCGGAGGGGGTGGTGCATGGAAGTCAGTGTCTAATGAGTATGGAGTCTCAGTTTAGATGGATGAAAAAGTTCTATGGATGTACGGTGGTGATGGTTGCACAACAACGTGAAGGTACTTAATACCACACAACTATACATTTTAAAATGGTTAAACTGGTAAATTTTATGTAATGCATATTTTATTACAATTTAAAAAAGAAAAAGAAAGTACACTTATCTTATGGCTCTACTTAAATGAAGTTCAAAATCAGGCCAAACTAATCTATACTATTAGAAGTCAGGATAGCAGTTATGGGGGTGGAGTGGGGCAGTATTCAGTTGGTAGTGACAGGAAGTACAAAGGGGACTTCTGAGATACGAATAATGTTGTTTCTTGACGTAAGTGCTGGTTATATAGATGTGCCTGGTTTGCGAAAATTCCTCAAGCCTGTGAATTTGAGGATTCCTCAAAATTTCAAGCTGCATCTCTCATAAAAGCAAAGAATCTATTTTAGAAGTTTTACAACTTTCTCACAAACTTCTCAAATAAACTCCCTCTTTTAAAAAAGTTACTTATACTCTGTATCATCACTCCAGGCAGGATTTGAGGCAATACATAAAAACTACACACATACAGTACTCGATAATTATTTGTTGAATTAACAAATGAAGCAAGGTAAAAAAAAAAAAAAAAAAAG
>NW_011888963.1:1509922-1519962 GCF_000151845.1 Pteropus vampyrus
AAAAAAAAAAAAAAAAGTAAAAGTAAAAGTAAATTAAATCAGGAACAGAGAAAATAGGAAATGGAATAAATGGACAAATCCATGGGAAAATAGGAACATAAATATACAGAAGGTACAGATCCTAAAGTAAATGGGTAAATTTTATGGAGCTATATGAGACCAAAATAATTATTACTTACCCAAGATAGTAAGTTGCCCAGTTAGTAAGTGATTGAGCCAGGATTTTAAATCAGATTTTCTGAACCCAATTACTTCATTCTTTTTATTATAGTACACTACACTTTTCTAAATCATAAAGTATAGACACTGATTTATTTGACAAAATCACTCCAGGAGCATTTTTCTAGATAATATATTCAACATACTTAATTTATACTAAAAACTGATTTTCAATAGCATTTTGGAAAACACATTACATAAGGTAAGCTGGATGTTCTTGTTGAAAAACTCTGAATGTCAAAAATGGCCAATAGACAAAAATATTAAATTACATGAAACAGGAGGTGTAAAAAAGGTTCACAAACTATAAAACTCTCTAGAGGTGATAATTAATAAAAGAGCTCTTCTATTTCCACACCCAGCAATACCATCGTTATCTCCTATTCCAACAGGTTACCACAGGTATGGAGTATAGCACTATCCTTATTATTTTCCATTTTTTGGACTGCTTAATTACTTGTGGCCTGACCCATTATCAGCCATACCATCTTCAAGAGCTCAACCCATATTAGCAGAGTTCCTTATTAGAAAAAGGCCCTCTTTAATAGGCCATCCTAAGGATGTCTGATTTTGTAATATATTTTTTATTTTCCAGTTGCAAATTACATAACTAAGATTTTTTTCACAGTTGAAGTTTCATGAGCATTTTATAAATAGATGCAAAATCTCTCCACTTTCAGTATTCTGTTTGACCCCTGGACACACATTGGCACTGTTACACCCTTGTCCTCCCTATACCAGCATAACTGTGTCCTTCTTAGACTCACATTCTGAACCTTTCATTTAAGAGACATTTATGGCGTATTTTAGAGATGAGAGTTGTCCCTTTTCCCTTTCAAAGAGAAAAAGGAGAGAAACGGACAACATTTCTTAGATTAGAAAAGGAAAAGATTTCTTTATTGATCCAGAGCATAAAGAGGATCTTAAAGAAGAAAAAACACAGAAGAGGGTTTCTTTTTTTAGTCAAAGACCAGAGTGGTCAAGTGAGTCAAAATTTTAGAGAACTAAAAGAGAAGATTCACAAATGAAAGAAAAAATCTTACCTTTTAAATAGGAAGGGAGAATGATAAATTTATAGCAGTTGAAAGAAAGAAGGAAGAATTCATATAATTATCAGTGAATTTTAAACATAAAAGGCCATATGCAGTAGTTTAGTTCTTTTAGGGAAATGTTATGATGAACATTTACGGATACGAGATTCTGAAAATGTGTAAAGAAGGGGCACCAACGTTTGCATCGTCACTGAAGGTTTACATTTTTTTCTTAAAAATGCTCACGTTTCTGAAATGTTTTCCTCCAGCATATTTTACACAATTCCAAGTCAAGCATACTTTTTAGTTATTATGAAATGCTAGAAATGACCCATAAGAGATGACCCATATGTGTGTGTTTCTTTGCGGGTGGAAGTCATGGAAACAAAATAACAGATTTAGATGACAGGGAACAATGCATGTGGTGGAGACGAGTAGAGTGATGAAAAAAACAAATGTCATTTCTTAAATTGTATGGTTAGTAACTAACTATCATTCCTTCAACAAACATTTATTGAATACCTACTATGTGCAAAATACAGGAAATAATTTAAAAATTAGTATTTCCTAATTTTATTATAAAATGTTTTTTTGGCTTGAAAATAAAATTTTATGAAAAAGGTTTCACTGGCTGTATTCTCTAAGAAGAAAGAGAGGGAAAGAGGAAGGAAAGGAGGGAGGGATAAGCTGACCCATACTCATTTGCCTTGACAATGGTCTTTATATTGATTTTCATCCTGATATTCCAAGTTCTACTAAACGATTAAAAAAAAAAAGGTAAAATTAAAGACTGGAAAGACTAATGTTGGTTTTGTGGTCACCATATCTGCTGGAATTTCAGGCATTTGCATGTGAGCAAAAGAGAAAATGAGGCCTCACCTCTGTTTATTTTAATTAGCCAAGCAATGCAAAGAGATTTACATGTTATTAATGTGATATTTTCACATCTTTGTCACTGTGCATTTTTAAAAGTTTTTTGAAAGAGTATGTCCTGCCTCATCTCTTTCACAGTCAACTATTTTTTGCAGCCCCCTAAGTACAAAGAAGCTGAACCTTTGTGGCATATGAATCCAAAGAAGAAAATCAAAAAGAGAATGCAAGGCAAAACACAAGCCACTTTTTTTTGGCAATTTGAAAGTCCTTTTCTAATTTCCATCCCTTCCAGAAATAGCTAAATAAAATCATAATCTTTCAATGCAAACATAGCACCTTTTCAGGAATGCTAGTGCCTGCAGAAATAAGTGTCGTATAAAACCTAAAGATCAATGAACTTTGCCAGACTATCAAGTGATCACTAAGGTATATACATGGAGATGGATCACGTCAACACACAAAATGCATGCATTCTATAGAACAATGCTGAAAAACACATTTCAAATGACTGATTTTCTCCTGAGCAGAATCTGAATATGGTTATAAATTTACAATATTTGCATTAGCCATTATTATTACCTTCTAAAGAATTTCTAATTGTAATTTTTATGTTTTTCTTTCAGTCAAATTTTATTTAGAAAAATTTCTAAAACTCTAAAAACATTAACATTATTAATTTCTAGTATTGTACTATAAACATTTAACACTTATTTGTCAATTTCATATACTTTCATGTATTGGCATTCTTATCCCTACTTTACAACCGAGGAAAGGGAGGTGGAGAGGTGGTAATAAACTTGTCCAAGGTCAGTGAGCTGGAAGAGAAGAGAAGCTTTAATAGTATGCTTTGGATAATTTATTGAGATTGCTTTCTATAGCCTAATGAAGGATCGATTTGATGAATGGTCCTTAAGTATTGAAAGGTGGAGTGGGGAAGATATAGTCTACATTTATAGCATATAACATTCAATATAGATCCATTCAAATCCTAATTAACTTTATTTTTATTTACTTGACCTAATACTGATTACATTGTGTTAAAACACCTGCTCCCTCTGAAAGAGCAAGAGACTCTTACAGCAATATACTGAATGTTTTTGGTTTTCAGGATTGTTGAAGGACATCATTTGTTTCTGACCTAAAGGTATACTTGTGGAGGGTTGACATGACATCTTTTTCATGTCCTGGCACACTCTGTGTCACATAGCAGTTACTCAGAGTTTATTGATCTGAACTCAGACCTTTCCCATTCCCAAAATAAATAATTACTTTTATTCTCTAGTGGTATATTTGCTTCTAATCCTCATTATTTTTATATTCAACTATTTTACCTCAATATTTAGTGTTTGCCCCAATATTCTTGCCCTTAATATGGTTTATTATTTGTAAACACTCTACACATTTTAAATTACTTGTTGTTTTTTTTTTTTATTTTGGGTTTTTTTTTTTGGTCATGTCTAAAGTTTATTGCTCATGTTAGCATTGTAAGATTTAAATATATATAAAGAATCTATTATTTCAACTGCTCGAGAACCCTCTGATAAACCAGAACTGCTCAAATTTTATCTTAGAAAAAAATGCCTTTCTTCTGTTTTACTAATTTAAAATATTTACCTCATCTTAAATAGCACTAGTTCAAAGAAGTATCCCTTGACCTCTCAGTCTAAATTAGATCCACAATTATTCTCACCTAAAACATTCTGCTTTTTTCCTTTAGAGCATCTACCACAATCAGGATACCTTTTAATGAATATATCCCAATATAAGCCCCATATGGGCAGGGGTCATGACTTTTCTGCTCACTGTTTTATAAGAAATGCTTAATTAGCATAGTGCTCACACACAGGAGGCATTCCGTTAATACCTGACAAAACAAAGAGTTAATTAATAGTAAATAAAGATTACTAAAAGTATAGTCACGGAGGGTGAAGGTATTAAATTCAACCAGGAGGTTATTTCTAGAAGGCTTAGTTATCCTTCTAGACTAGAGAAATCAGAATTACTATTGGCTATCTTGAGAAGTCCAACATATCATGTTTTACTTAACTCCATTGAAGCCAGTGATGCAAATGGCATTATCTATGAATAGCAATAAGAGTCCTGTCACTGCTTTAGAGGAAAGCTGAGAGCTACCTTGAGAGAGAGACAGAGAGGCTGAAGTGCCCTGCCCTGCCCTGGACCAGGGGTAGGAGTGGGCAGAAGCAACAAAAGGGCTTTGGGTATCGAGAGGTGGGGAAGTACAAATGTAAAACCACAAATTTTGATAATTCTGTCATCGTGCCAAAAAAGCAGAGAATTTCTCAAGAGGACTCTCCGGTGACATTAGACACAGTGTTTATACGTGGATACCAGTAATGTCTCAACCCTTCCCAGTTAACCTACAACTTGGAATCTGATTATATGTATTTATCCCCACATTCCAACAGAACTCAGGCTCTAGTTCTATAACGAATAGTACAGTTTGGAACATGACATGGGTTCTCAACTCCACTTTTCCTTTCTGTCAGCCTTTAAGCATGTTTGAGTCTTGGAAGCCACCTGTCACCATCAGTCTACCCCTTCTTTACAAAGGTGGTACTCAGAAGGGGGTGGGATCTGTGACACTTGCCCTGTGGATAAGAGGGATAGTCACTTTGTATGAGAAGCCTGTCAACTAGCTACCCTATTTTTCTTCATCTATTTCAGGGAAGAAAAAATTTTTATTTTAAAAAGTCCCCTGACTACACAAGATAATTAAATAAGTATTAACATATCTGTACCAATTTCAGTCCCAAACTGCCTCCTCAAATCACAGGCTATTGCCTCTAAGAATGGAATTCCTGAAACCCAACATTAAGAGGTGAAATGTACCCAGTACCTCAAATCCAAATTAAAATTTAACTTTTTTTCCTGTGGGGCCCAATCAGGCTTTGGTAACATGTTAAAGCTTTAAGGGTTATTCTGTCTCCTGCCTTAGAACATGCTTTGCAGATGGGCAAGGACTATGACAGGGAAGAGACTGTCCTGTGGAAATTTCACTATAATAATTCTTCTAGAAAGAAAGACCACAGGGCAAAGTGGTGTTGAGTACTATGTGAGTGGGAGGCTAGCTCCCAATATCCAGATAGCAAAAAAAGCTTAGAACACTTGAAATCCCTAAGTAATCAGAGAATAGTGTAAACTCCTTCCCTTGTGATTTCCACAAAAGAACAGACTTGAAATTTGAAGTGCTTTATGAGAAAAGGCAGAAGACAGAAATGTTCATACATTTTTCTTTGTGAGGAGATGGATACAATATAGGAATTAACGATGTTTCTTTGACAGGTTAGGATCACGTAGAAACTCATGTCTGATCCAAACCCTGCAGGGAGCACGAAAGTCATTCAGAAAAAAAAATATACCTATTTTCCAGGGCCCTACTTCTTCTAGGGCAGAAACAACAATAAAGATATCAGAGGTGAAAAGAATTAGTACGTCATAAAAATATAGAAAAGAAAAATAAAATACTCTCAATTGATTGTCCCTAAGAGAATTTACTCACATACTTAAATTTATGCGGCAAGTTACCAGGAGCCTCATAAATACTAGACCCATAATCAAGCTGTAATCATTATTTTATTTACATTTCATTAGAGGACACTAAGGTAATAATCTTCAAAAGATTTCACTGCAGCCAATGCAAAAGGAAGTGGACATCCTAAACGAGGAGGGCATAGAAAAGGAATGTCATTTGTCCCAAAGGCACAGAATTATTAAAAACAATCTGTTTAAAAAGTTATTGTGTGCTTTAATGTGTTTCCCACTCTCAACTGCATTCTAAATCATTTTCATTCCACACGTTACATGTGAGGTAAGACCTGACTCTATCTGACTAAAGAATTTAGAATGAATTTTGAGCATTGCATGGGAAACAAACCAACTTCCATCAAACAGAGGCTGCAACAGTAATTTGCAATGCACCTAGAACATTCGCCATATATATTACCACTTGTCATTTACTGGTGGCAAAATCCATGATACCTTTCAGGCACCTCCAAAGCAATTTGAATAGCTGCACCAAAGGGCAGAGCAGCAATACCCTGAATAAAACATACTGTGCCTGCATCATTCCTTTGAAGGCTGTCAGCTATCCATTTTGAATAACCTGAAATGAAGATCAAAAGGGAATAGAATTCATTTATTTATTTATTTTACCTGAGGCAGTGAATGAAAAGAAAGTAAAATTTAGAATTAAAAAAAAAAAAGTTTAAAATTAGGCTTTATATCAATAGTTGGTTCCACAGATCCATAAAGTTCAATAATTGCATCTAAGTCACCAAGCATGACACTGAGGCATGGAACTGAAGCCAAAGCAAAAAAAGAGTTAAAGAGAAATAAAACCAGATATTGCTTCTGCCCATCTTTTCCCTTTCCGGTTCCTTTCAACCTGACCTTCCACAGACACAGTTCCTCCTATATTCCAGTCATAAGCATCTCCTCAATTCTCTTCAATAATTCCAGCCTGAGAGTGCTTCCTTCTTCCCCTGGGGATTCCTAGGAATCGTTCATGTCCACCTCCCCCTTTTAATCTCAAGCACGTTTGAAAGACAGGAAAGACGTGATGAACTCAAGATGGGAAGGAGGAAAAATGAGAGGCTACGGTTGCGTTATTTTGAAACTATTCTGCCTAACATGTAGATACTAGTTGGATATCAGCCTTATAAACTATCTTTTTATATAGATTTTAAAAACAGGGTTAAAGAAAACTAACCGAAGGATAAAAAATGATTGTCAAATAGTTTCACACATAATCTACTGTTCGAGTTTAATGGCACCATTTCAATACCTGGTATCACTAGACAACCTATTCTAAGTAAAGATAATTCAGCTCTAATAAGATTCTGTATATAGAGAATAATGATTACTTAATTGGTAAACTAAATATGATCCCAATTTCACAATACTGAAAGATTTTGCTACCACTGAGGAGCAGCACCTACTCCTGCCCTCCCTGGGTGGCATGGGCCTTGGGGACGACATCCATCTCTGAGGAGCTGTCCCACGCAAGGCAGCTACAGCAGCTGCACAGTGCCAGGAGCTTTGATTGCCTCCATGGGGCTCAGGGATTAGGACCCGAGAGGTTCTGGATTACCCTGAAGACCATTTTCCTGAGAGTATGTATTAAGCAGGATTCTGTGGAGCAGACTGGGAAATCACTCATCATTCATACATAGCTTCACTGGGGACCTATGTTCATAAGTTTTAAACAACCAAAAAACAACTTTTTTTGTTGTTTATAAAAGAGCTCATTAGAAAACCTCTTGAGACTGTTTATGATAAAGAAACTGAAAACGAGGCTCCCATTCACTTGGAGATTTTCTCTCCAAAGTTTTTTTCTTTGGCTCTTGAAATCAGTGAGACTTTGTGACAGTGAGTTAGTCTTGGTGAGTCTGTTTTACTCATTTGTAAAATAGAGGTCATAACACTGGGCTTAGCGACCAGGAGGTTGTCAACAGATGGTCATCTATTTCCTTCCCTATAGAGAAGTTTAAAAAGCCCAGGATATGATGGGCAGAGTTCTAAGACCAGCAATAAGTTACACTCTTGTGTACTCCCTCTCCCTGTTCACTACGGGTGGACTTCTGAAGAGGATAGAATATTACTCCCATGATTTGGTTATTAATCAGCTGACTCTGAGTTAATCAAAATAAGATTATCCTGGGTGAGCCTGAGCTTATCAGGTAAATCTTTTAACTCTTTTCCCATTTAGGAAAAAAAAAGTGCAGCTTGCACAGGAATGCTCTGTTTTCTAGGATTTGACATTTTCAGCGATCAAACTACTAAAGACAGAATGCTGTCATTTGTTTCCAAAGACTCAATATACGAGAGTGATAAGACAATAATAATAGATGCGAGATATTTCATGGCAAACTTTGGGGATAAGGTTATGACTGTATGTAACCCACAAGTTATCTCGGGGCAAATGAAAATTATAAGAAGGTGAAGTGTCAGAACTGCTTCTCCTGCCTGCCCTGAAGAAGACGAAGCCATTGTGAGCTCTGCAATTGTAAGAAACTGAATTCTGCCAACTGCATGAGCTGGGAAGAGAATCCACCTAAGCCCTGTCCAGACTTCTGATCTATACAACTGTGAGATAATAAATGGGTATTGTTTCAGGCCATTAAGTTTATGGTAATTTATTACATAGCAATAGAAAACTGATATAGAACATAGCCATAAATTTATGTGTTTCTATAACTCTGGGGAAAAGAGGCATCAGAAGTAACACAGTATACACATATTAGAAGGAGAAAGGGAAGAGATTTGAGATGTATCGTGCCAGACACTCTGACAGATGCTTTACAAATGTTATCACTTGTAAAGAAACAGTTTTATTTAGGAAGAAGTACTAGTATCATCTATTATTCTAATATAGAGTTTCAATTTAAAGTCAAATTACCACCAACTTAATAAAAGTTTTAACTTCACTGTCATGATAAAAATCTTCTAACTAGTAAAAAAGTTGTAATCTAAAGATTTTGAAGATTTTTATTTTAAGAACACTCAGAACAACCAAAAGGTAGGTGACTGTGACCTCTGAAACAATTATATACAATAAAACTTATTGCTTAGCAAATAAGCCATTCCGAACCAATTTTCTCTATTGGTGGGAAAATAAACATATTATTTCAGAAATCGATGCAACATAATTTGTAAGGCAATGCAGAAAGCAATTAGCTGTATCAAAGACATTCAGAATAAAATATAAATTGTGAACTATTTTTTTTATGTAGCATAATCAAAAAATATCCCTACATTTTAAAAATAGAAATTGTACACATTAACTCCAACAAATCCATAGTCCAAAAAGTAGGGAGAGGGTTACCTGTATTTTAAAAAGTCTTGACATCTATATGTAAGACATGTAACATTAACTTTACGAGAACCATTGGGATTATTTGAAAACCAAAACTGCCTTAGAGAAGACCAGTGAATGCAAAACATACCTTTGCTACTTCAGAATTATTTTGAAATTTCTACCATTTATCATGCTCTAACTTTGATTATTTAAAAAAAAAAAAAGGAAAAGAGGAAAAGCATATGCATCAGGCATAGCCTCAAAACATTTCAGAATGCCGTCATAGGGAAAACATAGCACTGTTTTTCTATTATAATTGATAGTCCAGTGTTGCAAGAGATAGAATGAAAATATTCAAAAATATACTAAAATGTTTTAAATACTACTAGTAATAATTTTTGCTCAAAGACAATACTTGAGAAAGTGAATTTACCATGCAATTCTATTAAACAAATGAGTCTTTTGGAATTTGGTATGTTAATTTTTTGTAAATATATTTCAATTGTTGTGCTACAGATTCTACAAGATAATGATTAAGAGCTATTTAGGCACCTGAAACTTCCCTGCAGTCACTGCTTATTTTTTAAAAGCGGTAACAACTTTAGAAAACAGGAAAGAATCTTTAAAGACTCCTTAATGTCAGAGTCTGACCTCTGCATTTTCACGTTTGGTAGCTCTTCGTTCACCATTCTGTACTTTAACCATGATGCGAACAGTTGTGTTTTACCAGAAATGCTAACCACAACTTCCAATTATAAGTTCTTGCTCTGGGCTAGCACTTGACAGGCATTATCACATTTAATTCTATGAGGGAGATAGTATCATCAACCTCATTTCATTGGTAATGAAATTAAGATCTACAAAGCTTATTTAACTCTCCAAGGTTAAGTGGGATGGTAAGTGGAGGAACTGGGATAGTCAGTCTCCAAAGCCAAAATAAATAAGTAATCCTCAGGTTAACTATCTTTCGTGACATAATTAGCCTTAATCGAAACAGAGGCATGATATCTATCATGGCTACTTTATCACAAAAAGTGAAATCACTGCAATCTTTTATTTGTATATATGTATGTCAATAATCTAATAATTTTAGATTTATA
>NW_011888963.1:1521447-1531481 GCF_000151845.1 Pteropus vampyrus
TAGGGTAGAAATCCTCTAGGGAATTCAACTGGGAGTACAGAGGGTCTTTGCCCAACTCTCTAAACCCATGACTAGTACACAGATATCAACATTCTCACTGTATAACCAACCAAGGAGGTGTTCTTCTGATTAAAAGAAATCAGTCCATTGAATTCAGGCAAGTTATTCATCTCTTGAAGCCATTTCTTCTTCCTAGAGAGCAAGTAACTCTCAAACATGAACAAGGCACTCTATGTGACAAAATTACTATGTAACATAAAAAAAGTTCAGTTATATGGCCCTTTAATTGTAGTAATTCTTACACCCACAGAGTATATTTCACACTAACAGTCTACATTTATCTTAATAAGACACTAGAAGCATTCCAGGAACAAACCACCTACCACGAACATTATGTAATGCTTATTTGAGAATAGGGTTTAATGCAGTATGTCAGTTAAAAAACAAAGAAAACATTGGGGGGAAAATGAAAATAGTTATTTGTATGTGATATGATTTTAACTGGGAAGCCAAACATAATCAATTGGAAAATTACTGGAGTTAACAAAAGAGTGAGGAAGCATGGACAGGTCACATATAAATGTATAAAATCCAGTGTTTTTGCTGCCAATGATGAAAATCAAATGCGATTTACACAAAGATTTCATTTACATAAAAAACACACAAAATAAAAATACTCCAAGATATCAATGAAAAAAAGGTGTACGATCTATAAGAAAAATAAAACAACAACAAAAAAATCTTAATAAACTAATACCAGGGTCATTAAATGAATATGATAAATGTTCCTAGAAGGAAGACATCATATGATGACATGTCTTTCCAAAGGAAATGCATACTTTTAATATTTAGGGAATAATTAAGGAAATGGGACATGGTGGGAGAACTTCAAATATGAATAGATAAAAGTTAGAAAAAAATGAATAGATAAAAAATGAACAGATGATCTTATCACAAAAGAAAACTAAAAAAGAAGAGAAAATATGAAAATACATGTCTACTGTTGTAAAAAATAGTGTAGTATTAGTTACAGGAAATACAGATCAAAGAAAAAGTGAGAATAAAGGACATATATTTAATATAATGAGATATAAAAATCAGTGGGAAAAGAATTATTCAGTAATGGGAAGGGAGTAAATGGTTAGCAAACTGGGGGAAAAAATTTGCCCTACTGTGTACCAAAATAAATTACAAACTCATTTAGACAACAAACATTTATTTTGTGCCTCCTAGGTGCCAGACTTTGTCAGGTACTGAAGATTCAAAGATGAAAAGACAGTCTAGCAATATAATAAATAATGTAGCATGTGTGAAAGTGCACTGAAGTTCCCCTAATCCCTCCTAGTGGGAAACATTTTGTTATGCTAATTTGAATGGGCACTTATAAAAATGAGAATATGCTATGTGTTCTAATCATTGCATCTCCTCAATGCCTCCATACCCAAATGCACAGTGCCTGACACACAGGAGGCGCTCAAATGTTCAATAAGTGTTTTAAAATAACGTGACTGTTTTTCTGCGTGTATTTCCCATAGCGAAGCCTGGGAATTTGTCCTTCCACCTCCAATAAGGAGAAGTGTACTACATTTTGTCACTTGGAGATTGATTAGTGGGACAGAAACAAAGGGTAAATTTTCTTTAAAGAAAAATAAAGAAAACATATTTTTCACGTTTTTCATTTTTTGCCAAACACTGTACTGGGGAGGAAAGAGTAGGTCTACATAAAAAGGACGGAAAGAGTAAGTAATGGATAAAAGTATTTCCGATTAGCAAAGAAGATATTGCTAATGATCATGAGCATAATACCAAGAACTCAAACACTTCATGTTTATGACCTTCTAAAAGCAAAGACTGGCAGCACAGGAGCTCAGAGACGAAGATTATCTAAGAAAAAGACATTGCTGGGAAAAGAAACTTAAAAAGACTTTTTTGTTGACTTATATTAAAGTCATTTTATTGTATTTGTTTAACACATCTACACAATGCTTAACATATACCAGGAACTGTTCAAGGTACTTTTACAAATATTATTTCATTTAATCTTTATACTAACCCACAATTTGGGTGCCATTTGACCATGTCCATTGTATAGTGAAAAAACTGAGGGCTAGAGATGTTAAGTAACTTTCCCAAGTCATGTGGCTATTAAGTGGCAAAGCTGGGATTTAAATTCATGCTGTTATAAATAAGCTCCCATTGACATAACTCATCCCAAATATATGACCCCCAAATTAACACTTTCTTCTTTGAGAAGAGAATAGCAGAATGACAAGAAATAAAGGGAGTAGTCAAGAGTAATGAAGACCCGAGTTTGAATTCTCTTTCTATATGTTACCATCTGTGAGACCCTCGGCCAGTTATTTCACATCTCTGGGCCTTGGTTTTCACATCAGTTAAATGGAAATAATACAGAGATAATATAACCTAGCTCAGAATTAAAAACTTAGAGAAAAAATGCCTATGGAGAAGCATCTGGCAACTATGCAGCACAAAGCTTGAATAATTGCAGCAAATGTGGCTATAGCTGCATTGGAACTGGGTGTCACACTGAGTACTGAGCCGGCGAAGCTCACCATGGAGTGCCCAGGGACAGAGACAGAAGAAAGAACAGAACTGGAAAAATGGCTCAGAGTATTTAAAGGAGTTCAAGGATAACTTGGTGGGAAAAGAGCAAAAAAGGCAAATTTTGTGGGAAGCAAGGAGGTTGCAAGGTTGCAATATAATTGGCCTCCATAGGTACATCGGGAGATAGTAATTCCTCTTATAAAAGACCTAATAATAATAATGAGTACTATGCTATGCTAAACATCACACTACATATTATGAAAAACTAATGGCTAAATCAAGAAATGGTGAAGCCTCTTCTCAGACCTTTACTTGTCCACTATGTAAGATGAATCAAAAATCAAATATTTTGAATATGTTTCTTATAGTACCAGTAGTACTAGTAGAATTCAGCAAATGTTTATTGGTGCAGAGCATAGGCCAAGCACTGTGCAGAGCACTTTTGATGTACTATATCACTGAATCCTCATAATGGTCCTAGTTCCATCATTACCATTTTAACAGAGTTAAAGTCACATAGCTATGAAGTGGGAGAACTGGACTAGAAGAGAGCCTTACCTCCTGGGAAAAAAAGCCTTTGATCTTAACTACAGTAGTTATTGTTTTCCAATATGGAAGTTTGGGGGAACCACCTTTAGAAAAAGTATGGAATCATCAAGTAAAGAGCACCACTGTTTCTACTCACTGCAGAGGTCAGGCACTTTTAACTCATTAACACATGGTTTGCAGACATTCTTCCCCACCTCACCCTTGGGATTCCTCCTTTGCTGACAGCTTAGTTTACCTGCAGTAAATGAGACAGCTACAAGCAAGGCTGGATTGTAAATAAGAGATAACCAAAGCCAACTACAAAAAAATACAAAGCTTAGGTATGAATAATTATTTTAGTAAAGAACAGGAAGACAAGGATTAATTAAACCCAGCTCATCTATTTTAAGTATAAATATTAAATCAATCTACTTATAAATCAAGTCACATCTATTAACGCACTAAAAGTAATTGTACCAATTGACCCTTCATATATTCTATGCCAGTGCTCCTGAAACTGGAGTCTAAACATGATTCTTAGGGAAATACGAATACTTAATACATTTTTTAAAATGTTTGTTGACGTTTCATTGAAGTCTTAAAAAATACAAACTGTGTAATGACTATCTTTACTTTCAGACTGCTCCATGATTTCAATGTCATATTTCCACTGTGTTAATGATCAAGTTAGCCAAGTATTACTATTTCAATTGCCCTGAGCTAATGAGAAAAGATCAGAGGCCTAAATGCTAAATACTCAAAGTGAGGGCCAAATGATGCCATGGGGCCCTAGGTATCAGAAAAGTCAAATAAAAACAGAGCTTCGCATTGCTTAGGATAAATATGCCGACTCAAAAAACAAACAAATGAAGGCATCAGGTGCTGTAGCAGTCAACAGTATATTCGCATCGCTAAGGAGAATTTAGTTTCAGCAAAATATCACCACTAATATACAATATTAAATTGATATTGTTATTTTAAGCATTACTCTGCAGTTTTGTTGTATTTATTTGTATTAGTTGTCATGGTAAAACTGTTCAATGCAAGCGATTACCTGGCTTTCTCCTTTGTACATAATTAAACATCATTAAATTAAATATGTTTAAGTTGACATTGTAAGTGTGAAAAAATTTCTCTCTTAAAAAGCTCACATATCATTCTGATTAGAACACCTCTATATGTAAGGTCTCAAACCACAGTGGTTTGAGAAGCATTGAAATTAGCCAGCAATTTCCACACACCTCCACTATGCTGTTGTGTACTCCATATAGAACAAGTGTGAGGCAAAGTACCTTACCACAAGAAGCTTAAAGTCTAGGTAGAGAGAAAAGGTCCATCTGAGGGAAACAAACAGTCCTTCTCAACTCTGGGTAATCAAGGAGGCTTTTGAAAATCACATAGAAACTGTAGAAATCACACATACGCACACACATTTATATACAGTTTCAGAGAGTTCATAGATTCCAGAAACATATCCACAGATCCCAAGATGAGAATACCTGAATATTTAAAGAAAAAGAATACTTTGTAAGAGGTGAATTATTATATTTAATTAATAAGTGGAACTAGAACAATGACATGCAACAAGGAAAGAAATAAGCGGTGACTGAAAAATTTGAAAATAACTTCCTGGATCAGTAAAAGAATTAGGAACAGCTATTAATAAGTTTGGCTGGGGAAATTTTGCTCAAATACAAGTATATACAATTCTAAATTTCATGATCTTACTTGTAAGGAGTCAAGTTATAAAAAATATCACCACAGAAATATTTTTATTTATAGAACATTTTCTACATAAGAGGGGCACATAAGTACAATTAGGCAGCGGGAGTTATCAGAAGTATGAGTACTTAATTTGCTCCAATTAGAGAGATGGACAGAATCTAAGGATGGCAAAATGTGGTAATAAATGACAATAAAGTTGAGATATGTAAAAGGTTAGTCATCTTAGCCTTTGAAAGGTCAAAGATTTCTGGCTTTCTCCAATGTCTATGGGTTTTAAAATATGATTTCAGTTTAGATGAGACTTCAAGGATATAATTATCAGATTAGAAATAATTATAAAGAGTTACATTTACTGGTTGCAAAAGAACCACTAAGTAATATTTAAAAACCTCCAACACATCGTTTTGTTGAAATTTATTCAAGTGCACACTTTGAATAAATAAAAGGATTTAATTGCTAAATTTCATGGATTGTCATAGAGAAAATATCAAATTTCACTCTGTCAAAGATTAATAGAAAAATCATAATAAAAACTGTGAAAATTATTTACATACCTCAAGTAGATATCAAAGATTGCAGACATGCTCTGAAGAACAGAACTGATCATCGACTCATGACCTATGCATAGCTAATTAACAACCTCAATATGGAGAAAATCTTTGTCGCCTATTCAGTTTATACTGTAGCTTTCAGATCAAGATTTCATCATTTCTGGTCTTGAATAAGAACCAGCCATGTAGGGAATTTGATTCAAAGTGCAAGCACAATTTTAACACAAGCTTATTTCATCTCTTTTTTTCTCTACCTGTTCCTTAATTTTCATGAGAAAACCAACTGTGTATTTCTTGAAATACATAAGCTGTGGGGTTGCCTAGAGTTCTCAGTCACCTCCACATCTGAAATCATACCATCCAACTTTAGCAAAAATAATAAAACTAAAGTCTTCTATAGAAAAGACATCTTATAAAATTACTATTTGAGTAAGCACACTAGAGGTTAAAACAAGACATTCATTTCTCAGATTGAGCTCCTCTCTCCATGCCCAAGAATTTCCAATGAAAAGGGCAATCTCTTATAAAACTGATGAGGTTTTGGCATCTTTCCCAGGAAAGGTGACTGAGCTTTTCCTGATGAAGACTTCTTACCTACTTATCTCCAGAAACCTCTCAAATAATTCAAATTGAAGTCTGACAGACTTATCTATAAAAAGACTTCATTGATTAAGATTTTATACACAGCAATTCAGAAGGGATAGTTAATAGAAGGCAGTCAGTGTTATATTTCTTACCAGCTAGGTTATTGTTTGAAAATAGCCTCTATACCATCACCACCCCCTGATGACGCTGGATTCTAACCTCTGTTTATAGTGTTTCCGTAATTTCCTGAAGATGACATGGCTTTAAGCCTCCTTCCAGCTACTTGAAAGACTGGTAATACCATCCAACAGGATCACGCGGTGTCGGTACTCTGGTACTGGTTGGAATTTCAGTGAGCAACTATGAGAGTCCTACATTTGAGAAATTGGATGTTGTCTCTCTTTCACACTATTTTGTATACACATGTCTTCTTGGTAGCAATATTGCCTTCAATAATATCTGAATATTTTTGGTGATGGACAGGGACAGTATGGATAAATAAAATGATTTTCGAACTAAGTTGCTGCAGATTAAAAACTAGAAATAATTGAAACCAGATGTAATGGTCCAATCTTATCTACAGGTGGTAAGCATGACAGCTTCATCAGGTATGTGTTAAGAAAACTGTTAAAATCAGAGTTAGCTAGGCTCTTTTCACCGACCTTACCACTCCCTCCCACCCCACCCCCCAAAAAGTAAAGGAATGAAGATATTTATCCAATCCCAGTGCAGAAATTCCTCTCTCATCACAAAGAATTTGGATCCTGGTAAATACCAAGGTGAACATACAACTGATAAAGCCAACAACTTGGGGAAAATAGAGTAATAGGAACTGAGATTAGGAGTGGACCTTTAAAAGCCCAGGTAAATATCTGAAATCCCATTAAAATAAAATAAGAAAAAATGTATTCAGTGAGAAAATATATTTATACTTTAAGTAAGTATAAATGGATAATACTAATTGCCTCATAGGTTCCTCAAGCAATAGATTTTTTTTAGTGTCTCACATCATTGTGGCTTTAAATGAGACACTTAGAAAATGACTTCACCTTGTTATAAATAAAATAAAGTTCAAAGAAGCTATGTTTCCTCTAAATCTGAACCTTCATGAAAATGTTCATCTCTGGAGACTAGATATGAATCCAGAGATGCAGAGAAACATGAATAATTCAAGGTGGATCACGACAGCTTTGGGATAACTTTTTTGCCTACACAGCTGTGTGGAGTGGGTCCCCTCCACAACACCAAGTGTTCAACCTTAGCTCTGATACAATTTTATACATCTCTGCTTCTCCTTCCTCACAAGTCCACCACTGTACAGTCCTAAAGCAGTCTTACTCATCCTTGTTTCCTCCCAATTCACTATGGCACATCAGAGAATCAGTTGCTAAAAAGATAGTGAATCTACATATAGAGCAATTCTCTACTTCCTTGCTTCATACATTCCTGAAAACATGTCAGAGAGTCAAATATATATCAGGGAAATTTTATTCCTTGAGAGATAATAAAATTTGTTATTATTTTGCTTCTCATACACTCTTCACTGGTATACTTTCAATCTGTCCACGTCCTCTAATTTTGTTCTTTTCATTCATAGACAACTGCACACATCACTGGCCTGAGTACAATGAATGTCTGTCTGATAGAAGCTATGTAGTAATACTTTTTGGAAAGTCAAATAATTTCCCTCTGGTGTCAGCTGCATTAAGTTTATGAGAGCTACACTTCTAATCATTGATATCAGCACATTCTTTTCTCTGTTTTCTATTCAACTTTCTGAAACAATGGTAGAAAGCAATGAAGTACTCAAAACAGAGTTGTACTTCCAAGATGGCGATGCTACTGAAACTAAATGTTAGCTGGCAGAAAATAGTAATGACTAACATTATCTATGCTACTAGGAAATAGAGTATTTAATAAATAAGGCAACAGTTAAAGAGAACAGTTTCAGAGCCTTCTCTTCCACTTCACATAAAATATATCTTAGGAAAAAGATGTCACAGGGCACAACAGACTCCTTCTTCTTTAGATCTTAGAAAAAAAAATCTCTTTTCTACATTCTCCTTGGACCAGGCTTTCCTTTCTGATATACTGTGTACTCTAAAGGTCAGTGACTGGGGTTCCTGTGGGGACAGTCTCTGGGTCAGTTGGGATTAGGTGTAGCTGCAGCTACATACAATTGGTAACTCAAATATGTGGCTTAAACAAAATAGCTTATTGCTTTCTTACATAAAAGAGGATCAGAAGCAGGAAGTTGAGGGCTGCCATGCTGGCTACCAAATCGTCAGACTCAAGCCACTTCTGCCTTTCAGTTCTATCATGCTGAGTAGGTAGTCTATCCTCAAATTAACTCATGGACCATTGTGGCTGCTGGAGCTCTAGCCAACACAAATGCATTCCACACAGAAAGGAGGAAGTAGGAGAAAAGAAAAAGGATCCTCACCAGCTGTTTATCCCTTGAGTAACTTCGGCTTAGATATCATTATCCAAAATGTAATACCATATCTATCTGTAGATAGAGGCTAATAGTTATTGTCTTTTAGTTGAGCACATTACCAGCCTGACAAAAATCAAAGTTTTATCAGTAAAGCAGAGAGAATCATGGATATGGGGTATGTCGCTGGATGTCTCTGCCAGTGCCTGGGTATAAGCAGGGAAGAACATAGTTGCTAGAGTGTCCTTCTATATCTTTCCCTGCTAGGCACTCTGACTTGAGAGAGAGAAAAAGACCATGACCTCTAGTCCTGCCCACCTCCATTTCCCCCAGCTCATTTCAAAAACACATTCCGCTGTGCTTTGAAAATGCATCTATAAGGTGGACACCAGACCACATTCTCAGAAAAACAATGTTATAAATTGTGGAGGAGATTTCCAGGTTTATTCACAAAGGCCTATTTCACAGGTAATGTAGTAGAAATAGTATTCATTTGCCATCATCTAAAGTAAAATTGATTGGATTTCAATAGATTAGTCTTTGATCTAATGAGGTATGCAGAAGAGCTTAGATGGAAGGAAGAAGAAACAGTAGCAAAGAGCAACTCATATTATCTCCTGGCTTTGTTCTCTGGCAAATGTGCCTTTCAATCGCTATCTCCCTAACAAGTAAGCTGTCTTACCCTGTGCTTTTCCACAGTCCTGTCATGCTCTGTCAGCAGGGTTATGAAGCCCATTCAGAGGAATTTAGTGAGAAAAGGAGACATTTCACAGAGCACAGCAAGCTCGAGCTAGCAACGCTCTCTGACAGGTAGAATCTGCCTTCCAGATTTGAGCAGTGGGGATGATAGCAGATTAAACTGTATCCATCCCCCAAAAGATGGTAAAATCTGAATCCCTAGTCCCTGTGAACTTATTTGGAAATGAGACCCTGTGGTCTTATTTGGAAATGAGACCTTGCAGATGATCAAGTCAGTATGAGTTAATTAGGGTAGGCTCTAATCCAATATGACTGTGTCCTTGCAAAAGGGGGAAATTTGGACACAGATGCACACAAGGAAAATGCCATGTGACAATTAAGACAAAGCTAGAGATGATGCATCTACAAGCCAAGGAATATCAGAGTGCCACAAACCACCAGAAGCCTGGAGAAAGACCTGGAACAGATTTTCCATCATAATTCTGATGAGGAAACAACTCTGCCGATATCTTGATCTTGGACTTCCAGCCTCCAGAACTTTGAGACAAGAAGTTACCATTATTTAAGTCACCCAGTTTGTGACACTTTGTTATGGTAGCCGTAGAAAACTAATACATGGGGGATGCAGGGGCTGTAGAATCTTCAACCACCTCCCTGGGTTCAGCACAATTTTTCCTTTCTCTCCAGCATCTACATCTGTGTGCGCCTCAAGTTTCTCATCAAGACACATAATTTCCAGATATTATCATTTACATACTTGGGGCTCCAGCCATGCAGGTTCTAGGGATAGTTCTAGGAATATTCAAGCAGGGTGAGAGTGAGGGAAAGCCATAGGACCTTCCACCCTAACAAGGATCGTTTATCACTATGACCAAGATAATGAGAAGTCAGATACTGCTAAATTGGGTACTTATGTTTCAAAGTCCATGCACGTGATAGAAATGCAT
>NW_011888963.1:1531531-1558390 GCF_000151845.1 Pteropus vampyrus
TGCAGGGGCTGTAGAATCTTCAACCACCTCCCTGGGTTCAGCACAATTTTTCCTTTCTCTCCAGCATCTACATCTGTGTGCGCCTCAAGTTTCTCATCAAGACACATAATTTCCAGATATTATCATTTACATACTTGGGGCTCCAGCCATGCAGGTTCTAGGGATAGTTCTAGGAATATTCAAGCAGGGTGAGAGTGAGGGAAAGCCATAGGACCTTCCACCCTAACAAGGATCGTTTATCACTATGACCAAGATAATGAGAAGTCAGATACTGCTAAATTGGGTACTTATGTTTCAAAGTCCATGCACGTGATAGAAATGCATAGATGTGCAGTTGACAAGACTTATGTAGAAGCATAAATATCTAAGTGAAAGAATAATAAGAGTAAATGATTATGCATTGGGAGGCACTGTAATCACTCATCTCTGATGATTCAAAAAGTTCAAATATCTAATTGTATTCTATTTGTCAGTGTCTCTTAAACATGTTGTTCTGCTTCCACATAACAACTCTGCTTTCTTTCCTTTTCGTGACCTTTTAGACACAGGTTCTGTCTGGACACACTGGGAATGGCAGAGGCTGAAAAAAACTGGTAAAAAAGCTAAACCTTTTCATAATAAAAGTGAACTGGAAGAAATCTGACTTCTAAGCATATCCACTCTCCATCTTTTATTGTTAAAAAAAAAAAAGAGTCTAAGAAAGGAATAATATAATGAACACCTACCCGTGTATTAACTATTCAACTTGATAGATCAAATGAGCACTGTCGAGGCCCTCAGCACCCCTCCCCGATCTCAGTTTCCCCTCTCCCCACAGAGGTAACCACTAACATAAATTTGTCATTTATTATTCTCATGCATGCCTTTGTACTTTTACTACAAAAAATAACCCACCTAAAATGATGGGTGCTCCTTGGTCACAGTCCCATTGGCTACTTAAAAACAAACAAACAAACAAACAAACAAAAAAACCTTTCTATCTCTTTTGTTTCTTTCCCTCATCTAGCCAAAGAATAATTATCAGATAAATATATTCATACCACAGGAGTAATAATTGCAAGTAGCTTAATTTTATTCCTATCAACAAATATCTATTTTATTTACCTATGAGACCGGCTTCCTTCCTCCAATAAAGCTGTGATATAGGTAGTTCAAGCCAAACCAATGAGAAATCTACTTTGAATAGCTATCTATTTCTGGCACTCCTCAATTCAGATTGGTAAATGGAAGCCTACATCACTTATACTTAAAATTCTCCTTGACAAAAAAACAAAATGAACAAATTAGAATTTAGGATAATATTAAATTTAAGTTACACTCCTTTATGTAAAGGACTGGAAAAACATTAAAATGTTAAACAGTAATGAATCTATCACTCTTATTTATTTTCATAAAAGAATTAAATGCAGATAATAAAAACCTCAAATATGTTAAGTGGAAGACCCAACATTTATCATCATATTTGGAGCATAACATGTTCTTATCAAAAGTTTGAGCACCTTAATGAAGGAAGTCAATGACTGCTCAATCAACTAACTAATGGGTTAGTCCATGAAAATGTTAAGCAATAAGGAAGAAATGTGATTTTAAAACTTAAAACATTAGTCTTCAAATATTTATGGAACAACTGTTACATGCCAGGCATGGTTTTAGGCATGGAGGGTACAGCAGGGAACAAAACTCCCTGACCCCAGGGACCCTCCATTCCAGCAAGAGAGCATGCACAAAGTTACACTAATGACATTTCCTGGGAAACCCTCCATGATCAATAAATCACTCTACAAATCACAACTTGGCTAAGAATGGCTGCGTGCTGGTTTCTGGGGGAATCTTATAAAGTCCCAAGTGTTAAAGAAAAACAAAGAAAATCCATTCTAGTCCCTAAATGAACATAGCATCTCTTTGTTGACTATTGCAGCCTATTAAAATGTATCGTTCAGAGCGATTCCTGCACATAAAAAGTGCGAGCTTCCCTGAACCTAAACAAATATCACCAACAGCTGCAGAAAAAATGTTACACCTAGAATTTTATAAAATGAATTACCAAAAGTAAGGAAATGCCTCAGTACCCTAAACAACTATACATGACCATTATAAACAGTCTACTACTTCTCTCTCCTGCCTGTTTCTGTTTGAAGATACAGCAAATTTTGTGGGCCAGCAGGGCGCTCAGCTCCTATATGACTGGTCAGCTCCACAAAGTATTTCCCAGCTGGAAAGAAAATGCACACCGATAATCAGGTAACAAGGATTTAGAAAACAGCCTGAAAAGAAACATAATAAAATGCTTGTGAGACAAGATTATGGATAAAAACTTTTATTAATTATACTTCTATATATTTCTACAATGGAAATTGCCTGGAAAAGATGATTAATGCTTTATGACCTAATAATTTCCATGGTAAAATAAAATGCTATCCCAGTTCTTAAATGCTAAGAGACCGTAATGCTGAAAATACCTTAAGGAAAAATTATTTAATGTGTCAAAAGACACAAATGAAAGCAAAATTCTCTGCTTTTTAAACTATCTTTTCTTTAAATTATAAAATATGGAATAATTTTCAATGCATTTTTTTCCTGTCTGTGTTTTCTAGTTCTTCTACAATGATCACCTGTGTGGTTGATAGAAGTATTATTTAAATTATTTTTTAGAAAGATCAATTAGTCCTAATTTATTCAGATACTATAAATTCTACATAGTAAAAAGAAAAAAAAAAGACCCTGATAATAGCTATATATATATTTATTTTGGAGAATAAACCGATATATATATATCTATATATATATATATATATCGGTTTATTCTCCAAAAACATTTCTTGGAAATGCCTCCAAGTTTGAATTACTTCCCTCTTTGAAAGGACCCATAGAAGTTCAGAGAGGTCAAAATATACAAACTCTCCTGAAATTAGCTATTTTAACGGAACACAGGCCCCCGGTCCTCTGCCACTGCTACTCTGGCAGCAAAGCAGCACCAAATCTCAAGAGACAATGAGAGGAGATGGCAACAGAGAGAAAATGAAATAGCGAGATGATCTGGTTTTTAAACCTCTAACACACAGTATACACTGCAGGATTTGAGTGCTTCCTGATGATGCAAAAATAACTGAACCCAGGGCCGGCTACTTCTTTTACGACAGGTTTTTAAAGCTCATTGTAAGATGAGCTTTTTCTTCTTTCTGCTCCAAACTCCATTTCCCAATAATTGGATGGTAGGTTATGAAGCCAGAGAACAATTTGTTACATCTCTGAATCCATCTACCTACAAGGCCAAGTTTCATCAGTCTCCCCCCTCCCCACCCCCAAACAACTTGAAATATAGGACTGCGTTCTTAGGTTAAGGTCAGTACTCAGGGTTACAAACAGGAGCAGAGAGACTTCTATATGGGCAACATAAAAAACCAGGCTCTCCGGCCTCCTCAGTAGAGTCATTTATACACTGCAGAGAACAGGGGTGAGAGCTGCCCCTAAGGTGCAAGGCAATGGAATCTTTGGGGTTTCAAGGGGACACAGATCTTGGACCACAATAAAAAGAAGCCAAGAATGAGAGGATAACTTGAAATGTGTGAGGCACAACCTCAGGAAGTACCTACAACCCTCAAAGCACTTCACTTACTGGCCAGCTTCATTTCTTTTCAAGGCGGTCCTTGCAATGGTTGGCTAGAGAAATTTTTTTCAGCCTTCATTTTAAAGGTTCCTGCTGCCAACACCTATCTCAATTGTCGCTGGCTAACTGCTAAAGACAGGAGAGTGAGATTCCCCAATATTAATGTACCTCAAGAGAATAATTCTTTCTGCCAGGCTCACATTGAGTATGAAAACCTTCAGCTACCTAGTCTTTCTTTTAATCAGCTATACTGCTTTGGGGCTCGTTTTACAAAGCCATCTGGCTTTGTACACATCAATGCAAGAACTATGAAAAACCCCACTTTTTTGTGGCCTTGCAATGAGGAACAATTCGCTTCAAAGCCTCTTAAGCTCCCAGGGTTCTGGTGTAGAAATAGCTCGCTCAGATTCGTCATTGTTCAGACATCCAAGGAGCTTAGCCATCCAGGAGATAAAAGAATTCTTCTGAAAGCACCACGTAAAAGAAAATATTTGTTCAGTCACAGTGTCCCTACAAATGTGATCTTATGCTCCATGGTTGGGTGTCTAAGAAGATGAAAATGAAGGGGCCTTAACAGATCTGGTAGAGACCTGGTAAGATAAATTGGAGGTTGGGGGAGATGTGCTATCCTGAATTGGAGAATGCTGAGGTGCCCTCCTTCCTGGGAATATTCTACTCAATCTTACAAAATGTCCTACACCTCAGGATGGCATTAAAGGGAAATGCTTTGACTTTTTTTTTACTACTGAATACAACTGCAATTATATTTAAAATATCTTTACTTTCTATCGCTTTGACAAGTCCACTTTTGAAGTTTCTATTCAATACATTTCAATAGCCCTATCCCTTTCTAAGAAAGAGTAAGCTGGCCCTTAACAAATCCAATGCTAGGAAAAGGGACCAATGTATTAAATTTTTTTTTTTTTGCAAATAGTTCATTCATTTGAATATTAGCAGAAATGAAAATAGAAAACTCAAGGAGACTGACATTTAAATATTTAAACGTACAAAATATTGTGGGGATTAACAACAAGGGATCAAATCTAATGTGTCATTTTTAAAAAGTCATCTTTGGACATAACTTAACCTGGAAGTTAAATGCAGCTGGTGGTACGTGGCCCTAGCTCACAATAGATTTCCCAAAAGAGGCAGCCATTCTTCTTTAAGATACAGAGAATAAAGGTCATTGATTGCTGACCCTGTGCCTTCATCCGAATAAATGAAGCAGTCTCGACACATTTCTTAATGGCCAGAAGACCTAACAGCAGAATAACCAAGTGCTTGGGTCACAATTACAGCTGATTTATAATGTCTCTGGTGAGCCCAGGGACAGAGTGGGTCCTTACTCCTAAGGAACTATATCTTCTCTGGTGATAGTACACTCTACCACCTACAGGCCTGTTTAAAAATGAAGCAATTTGGAAGTCTCTTGCTTGCATTGGACCTCGTGTCTCAATGTTTTCTTCTACCCTCTATGTGTGGGAGGCTGACATATTCTAGTGGTGGATTAGGGCAAAATAAAGATAGGAAATTGCTGAGATTTTAATATGAGACAATTTTAAGATAGTGTCAAACACACAAAGGTAATATTTAACAGGGTAACAAGAACAACAGGATAGTATTAAATTAGGACAGAGTGAAGTGACGTTACATTCTACCATGGCCATTTGTAGGTATTTATAAGGCTTAAATTTGTATAGAACATTTACTTTGATTCAGTTTTAATTTTAGTTGTAAGATTTTTTTTCATCTTTTAAAAGTACAATATTATATAAGGTTGTTTTATTGCAATTTGATGTAGCTTAAGAATATCTACAAATTAAGGTGGATTCCAGTTTACCTTATCTCATTAGGTCCAGGAAAGATATCTCTGGCCTTAAGCTACATAATACCGGAAATGTTTTTGGAGATATATCATTGTATTTTGGTCAGCAGAGTAATATCATCATTTGCCCATGTAAAGTCAATGGGCTCGATATACGAGAAATTGATTCATTTAAATCAACGCAGGATTATTTTTACCCAATGTTGCTATTTTGGGGCCTATCCCTCCTCATTCCTCAAATGGTCCCATAAACATTTTGTTAATTATTCTAGAGCTTCTATCTTCCCAGTTTATCACTTCAAGTCCTCTAATTATAGTGGCTTTTTGAACATGCTGATACACTGCAGCAACTAGAATTTTTATGGCTTCAGAAATAAAACAACTCCGTTTATTGCTTGTGGACTCCAATAGTCACTCCAACCTCTAGTTACAATGGTTGTTTATCTGTTTTACAAAAGCAGAGAAGTTTTCTTAGTTTAAACAGTTGTATTCTTCCAGAGTGTTTACGATTGGGCTGCCCTGTAGCAAATTAAAGACTTAAATATGTGACAGTACCGTAAAGGAAACATTCTTTAATTATTAATCTCATGATACTCTTATTTATTGGTTTTTATTGTGATTTTAAGTCCCTGCAATAGCCTGCATATATTTAAAAACAATTTTACTTTAAGATTAACAATGTAGAATTTATACACATGCATAATTATACTTAAAATATACTGTAATTATATCTTTTTATATTTATGTTTATCAACTCTGTCAGTTTTGACGATGATTAAAACTTGAATGCAGGAAACACAATTTGAGCTGATCAAAATACAGCTTTTCTGGAAACATTGGAACCATGACATGCTCTTTACTTAGCGTGGTTTATGTCATTTGTCATCTTTGATATAACATGATTGACTCTTGGTTTTTGGTAGGCTCAACTTGTTCAGTGGCTTATTATTACCACTTCCTCTGTCACTTGAATTTCCACTAATAACCAGCAGAAGTGCCTTCAGTTTGGTTCCTCTGTGCTTTATAGCTCAACCTCCACACACTATTGAAAGCATGCTTGCTCTTTGGCAAAAACAAAAAACAAAAAACTGTTCCGAACCAACAAAATTTTCCTTATCGCAATCATTGCAGCCAGTTATGTTCCAAAAAGAGCCTTTCCGCCCTTTGGTGGAAAGTTATATTAGAGATCAAAATTGGGGTACAGAGAATGTCTATTAGATGGTTTCATAGAACTGTGGAATGGAAGTCAGATGGTAACTGTTCATTGTCTTCTTTAGAACAGAGCAGAAAAATTATATTTGATTTCAATTTAATAAAGATTAGATGTTCATATAGAAGGTTTAAAATTAACTCTAAATTTACTAAGTCCTTCTTTGGTCTTAATGTGAATAATTTCAATTAATTTCCCCTTCTTTTCTAAATTATCATCTTTAATATTTATATACATGCAAAAAATTGCCATACCAATCCACTTATTTGAATTCTAATGCCATTGAAAGTGCTAGGTATCTCATTTTTTAAAACATAGTTGCAGTTTTTCCAAGTATATCATTCCATAATAATCATAATACTTTATTTCGCCATTTTATTTTTGGCTAAAGAACAAACTAATGTTTTGTGTTTTTTTGTTTTTTTTTTCCCCTACAACCAAGTAAACATGAGTAGAACCTCCTTGGGGATATCCCTCTGCTTCCATAAGCAAAATACAGACATATGTATTTGTACATGTGTTTCATTCGTAAGACAATATTACTATCATTTTTAATTGTAGGCAGTTTTATTGTTTGGCTCTAATATTTCAAATGCCTTTAGAAAACACAAAGGTATTTATTAGTTTAATATTATAACAAAGAAAGTTTCCAAAAAGCAATTAAAAATGTCAGTGAACTCAAATAACTCATGAACTCATGTTACTATCACATTAACATGAATTTAAAATTAAGAATTGTCTTTAAGATTCTCCAAACTAAAAAATATTAATTTTTGGCTCTAGTTATCATATTTATTGTTATATTACCTTTTATATTCCAAACATTTAAGAAAAAATTCCCAAACTTTATTTTTTTTAATTTAGCCAGAAAAACATGAAAAAAATAAATGGCTAAAAACAACCATGAAAAGAATGAAGACTAGTGAAGGATAACTTACTAGATATTACAATTCACTAGAAAGCCACTGCATTCAAAAAAAGAATAGTGTTGGAACAGAAATAGATATACAGGGATCAGAATAGAGTCCAGAAATGATCCAAATACATATGGCATCTTTATGTATAGCGAGGGTCACATTTCAGTCCCATGAAAAATAAAATTTCTTGTTATGACTAGGACTTAAGTAACTGGATATTCATCCAAGAAGGATAAAAGAAAGACTCCTATCTCATACCATGTAAAAAATTTAAAACGAGTAAAATTTAATGTCTAAAATAATTGGGAAGAAAATTTAGGAGAATATTTGTATGACCTTGAGATGGACGATATCACCCTGAACAAAACAGATAACTAAGAAGCAATAAAGACAAACATATTCAAATAAATAATAATTAACAATTTTCATTTGGCAAAAGACATCATACACAGAGACAAAAACTGTAAAGATATATTTGCACACGTATAACAAAGGAATAACATTTCTAAAACACAATAGTTCCAAAAACCGTGAAACAAAAACATTACAAAATAGAAAATGGGCAGTGGAAATGAATATGAAATGGAGAAAAAAGAAATTCAGATGGACAATAAACATATAAAAATATACTCAACATCATTGGTGGTGAAGAAAAGTAATGATCATAGATAATAAGAGTGGCAAGAACTAAAAGGATAGGTGGCACCCAGTGCTGGTGAGAATGTAGTAAATGCGTACTCTTATGTGCAAATGTGATTTGCTATTCCATTGGGGAAAATAATCTAGCAATATCTATTAAAGTAAAAAATACACATACCGTTTGACCAAGCAATTCCACTTCTGGGAATCTATCCTATAGGAAAAAAAAAAAAAGGACCAGTACATAAGGATATAGGTACAAAAATGTTTATTGCAGCATTGCCTGTTGTGGAACAGAGGAAGAGAGGGGACTAGAAATAACATGAATGTCCATCGATGGGGAAATGATTAAATGAAATGTGATATATCTATAATATAGAATATTATGTAATTATTTTAAAAGAATGGGCTAAATCTGTAGATACTAATTTGGAAGATTGACATGGTGAGAAAATCAAATTGAAGACTGAGTGCTACAATCTCATTCTTAAGACAGCAACAACAAATGCAATAAAACAATGTGAATGCACTAGCATATACACAAAGTAAGGCATGGAAGAATGCAGACCAGACTAATGATGACCACCTAGGGTTCTGAGTGGAGACAGGTATTGAAGGAGGAGGGGATTATTGAGTTGCCCTTGGTATATCTTTGTGACATTTCACTAGTTACTATGGGCACCATATTAATTTTATAATTTTAAAAAATATATTTAAGAAAAAATTATTAGATTTAATTATGAGTAGTAGAGTTGTACTATTTCCAGATATTCATCTTTAGTAAAATAATAGTAAATAAACAAATATTCCCTTCTCTGCTTATGCCAGTCATGTAGTGTTCATTTTTTATTACTTGCCCAGTATCCATTCCATCTCTCATATATGTATCAGCCAAGTGGTTTATGTGGGAATGACTGCACCCCATTCCCAGGGATTCCTGAATGGTCTAAGCCAGTTCTATCCACCAGAAATACAATTTAAAACCATTTACATAATTTTAAATTTTCTAGTAGTCACATTAATTTTTTTTAAATGGATGAAAGTAATGTTAATAATGTATTTGTATTCTAACCTAATGTTATCATTTTGACATGTAATTAATATACAAATTACTAAATATTTCAAATTCTCTTTTTCATATCTCAATTTGGACTAGCTACATTTCAAGAGCTCAGTAACTACATGTGGCTAGTGGCTACCACACTGGACAGTACTGGTCTAAGCTAATGAGAGTAATATTATAAATATTGCCATAGTTAAGGGTGGACACATAATTTAGGATGGCACAATCAAGAGAAATCCATAAAGGTAAGGGGGGAACATCCTTTTCTCATGAGGATGAACACGAAAAAAGTAACCCTGAAAACTGCTGGCAGCCATCTATGAGCTAGGAAGAAAGTCTATAGTGAGATGAAGGAGAAACTGGGTCCTTTTGTCACTACTGAACCTCTGGATCAACCCCTGCAAAAAGCCTGAACATTTTGGTTACATGAGTCAATAAATTTCCTTTATTTTTTCAGGCACTATGAGTTAAGCTTTCTATTACACTTGCAGTCAAAAGTATTTCAATTAATACACTTATCTACAGCTAATGCCATGTCTAAACAAATGTTTGCTTCTTAAGTGAATTAACTCAATGGTCAACATTTTTTTATTTGTAGTCAAAACATGCTTTTGTTAAACTAGTTTTATTTGATACTGTTTTTAAACATCTTCTGGAAACATGCCCAAAGAAGATTTCCATAGACTAATTCCTGCAGAAATAGTAACTTTCATAGTCCCCACACAAGAGAGTTTTTCTCCTCAAGACAATACAGACATGAGGTCTCAGAGCAATCATTCGGCTCCACTCTCCCTCTTCTGTCTTTCCTGGTCCTCCCTCTCTAGATCAAGTTTCCCCAACTTTGGCACTATTGACATTTTGGGTAGATAAGTCTTTGTTGTGGAGGTGGAGGATGTTTTCTTGCACATTTTATGATATTTAGTAGCATCCCTGGCCTCTACCCTCTAGATGGTAGGAGAAACCCTACTCCCCAGTAGTTGTGACAGTCAACAATGTCTCTAGATATTGTCAATTGTCTCTTTATGGGGCGAAACCAACCCTGGTTGAAAACCACTGCTCTAGACCAATAATGGGTTCAAAAGTACAACTGACCTTCATTGTCTTATACGACTCAGTCATTGCAGCCATCATTAAAGCATGATGTCACCCCTCCCTGAGTGTTCCCTGCATCATAACCTTTCCAGGCCTGTGGCCCTTCCCTCTACTAGACATGAATATGAGGTTCTAGACCTGAGGCCTGTCTGGTCATGCTCTTCCTTCTCTACTTCGCAAATATGCGGAGCCTGAACTCTTCATTTCAGTTCTTCTTTCCAGAATAAATGTAGGTAGTTCCCTGTGACTTCAGCTTGAAATCATTACCTGAGCTGCTCCCAGAATCAAACACCCAAGCATTTCTCTTGGGATTCTCTAGGAGATTTTTCTGACAAATTATTTCCTCATTTATGTCCCTCATTTCTCAACTCAGTCTCCTCCAGCTGGGCCACCCATCTCCTCCAACAGCACATGTTGGGGAATAATTCCATCCTGGCCTGTCCACACTGTATCAACTCACACATTATTGTCCCTTAAGACTAGTGTTTTATTATACTTCTGGAAAACTCTTCACAGCTTTTCAAATTGACCTATAGGTTTAATGAAATTCCAATAAAAATCTCAACAGACATTTTTTGTAGAAACTGACAAACTGATTCTAAAATTAAAGAACCCAGGACAACTGGGTTCAAATGAACAAAGCTGAAGGACTAACACTATCTGTTATCTAAACTTATTATAAAGCTACAATAAAAATCAAAACAGTGTAGTATTGATATAAAGACAGGCAAATAGGTCAATGGAATGGAATAGGAAGTTTGTAAATTGGCACACATATATATGGACAACTGATTTTTGACAAAGGTCAAAACAATTCCGTGGAGAAAGGATAGTCTGTCCAACAGATGGTGCTGGAACAAGTAGATACTTATATGCAAGAACTTGAACTTTGAACATGAACTTCACCCCATAGAAAAAATTAATTCAAAATGGATCATAGATCTAAATGTACATTTGAAAACTATAAACCTTCTTGGGGAAAAAAAAAATGTAAACAATAAATTAGGCTTCATCAAAATTTAAAACTTCTGCTCTTGAATAGATGCTATAAAGAGACTGAAAACACAAGCCACAAGCTGGGAGAAAATTTACCAATCATATATAGCAGCTTTATTTATAATAGCCAAAATCTATAAGAAACACAAATATCCATCAACAAGTGAATAGATAATCAAACTCTGGTGTATCCATTCAACAGGATATTACTTAGCAATAAGAGTAATAAAACATTAACATACGCTATGATGTAAGTTAATCTCAAAATAATTATGCTTAGTGAAAAAAACAGACAAAAAGAACAATACAAATAGTAACATTTCATTTATTTAAAATTTAAGAAAATGCAAATTAATCTTTAGGTATGGAAAATATTAGTAATTGCCTGATTGGGCATGTGGAGGCTGAAGAAGTGATGATAAATTGGCACAAAGAAACTTCTGGAGAAATAGATATTTTACTACATTGGTTGTGGCAGTTGTTTCATAGGTATATACATATGTTAAAATTTATGAAATTGTGTACTTTAAATTAATTGTAGTTTCTTACACACCAATTGTGCTTCAATAAAGCTGTTTTTTTTTTTTTTTTTTAAATTGTGGGAGGAAGCATTAATGTTAGTTGTTGGGCAAAACGTTAACTACTAGACCACGTAGGGTTATATGCTGCTTCTAGGACCACTGAAACCGGTTCATACTACATGAGATTTCATGAGAGGAAGCTGTTTTAGGTTGTTGTTTTACTTCGTTGTCTTAAGATATGCTGTAGGTTAACACAAACAGAATTCACAATTCCTGGGTACTTAACAAAATACAGCCTAGGATGCTACATGGTAGATAAAAGGTGCATGTTGAGTAGGGAGAGACTAGATAGAGACTCAACAAGTACCAATTTGAGCTACGTTTGCTTTAATTCTCCTTTTATGTGTCTCCCAAGGCAATCACCGCCATTACCATCCCTACTGTGTCTGATCAACGTATTTCAGGAAAAAAAAAAAATAGAACAGAGCTAAGTAGCCTGAATTTTCAAAGATAATAATTAAGTAACAGGCTTTTAACCAGATGTTTGATGACATTATTTTCCCTGTGATTCTATGAGAATCAGGTACATTTACATACAAATTGGTAATACCTTGGAATTCCACCTAAAAAAGCCACCATTATTCTCCTAACACATGAAACCTGTATACTGATTTCAATACATAATGTCAAGTGCATTTTTAAAATACAAGCCATTGCTTCCAAGTGCTTCTTTAATCCACAAGGACTGGTTTTAGCATTTAAACTAATTTATCCCAGACATAAAAACCCTTCTGCTTATTCTCCCAGATAATTGATTCTTGATTTGTTAAGCTACTAAACGCCATGCTTTATACCCTAAAATACAAAATCCCTGGTGAACTCACTCATGTGCCCCGTGCAGAGCAAACACTGTTTGGCGCCTCAGCAGAGAGGCCAAGGGGAGCTGAGAAGAGGAGCAGAACGCCCCCTCCCTTTGTCTTGCCCCCAGGGTGGGGGTCTCCATTGTCCTGCAGTAAACATCATTTGTTCCAGAGCAGCTACACGAGGATGTCACATGGTGCCAACTCCTCAAAGCAAATGCCCTCCTCGGTTTTCAAAAAAGAAAAATAAATTTAAAAGATAACCTCTGCCTCAAAGCTGACCTGCCTAAGTAACAGCACATACCACCCCCAAGAATAACAAGAGACTTCACTGGAAAATTGGGGTTTAGTCAGAGTGCAGCAATTAATGCTAATGTCACCACAAAGTTAATGCCATTGGTTTCTACGACACAACAAAAGTTAGAAATAATTTTTTCTTTGTAATAAAGAATATATGCCAAATTAATTAAGCATATGCCAAATTAATATTTTCTAATAAAGTAATAACACTTTCACATAAGCATCTATAAAATATGGAAATATTTCCTGAAAGAAGAATTTATACTTCTAGAATAAAGGAGTTTAAAAATCTTTCCCTCAATGTAATATGAATATTTGAATTTATTATCAAGAGAATTTTCATTCTTAAGATAGTAAAGTGTACTCTTCCATGGTATGTGAAGTTGATGCCACCTATTTCCACGTACAAATAAAATTCATGGAATATACTTAATAACATACTTTCCTCTCATGCAATTGTGTTTATAAAACCATCTGCCTAGAACTTCTTTATGGTACTAGTCGAAAGCTACCTGGGTAATTTCACTATGAGGTAAAGCAGAGCCCAGAGGCCACTGGGAAGAACAGCGTACAATGACTGGCATGTGCCATGGGTACGTCTTATGTTCCAACACGTAAGCATGGAAAAGTTCTCAAACTCATCCCAGAAGTGGTGATTTTATACAACAAGACAGTGCATGTATACTCAGATGAAAGAAATGACCCACCAGAATTCTCGGAGAGAGGGGCCTCTATTGCCGAAAAGCAGGGGAGGAAACCCTAAAATAATTTTACCCCAACTGTTGTGGTCTGACAGTCGGCTGCTGCAAAGAGTAAAAGAGCAGGACGCTGAATTCTCAGGAGTCAGAATGGCAGAGGAAATGACAGTGTGTAAGGAGAAACACCAAGACAGAAGCGACCCTCTTCTCCAAGTTAGCCATGGAAGGCCCACATTACTACAGCAATGGTGTGAAGAGAACAATACAGAATTCAGCTGTTCCACTCAAGTGTCTGGTTGGATTATGGACACATCTGGGGACTGCCAGTTACTGCAGCTGAGACGGCCACACCCCACCAGAGTAGTTGTCACTACTCTTTTTATTCGTCCGAGCAAACTTAGCATTCCGGTCGTGCTGGTGTGTGACTCAAGGTCGTCCTTCAGTTGCAGTTTTAGGAGTAAAGAGTTTGAGGCCGTGTTTTCCAAAATGTTCAGAGAAACCATGACAGCCATAGTGAAGTCAAGCATACTCTGAAGTCTACCCTTCATTTGGTCACACTTTGGATGTCGATGCTAAAATTCTTGTGTTTATAGAACATAACACACTCATACCTTTGCCAATTATCTCTTTCAACTCAAAGGTATTGCCCTCAAGGCCTTAAGGTTACTTTTCAGTTTTGCTGGGTAGGAATCCTAAATTCAGGTCGTGGTTCATAGCTAAGGAGCTATCTAAGCATAAGCAAACCTCAAATCCTCCAAGTTCCTCACTCATCAAATGAAGGTATTTAACATCAGATTTCTGTTAAGGTTTCTTTCAGCTCTGAAACCCTATGGTTAAAAGTTTCCGTATGGATGTCTATAATATCCCACTTCATTTCCCTCAATACCTATCGCAAAACATAACTTCAAGAAGTGACCTGTCTACCATGCTGGGAAAAAAGATGAGCAGGTCTAAACTGATGGACTATTCTGGAAGAGGGGCTCGTGAGCACAGGCAGTTCCCTCAAACTTGATGATACAGCAGCAGAGCACGTATGGGGTCTGTCACCACAGGACACCTAGAAATCTCTTGTTACTAGTACTGGCCATCATGGGATTCAAGTGGAAGATCTACCCAAGGCTATGGGGTTACCTGCCCTCTTGAACATCTCTCCATTGATAGAAGACTTGGTAAACAAAATAGTTCCACAGAAAATCCTACGATCTGGCTTTAAGGGCACTTCCTCAGCCTACCTGCAGTCTTTTCCCTAACTACAGTACAAAAATAAGCGACTGAGGGAAAGAGGAAGGCTTAATTAGCAACATGTTTTCTGTATTTAACAAAATGATTACATAATACTTACGGCATGCCAGGCACTGGTATAAACACTTCACAAATATTAACTAATTTAATCCTCAAAACACTCCAGGAGAGACTAGTATTCCCATTTTAAAGAAGAAACTAAGACACACAGAGGTTAAGTAACTTTCTGAAGGTCACATGGCTGATTAAATGGCAGAGACGGGATTGAAATCCAAGCACCATGAGTCCTACATTCATGCTCCGAAATGCCTAATGAACAATAGACTTAGGAATTTGACTTTAGTGAGAAAGCACAGGCATCTGCATGCCTCAGTGGGCCACCCTAAACAAGCCGAAAAGGATTGCTCACTGAAAAACTCCCCAAATTCCCATTTGATTCAGGTTTGATAAAAAGCTAATCTAGCAAATATGAAATAGAGAACTTCCTCTCATGTGGTTGGGTATCAAGAAGCCCACTTTGCCACTACACATATCCTGAAGCTCTCTGAAGAACAGTAGTTCTTAACTGTGGGTGGCATTTTAGATTCACCTTGAGAATTGGTTAACTGTTAATACGCCTCCGGCTGCCTCTGCCCCCAACGAACACACACACAGGTTCTGATTTGCACTCCCAAAGTGTGTTTGGAAATGCACACGTATTTTGATAAACCTCCCTAGGTGACCCAATCCCCTCTACCCCTGGAGCAAAACTAAGGTCTTCCTATAATTGTCAAAGGTAAGATCAATTCTACATTGTTTCTATCTCCCAAGTATCCTCCCCTACTCACTTTACTTCACGGGAGATGAAGGTAGGCGTGATATGAGGTGCTACAAATATATACCAAATACCAAACTGGCTATTCGATGAATATATAAATGCAATTGACATTCTTTCACAGTCTGAAATCCTCTCTTTGCTCTCAGGATATATTACACCATTCTCTTTTTATATAAACATGCCACTTTAAATGCTAATTCAGATGCAACACTCAATTTTTTCTTTTTTTGTTTCTGAGTTTCTAACATTCAAAACAACACTGGACTTCCATCTGGCTTCAACAATAGACATTTTGAATTCCTGCTTCAATATCTGTGGGGATGGGAGGGAAGAAAATACTATAAAGAAAACTAAATTTATTCTAAAACTCATCCAAATATGGTTTATATGTCCTTTATTTTCCTTGAATTAAGCTCTTTCCCTCTCTTTTAGAAAATGTTTCCTTCACCTTGCTGAAAATCTCATAAATCTAATTCGACTCAGTTGTAAAACCAAGGTGATTCCCTCTCCTTCATTCGAGAAATAACCTCATTTTATTCAAACTACTTTTCTAAATAGCTTGTCAAGGTAGCATATTCTGGCTGAAACACAACTGACCTAAATGTCTTCTTTTTAAAAAATACATAGACTCATATGTGCCAATTACATCAACCCAAGCTTTTCAGTTATACAGAAGGTCACTTCCTAGCTTGTCTTAAAATGAAGAATTCCAACCTAAGAAATGCCCTAATCCAGTATATTCAGTTTAATATATCTATAGTGAGACAAACTATCTTCTAAGTCTGGCAGGCCCACCCCCACCCCGAACCTTCTAGTAACCATACGGTTCCTTTGCCTCTGTAGTGTTAATCACTCTTTGACAATATTTTCTCCCTCTTCTGCTTGCTCTCATTTCCCATCACATACCTGGACACTCTTTCCTGCCCCTGTCCAAGAAAGATAAAATTAGAAGGAAGACAAATAAGTTTCATACATTTTCACACACTTATTCATTTATACATGTGGCAAAATGGTTCTCGACAACTGCCGCCCTATCTGGTAGCTGTGTCTCTCACTAGTTCACCAGAAACATCTCTTTAATGAATGGTCTTCTGCCATGCTAAATGCAGCTCAGTGACACCCTGTCCAAAGGTATGTACATGTCAATGAGACACTGAAAAGAAAATATCTTTAAGATCCAAGTGAACGAATTTCTAGTACTGGGATGTCTGGCACTGTGGTAGGTATGTTTAAGATGCCTGTCTTCATTGTGGATAGGAAGTTGAACTTCCCTGCAGACCAGAAACTTTTGTATGCCAATAGACACCCACCCTATTTATCCCATGGCCAGTCCTTCTAGACCCCAATCACTTTCAGGATAATAATAAAAGGAATGGCTGAATGGAGAAGGAACACAACTCTATAGAGAGAAATAGTTACTAGATACTAGTATTGTTACTAGATCAAGGAATTAAAATAAGCCAAGAGATTCCTAAGCTGCCTTTTAGTAATTTCAATACTCCCAGCAATTCCTCACCATGCAGAAACACACTTTCCCAGGACTTTTGTACACCCGAGTTGCTGCTTCTGGTTTGAGTTTCAGCTGCTGGATACCCCTTTAAACTGGGTCTGGCCAAAAAACATAAAGTCAGGAAACTGATCAAGTGTCAGTCACTGTTTCCACTAAAATAAAGTGGTGATTGTAGAGAGTTTAAAGGGTTCCACGAAACAACGCTCTCATGTTCATGATTAAAAGATGTAGAAGAAAAGGCCATTTTAAGTAGCAAGGAGAATTTACTTGCTAAGAATGGACAGTGGTTTCCTTTTCTGTGTAGAGAAGTCTGAAAGATCATTAAAAAGCAAGATTGGAGGAGGCGAAGGAGCTGACCCCAGCCAATTTCCGGCTCCTCTCTCCAGGGAATTTCATGAAAAGAGAAGCTCTCTCTGTCCTGGAGAGCTGTTTATTTGGGCAATTAACAAAACCCAAAGGGGTCCTTTATAAATAAAGGGTAGCTGCCAGGAACACCTTGGTTTTGCTCCTAACCATCATTAACTCACACTTTAGGCTTTTCCCCTTCTTCTACTTTCCCTTCCTAAAAACAAACACCCCCCAGAGAGGTTTTCCATTTAGAAATGTTATTTCAGGACCTAAGATCTGAATACAGGTTAGACTGGATAAGGGACCCACAACACTATCAGCACTTTCATAAAGATGGACAGTTTAGATTCATTGTTATGAGAAAAATTTAAAAAAACGTCAAGAGAATCGATGGGTTCCACACTGAATTTAAACCAGGAGGAAAATGGTGTGAGCTGTTCAGCTCACGTCTTTGGGTAGCAGACACTCTAACAGGAACTAGGAAAAAAAAAAAAAAAATCAGGGTGGCTCTCTCTGCTGGGAAGTTCACAGTCTAGCAGGGGGAGATGGACTTGTAAACGATCTACAAACATTTATACTGTGCCTCACCGTGCTAGCTACCTTGTGGAAGACCAAGAGTCCAGAGTCATTGTTCCTCAAAGGCTAAAAGTTCAAAACAACGAATCTAGTTCTGGAGCTCAATGTCATTCTGTACCATTATACATGTTATCATCTCATTTGCCTCAATCCTCCACCTCCAGGTTAATCTTTCATAAAACCCTTCAAGGGTACCAAAATTTATCATCACAATTTCCTCTATGATTTTTTGGCATTAACCAAGAGGTAGCTGCCACAGCAGATATTCCGATTATTGCAAAATTTTTCTTCAAATTATTTTTAAGTCTCCATAAATATTCGGTTAAAACAGTTTGAATTCTACCTTCATATAATTAATGAGCATTTTCAATAAAATATTCAAGAATATCAAAATGTAGAGGGTATATTGTAAACACCCATGTACACACCACCACACTAGTGATATACAGGAAACTCTCTTGAGAGCCATCGAAATCCCATTTCTTCCATTCCCTCCACTGATAACTAAGCCTTACTGCTTTCCCTGAATGTTTCTTATATTTTTACTATAAATGTTTGTATTTTGTAACAATATAATACCTTGCTTTGCATATTTTTAAATTTTACAGTGTAAAAACTATCTTGTACCTGAAATATACTTTTAATTTTGCTGGGAATTCTATTTTTGAATAATTATACTTGTTGATAAATATAGTCTAGACCGTTCATTCCACCTGCTGTATAGTATTTTGGCGTATAACTATATCATGATTGATTCAAAGGATATACAGATTTTGACAGATAGTTGACAGGAGGGGGAGCAGAGGGTATGACAACTTTAGTTCCATTGAGAAACAGAGGAAAAATGCTGAAAGAATTTGGGATCAGACGTCTTGGCAAAAGCTAAATTCCTCTTTGAAAGCAAGAAGAGAACTAGACAAAATCCAGCTATCTAAGGAGCCAGAACAGAGATGGGATATGGAGCTCTGAAGTTAGTAAAAGGCTGGAAAAGCCTCTGGAAAATTGATGTGGGGTCACTTGGTTCTTTAATAACATCTTGCCTGGAAATCAGTCCCCTTGACTTCTCTTGTCTGTTGTCCTTTGCACCATAAAAAGAAATGTTCACAATCGTTGCCTTTGCAACCTTTTAAAACATATATGAAACAACATAGACCTCAAGTTAGTTATGGAGAAAATGATCATTAATTACGAATTAGTAGGGATCCAAATTACTTTTTCCTAAACAGAATATGGCTTGCTTTTTTATACTTTTAATTAGCAATAAAAAGAAAAGCCTATTTTCTGTGTTCTCTTATTTGTGAAAGCTTTAACAATATATATAACATAAAGATATGTTTTATATGATTTCAGACACAAAAATAATCTTTAAGTTTATTTAAGATAATACTAAAATTTTTAATCTGATAAATTCATACATGTCTGAATGATGAAAATGCATGTTTAAAATATCATCCTATGAAACATACAAATCAGAAGTGGCAGATTTAACAAAATCAGGTGCCTCTTGGAAGAGCACAGCCTTTCTGAAGGTACACACCCTCTGACCAGTTCCATCGCATCGCTGTGTAACCACAGGCAATGAGGAAGACATCGCACTGCGGTTGCTCACTGTTAACACAGAAAGAAGACTCAACAGAACAGCGGGATCAAATCCTCAGTCTGTCTGGGAGAAGGTACTATGGGCTCTGAAAGCATTTATGCAGGAGACATTTATGCAGTAATGAAACTGAGGAGGTTCTGCAGCTTTAATAATCAGGTACTTTTATGTTGGCCAGTATCAATACCTAATAAAGACACACTTGTGCTTTTCTTAATTTGATTTGTATTAAAATCACTCTGGCATTTTTTTTTAAGTATTTTCTTTTTCTCAAAGTCATAAAAGAACCTTGCATGAGGGGGGTAATTACTGGCATCTGTATAGTGGTCACAGAAAACACTGAGTGGCATTAAGTCTCAGAATATTATTAGCGTATATCCTTAATTCTTTTGGCATTTAATAGAAAATACAAAATACCATGCTTATTTTTGGTTTGCTTCACTTAGAAGTATTAATTTTTCCAGAATTCACTAAAAGAGTAGATTTGTTTTGACATATACGCTATGCTTTATTCCCATCATCTGACTGATAGGTCAATTCACTTTTATTAGGAAGGGGATTTTAAATGGCTTAAATGTAATTCTCACTTTCTCTGACCAAGTATTGAAAGCATGGTCTCCAAACTTATAGCATCGTCCTCTTCTTTTTTTCATTAAAGATTCATAATCCCCAGAGGAGAAATTTAAATATTTTATTTATCATATATTTCCCCCATCAATTCATGGCTATCAGTTAACATTAACATAATTGAGATTTGCACAAATACAAAAGGAGATATGGCCCTTAAATAGATATGGGGAATCTAATTTGCTAATTAATAATAATAATATTAATAATAATAATAATAATTTATAGGAAACATACTAACTCAGAAACAGACAAAAATACAATTTATTATAAATGCTAAAAAGATTTGGCTGAAGGTCTAAAGTTTTCAAATAAAGTATAAAAAACAAACCTAGGATGCTTTAAATATTAAATAAAAGTAGTAGGAAAAAGATTTTTTTCTAAAAATATGTTTAACGTAGTTTTTATTTTTCTTGTGTTTTATTTCTCAGCATGATGAGAAATATCGAGAAGTTTGTACTTTTCCAAGTTTGGGCAAGAGTCCAAATCAAGATGCAGAAGAAGGAAAGTTTTTGTTTCTAAGGGAATTTATATGACAAATTATTACACCATTAACCTCTAACATATAGATATATTAAGCTGAGGGGCTAGTGAAAATTTATCTAGGCACAATCGTGTCCTTCCAACAGCCTAAATTTGTAAAAAAAAAAAAAAAAGTAGGAACCAAAATGGGTAGTTATGAAATGTTTATGGTTGATGAAGTTTTGGTTACCAGATGCAAAGGCTGAAATTTTCCAAAATTTAGTCAACAGAATGCACGCCTGTCTTTCAACAGTCAACATATAAGTTTCTAATCCTCTGAGTTGAGATTGCATAAACTTAAATATTATACTCATTTTTTAAAATGAGACTTCCCCATCCACTAAATTCTTCAACTTAAATCAAATATCAATATCAACTACTTCTAGACCAGCCCTTACACAGTACTAGTTGGTAATATATCTACCCTAAATTTAATGTAATAGTAAAGGCAATTAATTTCATTCTGCAAGTGCTAAAGAAAAAAAACTATGATTTATGCAAATAAAAGTTTGAAACTCATTATAAGAAATCAAGGTTCATAAATCTGCTATTTAAATATCAGAGCATTACATGAATCAGTTCAGTAAGATCTAGATCTAATAGCAGAAAGTTTAACTGACTCAGTCTTCTTCAATTAAAATGTGAATATCACTTACTCTGCATAAAATCCATAGTATAAAGAATGATCATAGATTTCCAGATCATATAGAAGAGCGTGAATTCCTGATTCAGATCGATTTATACTACCTGCAGACCAAATGTTTTTGAAGGAATTTTTTAATTTAAATAAGGATACTCTCAGGAATAAATATGTATTTTGGATTACAATGCCCATAAGGAAGAAAACCCTGGACGATTCCTTTCAAGTTATCTTGAAATCATTAATATGTGACATTTATAAATAAACAAAAAGTTTTTCATTTTCCTAATTCAACTGATTATCATTAATCTTCCATTTGTCACCGAAAACCTAACAAGTCAGAGAATAATCACATTACAAACTGTACCAAAAAAGAAACAAAATTGTGCTACTTACAAACTTCCTCTTCTGGGAAGACTCAGCTCCTTCTGCAAAAAAGAAAACAAAACATATATATGAGAAACTACATTAACCTTCGACTACTAGGACAGTAAATGGATGATGAAAAATGTATGCCCCTTCATTATGCTTGATTTGGCATTTTCTATACTGAATAGGTTTGAATGTCATAATTTTATGCTAGATCCCTTCTTACATTGTTCGTTTCATACACTGTGTTTAAGGTACAAACACAGTTTATCTAAATTCCAGAGCAGGACAAAAACCAATCTTCCCAAAGCAATCACAATAAAGTACTGAGTTGAGTTACATGGCCGTATAATTGAGCATAAGAAAAATCTGAGGAACCAAAGAACTTACTCAAAGAGGAAACAAAATAAGAAGGAGAAATTTTACAGGACTATAATTTAATGAAAGGTGAAATGAAAAGAGCAGTTAAGTCAGACTACCTGTCCCTGATGGAAGAAATAAACTCACGCAAAACTTTGTGCATACCAAAGATTATAATTTATTTTAAATAAAGCAAAAGGTTTCCTCCTGGTGCTATTTTTTTAAAACAAATATGAATTATGACTTAGGATATTTAAAAGTAGGTTAATGAACCTCTAAAAAGGTCACTAGAAAGCGACACAATTAATAGAGTGCTTTATAGTTTTGAAAGGATGCTCTCACACTTATCTCAAATTAAGTTCATTATCTACCAAACTATAGGGGGGGCTGTGAGGAAAAAAAAACAACAAGCAAACAAGCCAACCAAACAAATGCAAAGAGATACAGATATACCTCCACCCACTAATGAAGTTTTCAGAAGCCGGGGTACTCAAGAAGTATTACTTGATGACAATAATTAAAGAATAGGAAGCAATGAGTCATCTGGCTATTTAAACTCCAAAAGAAGCACTATAAATTCTAAAGACTCAACTAAATTTATGTTTTCATTTCCATAATTATCATTTATTTTTTTGTCTTCCAGGAGCTGAAGTATTATCATTTAAAAGGTATTTCCCCCTCAGCTTCAAACTCACCTCTCCTGTCCCCCATTTTTATGGACTCCTTAAATGTTTGTCCTGCACAGTAGCCTCGGATCTTCTCAACGGTGCAATTTGCTCCAGCATAGTTACAGAAAATGGCCTTGAGAGCCACAGACCAGAGGGGAAGATGCTGCTTTAAAATTGATGCCTTACTTATTAATTAGCAAATACACTTTGATACAGGGCTATAATAATCATATCACCGTTTAATTACAAGAAAAAATAATCAACAACAGAGTATCTTCTTCTTTCTCCCAATAGCTAACATTTTTCCCCTCAAGGATTGCAGGGTTCAGTGGTGAAATGCTTTATTTTTTTAGTTTGTTTCGCTTTTTTCTCTAATCCTTGATTAGCCCCAAGAAATTATAGTGTTTGCTGAAGCTGGCTCCCTAATTTTAAAACATAAACATTTCTTCATTTACTAAAGCCTCTAATGATGAGAAAAGTCTCTAAGACAATTTTCCTTGGGAACTGAAATGTAAATGGAAAAGCCATGAGTAATTTTCTATCTGTGTATCTTTGGTTATGACAAGGACCTAGAAATTAGTTTTATATCCAGGTATTTAAGAGAAAAAAAGAGGATTCCCTAGAAGTAATTGTTTAGCAGACTATTCCTTTTATAAAAGAATCAGTGAGACCCACTGAATAGCAAGAAATCTAGCACTCACGTAACCGCTGCTCTGTCCAGTACGTTGACCTGACAGTAGCCTCAAAACAAAAGGAGGAGCGCCTGAGGTGTTAGCATTAATAACAGAAAAAAAAAACCTGTCTGACGCTATTTCAATTTTATATGCAAATAGATCACTATAAAAGGGAAAGGGCCAAATGAAGGATCCCAAAGAGTTGAATCAATCATATTTCACCAAATGACCCCACTGTAAGCTGGCTGCTTTGCTCTGAGGGGAAAAAATAAAATAAAAACTGCTGAAACAGCAAGATAAGGGATAAAAACCAACTCTGTTTTTAATCAGAAGTCTTTCCAATCGGTCTAGAATTATGAGTTCTAAACAAGAAGAAAGGTTACGGTGTGTAACCCAGCACTGCTGCTCCACGGGACAGCAGCCGAGGTTCCAAGATGAGACACCGAGGACATTTAATAGGCCACTTGTCAACTGACCTGAAGCTTCCACGCTAACCAAGCTGAAGGAGCTAATCCACCTGACGGCTTGAATGTCAGGCTCGAGACTGGAAACTCAATTTGGTAGCAAATTGGAATCAGATGTGATGGTAATAAAGTGAGAGAAATGAAGGTGCTGCGGCCAAGGCCTTGTGAACGGTAGCTGCAAGGGGCTGCAGACACCAGCCAGGCTAAGCAATCGCAGCCTGAACAACGAGTGGCTGCTGCTCTAATGCATGGGGACCACACGCTGATGAATCTGCACCAGTCAGACGCAAATGAACAGCATCGAGGCTTTTACTGCCCAAGCCTCTGTGGCACTTGGTGTGTGTGTCCTCGTTTTCTTAAAGTCAGGATCAGGTCACTAACACACACGTAGGTAATTAGACAAGACATGTGGTATTGCTCCCCATCATGAACCGAAGTTTGTTTAGTATATTTGAAACACGTGTTAAAAATTTAGCACCAGGTCAGAATTAGAGGAGGGGAGGGTGGGGGAGAGAAAAAGGGCAAGAAGCACCAATCTGAACTAAACAGTGTGTAATTATTAATCATCACAGGATTAAGGAAATTCATAAGAATATATTTAAGATTAAATGGTTTTGATTTTCATTTTTATTGATTACTCAGTGATTTCTAATATGTTTTAGAATTGCCGTGTATCATTATTTGCTTGATATTATGATATCTTTTATTCTCCCTTTCTAAAAGTGCGAACTAGCAAATATGTACATTGAAAATAGAGGTAAAGTTAATCTTGTCTAAGAACTCTGATGTTTTTCTTGTGATCCCTTAATAAGACTGAAGACACACCAGGGTTCCTCAAGTCCAGAAAGAGAAGAGAATTTCTGGAGTCCAGGAAGGAAAGAAGGCCACAACAAATGATCCTGCCCTCCTACCCAACCTACCCTCTTACCCAACCTAGGCCTCAGTAGAAAAAACTGCAATGTTTAAAATGTACAAGCAATTTCCACAATGGTAATATAAAAAAAAATTATACTGTTTAATAACTATACATATACAAATAGAACAATATTGCTACACTGGCCACATGTGCTCAAGGAATCTTTGAACTATTCATTTTAACTGATAGGTCAAGTTTATGATATAAAAGAGAAAGGAGATTTATGTATATTATATTACAAATAATATATGTAGATACCCACTCCTCTAAGAGATGGAGCTTAATTCTCTTCCCCTTGAAAGTGGACTGGACTTCCTTCTAATGAATAGAGAAAGGGAAACACAGCAATTTTTCAGTAGAAAAACCTGACCAATACCATCTTTTTTTTTTTTTTGTAGGACCAATATCATCTTAACAAGTGATCAAGGTTAACAACACAATAAAAAGTCATGTTATCATCCTGCATCCCTGATATGATGTGATGAGAAAGGGTTTGACCTTTACGTTATTCTCCCTAAATATCCTTAATTCTAGGGTAATTGCAGAAAAACATCAGACAAACCCAGATGTAAAGGAAATTTTACAAAACATTTAACCAGGGTTCTTTGAAACTGTCAAGGTTGTGCCAAATAAGGAAGAACTGAGAAATCATCATAGATCAGAGGACACTAAGGAGAAATGATGACTAAATGCAATGTAGTTTCCTGGATTTAATTCTGGATCAGAAAAAAAGGCATTAGTGGAAAACCTGGTGATATCTGACTATAGCTTATCCTTTAGTTAACCGTAGTATACCAATGTTAATTTCATAGTTTCAACAAATGTATTAAGGTTATATAAATGTTACTATCAGGAGAAACTGGTGGTTGGATAGATAGGCATTTTCTGTCTTGCAAATTTTCTAGAGAGGTAGGGAGAAAGGAATATTGCTGAGGGATGGAAGTTAAGATAGAACAGGGGTCCATAACCATTTTGGAACCAGGGACCAGTGCTCCTAATAGAATCTAATGCCTGATGAGCTGAGGTGGAGCTGAGGTGGTGATGCTAGTGCTGGGGAGTGGCTACAAATACAGATGGAGCTTCGCTTGCTCACCCTCCACTCACCTCCTGCTGTGCAGCCTGGTTCCTAACAGGCTACAGACAAGTCTATGGCTCTGGAGTTGGGGACCCCTGGGGTAGAGAATGAAAGGGATAAACAAATAAATGTCTACATACTTTAAGCTTATTTTAAGGCAATAATTAATTGCAATTTTTAGGAAATTATGAAGTCTAAGTGAGTGGAGATTGTGGCTAGGATCCTCAGTGAAAATGGTGAGAAGCAGTCTGATTTGAGCTATGTTTTTAAAGAATTTACAAAAAAAAATTGAATATGGAATGTGAAAGAGAAAACAAAAAAGAGTCAAAAGTTTTTGGCCTGAGCAAATGAGTTGGAGGGAAGAACGGTTCTGTTTGACCATGTCATAGTCAAAACACCTATAAGAATTCCAAATAGAAATTTCCAAGTAGGTGGCTGACCTTACAAACCTGGATTCAGGAGATTGTTCGGGGCTCAAGATAGACTTTGGAGTCATTATCATATAAGTCAGTACATACAGCCATGGGACGGGAGGAGATTGGAAGAGAGAAAATAAGAAGAAAAGGAGAAGAGGCACACCTTTACACAGGGCCCTGGCAGGTCAACATTTAAAATCTGGAAGTGAAGAGAATTGTGCTGCATGTTGTTAAGTGACATGTTGTACCACACAGCAGTTGCGGTTCTTAAAAACCATAGAAACAGAATAATATTAACGAGTAAAACTCT
>NW_011888963.1:1560100-1574882 GCF_000151845.1 Pteropus vampyrus
TGAATCCAAATGAACAACTATCAGCCTCAAGACTTTGGCATCAGTGTCTTAGGCCCTTTCCATAGACAGTTTCTGAGTCACAATAAATGTATCTATCTATTGTGGTTCTGTAAGATCTTATCAAAAACCTAGTCTATGAATTTAATAACAAAATCACCTGTCTGCCTCATAGGACAAGTGTTCCTGTGGAAAGCCCAGAGAGATTAGCAATTGCCCAGGGTCACAAAGCCAGAGGTGATGGAGGCAAAATGTGAACCCGTATCATTCAGTCCCAATTTTTTCCCCTATGCTCCACTGTGCAAATGCCAGAGTGGGACAGAGTGGTGATGTGAGCGAGTGAGAGAGGGGCTCGAATGACTACACAAGTAGAGAGGCTAGAATTGATAATTTTTCAAAAGAGAGGGCAGCTTTTCTTCTAAAGAGAAAGAAAGGTACAGGTGAAAACAGGTACCTTTGAAAGAAGAACAAAACAAAACTGAAGCCATTCACTTGGAGTTCTACAATTTCAGAAGCACAGAAGGCAAAATCTCTTCCAAGGGGAAGGGAAGGGGCATATTTGGGATTAAAGCAAGCAAAATAAGTTTCTTTTACTCCATCATACACTTTTTATAAAGGCCAATGTGGCAGGTGCTGTGCCAGGCACTGGGGATAAAGGACTTCACTCGCTATAAAATATAGTGTGGAAAGGCCTGGGAGAGAGGTCTTTTCAAAGAATGCCACCGCACTAAGGGAGGGGAGTGATCAGCTTTCTTTGAGGAGGGTTAGGAGTGTTTCTTGCTCAATGATATTTCCCATTATTCATGATGACACGATCTGGTGAAACTGACATTATTCTCAACCTCAAGGTTAAGTTCAGGTTAAAATAAGCTAATGGCAAAGCTCATTGCTTGGCCAGAGGAATTGGTTCAAAGATGACATGTGATTCAATCTGGTAAAACAAGATGCAGAACAATGTTTGTTCCAGGCTCCATGGACAGAACTTTCTTTCCTTTTCCAAGAGAAATAGCAGGAAAGAAGGGGCCTTAACCCAGGAAGCTACTGTTCACCAAGGGGGAACATCAAAGGTGGCAGAAACACAGATAGAAACTGGGTCTTAGGTGATATCTTCCAGACAATGGATCTAGCCTTGCCTATTACCTCGATTTCTCAGTAACATCAGCCAGTCAAGTCCTTTTATTGTTTAAACCAGTTCAACTTGTGTTTTTGTTCCTTGCTCTTCAAATATTCCCAAGTGACACAACACTTGAGCTTCATCTTTCTTAAGCATTGTCTGGGAGTTGGCTAGGCAGCCTCAGGAGTGGGCGAGAAAAGGGGCATTCCAGAAGAGGGAACAGATGTAGCAAGACAGGGTGGGGTGATACAGTACAGAGCTCTTGGTAAAGCTGGAATGGCTGGGACAGAGAGTAGGAAGAAAAAATCAATATGATGTGAGTGTGGAGGCAGGAACAGAGCCAAATCATAGTCGGTTTTTGGAAGGCTCTGCCTTTATCTTGTGGTCAATGGGGAGCTCATGGGACATTTTAAATAGAAAAAAAAAGGATGGTCAAATCAGCATGTTAAAAAGGATCATTCTGGCATCAGGGTGTCAAATGGCTTAGAGAGGACAAATAGAAAAGGAATTAGGAGATTTATCCAGTTGCCCCGGATGCATGGCCAATGCCAGGACCATGAAAAAGAGACACTGGGCAGGGAGAAGAGGGGCAGATTCAAGAGATAAACATGTGTACAGAGTTCACAAGAGTGAAGAACTCCTGGGAATGTTCGGAACCTTAGGAGGCAGCATCCAGGGAGTAGGGAAAAGGGCAGTGATAAAGCACTGAGGGCCCGTCAGAAGCTAAATAATGGAAATCTGAATGTGGATGAGGGAATGGAAAAACCCTTTAACTTAGGCCAGGGGGTCCTTGATGGGCAGGGAAATGAGATAAAGTTGCAAAGTAAGATAAAAGTAAAGGTTGGCATTCCAAATCTATCTTGCATGGAAGTTAAATATCAAACCCCTTTTTCACTTTGAAATTTTTACACGAATGGTGAAAATTGTTTTTTTTTTTTTCACTAAGCTCATCTGCCTTCATATACCTCAAAACAGTACCTAACATTTACTGCATAGTAATGCACATTATCTTAGTTAATCTTCCCTATTATTTCTATTTATCAACTGAGGGACATACAGGTTTAGTAACCTACACAAGAGCACAGAGTTGGGTAAATGGCTTAGCATGTCTTTGAATCCACACCAGGGACTCCCCTCATGAGGTACCAAGCTGCATTCACAGTTGATATCATACTGATGACCACTCTTAGAAGGGATACAAAAGATCTCTGCAGCATTTTCTAAGCAAATTTCACACTTAAATTATTTTTATAGACTCTGATTTTCCTTAAAGCAAAGCCTTGCAAATATGTTATTTTTAACATAGACCTTTTCAAGTAGAAAAGCGTAACAACTTGAATAATCAGCTAACTTCAAGTAAGTGAACAAATGAAACAAGCTTCCTTTCCAGCCAATTACTATGGTTTTTGATGCTTCCTAACATGTTACACCCTTGACGTCAAAAAAAATCAACCTTGAGAATCAGATATTTATAAACCTATGCCTTCCAATTCAGTATTACGCAGGGTTTGCTAAGTAATAACTAGAACTTATATTAACATCTCCGGTTTATTGAGTACCTACTATACACTAAGCAAAGTGCATTTATTTCCTCAAGGTTCACAGCTCCCATCCCACAGTCATATTGTATTTTGTGGGCTCATTTAATTCTCAGAGAACAGAAGAACTCTCTCTTTTAAGCTAGTGTCTATCATTTGTGAAATTAAATAAACTAGTTTTGACCAAATTAGAGAAGCCACAGTCCTTCACAACAAAAGAAGCTAAGCAAGAAAACATATATGAGATCAACTAAAATTTACGCTAAAAAAATTCATATTTAAGCCAATTGTATACTTCATAGTGATTATATGAACAAGATCCAGATTCAGATATACCTATATTGAAATCTTAGCTAATGCTAGAAAGTGTCCTTGAAAAATTTCCTTAACTTCTCTAGGACTCAGTTTCCTAAATTATAAAATAAGGATATTGCAATTTATGTCATAAGGTGCCAAGAAGATTAATGAGAACACATGCCCTATATTTAAACCCGAGGGCACCCTAGATACCAGCCAGTACTATTTAAGCGTTCTACACACATTAGATGAGGCACAGTAGAGTACAAGTGAGAGCTCAGATAAAGCAAAATGAGTAAAATCACAGAGCAAGAGCACAGGACCCCTACCTCCTCCTCTCTGAATGCAGAACCCGAGCACAGTGCTGTGAAACCACTGGAAGATTTCAAGCAAATCAGGCTTCAGTGAAATCATACACCCTGTTACTAGTCAGCAGGAAAATTCCTTTAGCAAAAGGAGATCAAACACGAATGCTAGATATTTAGAATTAAAATTGCCTTTAAGACAGTGCAGGTTTAGAGGGCCTTTAAGACCATAAAATTAAGGTCATCGTGGACAAATTGTGCGATATTCTTTTTTCCCTTAGAAGAGGCTCGTGAAGGCTCTTGATAAATACACATAGCAGCCCTGCCACTTAACTATGTTTCTTGTTATTCAGGAAAGCCTATGACCTACAGTGAGCTTCGATAAAAAGGCAACACCACACAGCTGTGCCCCACAAGGCTCTGCAATTTTTTCAGTTCTTCTATCCATTACCAGCAAATTACAGTAAATTCAAAATATTGATCTGCACACCCCTATATGGGAAGAAAGTTACCATCGACTTTTATTGCTTATTGTTGGGTACAATTCCCTGGAATCAATAAAAGCTACAATGTTCATAAGCTTCTAAAAAGCTAGTTAATATAGTGGATATGAGACACCTCTTAGGATCACTATAAATCTATAGGATTCTTCAACAGCACAGTGGCAAACATCTTCAATGTTCCAAAGCCTTATTTGATTTTAGAATCTTCTCATTATCCAGGAAAATGCTCTGGGAAAGAAACATCAATGACTGGGAATAAAAATTAAGCAACTAGAAAGAACCCTGCTTAACAGACTTTTGCTTTTACCTTTTAGTTCTCTTGTATTTCCACAGTGTCATCAACGTCTAATCCAGAGTCCATCATTGAGTTAAAATTATTATTTCGAAAATGTATTTTAACACAGATTTAAGATGAATTTTCTTGACAGTGGTTTCCATGTTCCATCAAAGGAGACCAGTTTTCCCATAAACAACATTTCAACCACCCCTAATTTAAAGAATCAATATTCTTTTATGAACCGATTTTTAAAAATCAGATAATTCAAACATCCCATTAAAATTACAACCGTAATACAAAAAGAAAAAGGCTTTTTATAGAACCGGGGAAGAGAATTGGATGAGACTATTTGACCAGTGATAGTTAATTTATTCAGCTGAGATTAATCATTTTTATTTACTGAGGACACCTCATAGTTTAGCAGTCGTTATTCTGAAAGCCCATTTTAGTGTAGAAATTTACAGGCAAAGCAACTCAAGGGAGCTCCTGAAGTGCTATATGAAGCTAATACCCACAAGTCTGTTTTCTTGGGACCATTCTTCTCCATCTAAATGCAAAAGACAACACTTAAAATGTACGTACAAAATGTATGAGGGCGATGGAAAATTAATGACACACACATTCAAATAATCAATAATGTGACTTAAGCTTTTAATGGTAGTGAAATTTATGGTAAAGAGGTCATGGAATAAAATAAACAATTGGCTTGTTCAGGATATATATTTACTTAGTAAGTAATAGGCCCTATTTATTAAAGGGTACAGTATCTGGCTTCTTAAAAAGTATGTTCTCCAATGTGCTATTTCAAATAAAAGTATGCTGGAATTGGGAACCCCCAAGACTTAAGAACACACATTAGATAGGATCCTCTATATCTTACTTCCGCTCCAGAAACGGTATTTCTGTAGCTGCTGCTACAGAGTTAAAAATCAGCTTTCTTTGAGTAAGTGCCAAGCACTGTGCTACACATTTTCTCCTACAGGATTTCACTTAAGCCTTACCCCTGCCCTGAAATTACAGGAAGGAGTATCGCCATTTTTTTTTTTCTGTTTTTTGGAAAAGTTACATTGTGATTTGTCCAAGGTCAGAGGCTTCACATTAAGGATAGCAGAGCAAAGACAAAAGTGGCCTCGATGACACTGTTGCTATACCACACCCAACCAACAAAATATTTTTAAGTGATAAATAATAAATCCTTATTTGTTTAAGCCACTAAGAGTTGAGTTTTCTGTTATTTGCAGCTAAATGCATTCCTGACACTCTTCAAAAATAGTACTGAACTTTGCAAGTTGGCTTTGGAACAGTGTCTCCACAGGCACCCCAGGCATCAAGACAACACTGGCACTATCAACTCTGAGCATTAGGAGGGATATGACCAAAGAAAATGACCAAGTGTTCCTTAAATTATGATCAGGGTCTATGAAAAGCAAAAGCCTTGGAAACAGTGATTACAGATCTATTGATACGGTTCCTTTCTCCATAGATTTGGGAGGCCCGCACAGTGTGTGTTAATGACTTTGAACTTAACCAGAAACTCCAAACTTAATGGCATCACATTTGTGGCAGTTAATTAGCAGAAAATATTACAGTGCAGTAAAGTTTTTGCCTTTTTTTCTTTTTTAAGCATCAAAAGCAATCAAAGGCTTTAGGGTTTTAACTGCTTCTTCCCAAAGACTAAATTCTGTTCTCACCACAAATAGAGAATCCTCCCAAAGTTCAAATGATCCTTTGTGATGTTTTGGATCTCAAGGACTACAACAGGAGTGGACATTTAAATTTGAGACCTAAGAAAATTTTCATAAGGCAGCCTCTTATTTTTTTTAACTAAAAAAATAATTTCCAAGCAGAAGGATTTTCCCCTTGTAATATGTGAATGCTTCTATCTGTAACTCAGGGGTGAGCTTAAGTGGCTACCACTTTGGTTTCTATTATACTAATTAGGTTCTTCCTTTGAAAAATATAAAGCATACTAGACCTTATTACACTGATATGATTACTGTATTTCACAGAAGCTATGTGTTCTCACACTGAATTACACTGGATTACTTTGGAAACCTGAAATTGTAGTTGATTCTGGGCTCACTGTCTATAGAATAAAAGTAAAAAACAACAACAGTAAAAACTGAGAATATCATAAAACAGTATGAACAAAGAGGGGAAATCAACTTTAGGACAATGAAGAATACAAAATTATAGGCAGCCTAAACTATTTAGGCAAGCTGATGAATTTACACTAATGCTTTTAAATGGTTCTGTCACTTAAAATGCTAATTAAAAAAAGAGAAAGTAAATTGAATTACACTGAATCGAATAATGCATCGGAAAAAGTAAAACAGTAACTAAGTAAAATAGACTACTAATGAATTATCTCTTTTTATTGAGATGTAATTCACATGTAACATTATATACATTTAAGGTGTACACATACTGCTTTAATATATTTATATTGCAATGTGATTGCTATTGTAGCATGAAATAACACCTCCACTGAGTCACATAATTATCATTTCTTCTAGTGGTGGAAACAATTAAGATCTAGTCCATTAGCAAGCTTAATGTTTATAACACAGTTTATGGTCTACAATCACTGTACTGTGTATTTGATCTCCAAGACTTATCTACAAGTTGCAAGTGCGCTCCCTTAAAAAACATCTCTACCACCACCCCACTCTACAGCCCCTAGGAACCACCATTTCTGTTTTTTCAAGTTTGATTTTTTTGTTGATGCCACATATAAAAGATTATATGTCTCTTTTAAAGAAAGAATCTAAATATAAAAATCCTGCATGCTAGATGTGATACCCTAGCTAAGTGAATTAAGTTGCTAACTCACGGGGTCCTTCGGCCCATCAGAATGTAAGTGTTGAGGTGGCAGAACCTCAAGGAGGCCGCCAAGCAAAGTGGCCCAGAAGACTGCCTTAGGAGTATGGCCTTAGGCAAATTACCCTCTCCGTGGCTTTCTTCCCTCACTGGAAATTATAGATAATAAGAGCTCATGGTTTTGATGTGAAGATTAAATGATACACATAAGTACCTAGAAAAGTGACTTGTACACATCAAGCATACTAATATTAGGTTATTATTGTACCTTAAATATTCATGCACAAATCTGACATTGCAATCCTAAAGTTTTACAGTTTGAAAGTATACAGTGTTCATCTGTGTAATAGGTACTTATGTTGATGTATCTTCTGTGCACCAAAGGACACATAAAAACTAGTAATAAATTTAAATTTCCTCTAAGCCGACTTGAATGAAAGCTCAGAGAACCTATCCTTGAATTTCTTATTGATACTCTCAGATACTTTCCAAATGAGCTCTGTTACTTTAAAACAGGCCAAAATAGATTACCTGGGCAGTTGTAATTGCTCTCTATCAAGCATGGAGTCCATCTCAATGGAAAACAAACTTCTTAAAAAGCTAGGTTCCATTTTTATCCACACACATGCTAAACAAGTTGGCATATGTTCCAAGTGTTCTGTAGTGTGTATTTTAAGCAGACCCTTTTTATTTCATGTAGCTTTCATTAAATTACAAGAAAGTATTTTTTTGCTACGTCCAGGAATAATGCTAGATTTGTTGTCTACTATGTTTGCATTCTGTATTTTTCTCTGTCTACCTTTCATCAATAAATAACTGTGTTGCTTTAACTAAAAAGTGTGGAAAATTTTGATTGAATTTTCCACTTCAAAGTACACAAAATCATTTCATCTAACATGCTGTGTTAGAAAATCTATGCTCCATTCTGACCTCCTGTTGCAGTCTATTTCAAGTATTGGTGATGCACCGTATCGCACTGCATGGCTGGTGAAGTAGGTAAACATATTGACTGAGAAATGTTTTGAAAAACCCTTATTCCACACAGATCCCAGTTACTGTCAAAAATCACAAAAATGTTTGCATTCTGTCTGTGCAAGAGCATGACAGAGCTCCAGGAGAAATCCCCACAATAAATAAAGCCAGCTACTTGCATAACTCTTCATCTAAGCAGAACTATGCAGGGCTATGGGGAAGGAGGAGAGAGAGTCAGCCCTAATAATATGCTCACAAGTGTATGAGAGAAGACATTATTAACTGTGCCCTTCCTTTAACCCATTTGCAAGGTTAAAATAAAATTTAGCAGAAGAGATTCCCACCACTAGTGGAAAGGCACAACTCAGCCGGCAGGCAAGAAACACACAGAAGGAAAGGTAATATATTGATTGACCTTTCTTTCCAATTGCAGTCTAGGCAGTTAGCCGTATTTTTTTCATTTTCGGGGATATGACAGCTGACCTAGGTTATTTTTCTGGACTAGCAAACCAGGATAGTCCTTGGACAATTTAGGCAGCGGAGACCAGTAAACACCTACAATGGCATCTCACTACAACATTAACACTGATAAGTAGCAGACCCTAAGCAACAGTGCTATAATCGGATAGGCTACTGGGTTAGAGCTCTTTCTTCCTCCAAAAATGCAAGCTTCCTTATCAGAAAGAAGTGAGGTAGATGTTTTCCAGGTGTACAGAATGACAGCCAATATGAAATATTCATATTCCCTGAAAGAAAGACCAGCAAGATCCATTTAATTCAACATATCTGAAAGAACTTTGTTACTGGGTGTTCCTTGGCAAAAGGCTCTATATTCAAATCAGTCTGAGAAACATCTAATTAAATACAACTCAGAGAACTGACTTACTGCAAGATATCTGCAAGATTTTCACAATTATTAGCAATTTATTTAATAAGAGCAAGAGCCATGATCTGCAGCATCCCCCAAATTAATGAGACCAAAAAACAATTTTGGGGGAAACACCACTCAGGTACATATACAGGACATGCTTTGAGAAATGTAGGTTTAACTGAGCCTTCCTTTAGTCCAATAATAGGATGACCTTAAGAAAAACAGACACCAAACTATTGCCATGTAGTATAACAGATACTGAACTTAGTAACTTTGAATTTCACAGTCTTGTATTGCACTGTGATGAAAGAGGTAGGTGCCCTATGCTGTAATTCAATAAAGTGTCCCCAGCACACCTTGCAGGACTACACAACGAATCCCAAAATACATTGAAAATGAGAACTACACAATAAATTCCCTGTGCACCACAGGAATCCAATCTCTAAGAAAAAAACACAAAGCAGAAACACACATGACTAACATAATATAGGCCTATAGTTGATGTGAAAGATAAGCCCAGGAAATAAGGACTGTTGCCGTGCCTATGTGTTTATAACAGTGACAGAATAACAGAACTAACTGGGCCTCCATTTATCAATGGTCAAGGCTTATCTTTGTTCTCTGTTCCCTATTGGCAAACTTCCTGATCTCCTTGGACAAATTTCCTACTTCTGAGACTTCTACTTAGGATTATGAGATAATTATTCTCAACAACATGAATGAAGATATGAAAAAAATCTAGAAATGAAAAGTATGTTATAAATTCTTCTTATTCCTCCCTAACCCATCAATGGGTATTCTACCTTCTGCTATTCTTCCAGGGCTGAGAGCTAGCCATGGGTCCGGTCCCCTCCTACCTTTCAAGAGTTTATCACTTTCTGGAATTCACCTTTTTTAGGTCTACTTATGCCCTTAGCTTTTTAAATGATTTTTTAAAACTGTGATTTTATAGCTTGCCCAGTTTGTTTTGATCAATTATGTAATGTAATGGTGTCTACATTCTAAATGAAAAAGGAAACCTCAGAAATAGAAGATTTTGCTTCTTTGTATATCTATAATTTTGAGTACATGCCAAATATTATGAATAATAATTAAAAAAAAAAAAACAGTAGAAATTGAGGTAAATACTATTTAGCTCCAGAAAAGAGGTGTGTCTCTCCTGTATCATATCATTGGAGTAGAGTGTTATGTCATGCTGTTCTCTACCTGAACTGGGTCTGAGTATTGTTGTGACTCATGGTCAAAAAAAGAAAACAAGAATACAAACAGATACAAAGAAAGCCAAGATCTTGGCATCTTCAAAGACTCAAAAATAACTATGCTAAAGGATACAGTGGTGACCATGTACGACAACATGAATAAAAACACGGGAAATTTCAGTAGAGAAGTGGAAACTATAATAATAATAAAGAACAGAAAGGAAAAGCAGGACTGAAAAATATCAGAATAAAATAGACTTAGCAGCTGACTGGGCAAAGTTTAAGTCAAAATGATAAAAGATAACCAAAGTGAATCACCGAGGGAATAAAGCTAACAACAAAAAAAAGAGTGTCTAAGACATGTGGGAGTATATTAAACTGCCAAACATAAGTATAAATGGAGTCCTACAAAGAGAAAAAAGGTAATGAGGTAGAAGGTATATCTGAATAGATAATGGCCAAGGACTTCCCCCAAATTAATGCAAGGCATTAATCTTGAGCAGAATACACAAAGAAAACCATACCAGAGCACACAAGAGTCAAATCTCTTTTTTAGGCAGAAAGTAGGTAATGTGTGTGAAGTAACTGGAAGGAAGTACCTATAAAAAATTAACTGAAAAAATTGTTAAACCAGGCAATGGAGTTATCAAGACACTCAAACCAGTTACAAAAACTATCATAGTCTCTGAGCACTGGCCCCACAAGTGTGTCTGAGCTGTTCAGGTTGCTCTTTTCAAGTACTGCTAGGAAGCAAACTCCTTCTAAAACCCTATCAGAATAAACAGAATTCCCAGACAAGATAACACTTTCCTGGCTGAATGTCTAAATTGCTTTTTTAGAGTTGCTGGTTATGTTTTGATTTGTTTTTCTTTTCGCCTGAGGGATGGAGGGATATAGGGGCAAACAGAATATAGAAGTTCCTTGAAGGCAAAGGGATAATTTCCATAATTCTTCATAGAGCCAAACTGTGTAACCTGTACTTAACCCATTCTGTGATCTTTTCACCTCTAAATTAAAAAGATTTCCTATACCTTTCCTCTGAATAAATTGTTAATCTCATCTTGGCCAATTGCCTGTTACATAAGTCTTTGGCAAGTGCAACTCTGATGACCCTGAGAAAAGTCAACAAATGTAATTCACCAGTCTTTTTAAAGCTCTTGGGGAAAAAAATCCACCTAAGGACAAAAGAGGTGGGGCTGTAACAATTCACCTATGTATACTTAACCTTTGCCAGCTGGGGAAAAAAAAAATTAAAAGAAGAAAGATAACTGCTTCAAAAATCTGTATTAGGAAAAAGAAACAGGCCAAGCTAAATAGCTTTTCTCCTTAATGGTTTTAGTCACAACATTCAAATGCACTTAAAGTAGAAATTCCAGCAGCTGAAATATTAAAAGCCACGGTGATTGTGGTCTTTACACTTGCTCTTTATTTTACCTGTATTTTGAAGCCCAATCTCATCCTCTTCTTAAAAACAAAGGAAAACAAAAACTAATACCATTTTGCTGAATAATAAATTAGAATGCTGGAAAGAAATATCAGGAAAGACATAAGACTTGAAAACAAAGCAATAAAAATTAAAAATATTCTGAAAATTGCTACAAGGATAGCACAAGGGGTCTTCTGGTGGGGCTAGTGATGCTCTGATTTCTTTTATCTCGATGCTCTTACATGGGTATAGTTAGTGTGTGAAAATTCATTGATATCTGCACTTTTTGGATAAGTGTTACTTCTTACAGAAAAAAAAAATTAGTGTATAAGATCTGTGGGACAATATCAAACTTAAAATATCTCACCACTTTTCTCTCTCCCTCTCTCTCTATATATATGTTATACTTCAATAAAAAGATGTTTTAAAAGAGATTAGAGAATGATTCTTCAAAAGGCCGCTAGCCACTCACCTTCAAGTCTCACCACTAAATCTCAGTGCCCGGCCACCAAATGGATGTTCAGTGTGTACTTATTATTGTTACATACTGTTGAGTCAGCTTCAACTCCTGACAACCTTATGAATGAGTGTTATCCACAATGTCCTGTCCTCAACAGCCCTATTCGACAACTGTAGACTCGTGTCTACAGCCCTTTTAATGCAGTCAATCAATCTCATATTTGGTCTTCCTCTTTTCCTGCTGGTTTCCAGTTTCCTCACCATTATGGTTTTTTCCAAAGAATCTGCCTTTTCATGAAGTGCCCTAAGTAGGACAGCTTCGGTTTGGTCATTCTTGCCTACAGTGATGCTTCAGGCTTAGTTTGCTCTAGGACCCACTTGTTTGTGAACTGACTACCAAAATATATGTTCTGGCCCTGTAATTTTGAGTGCTTTAGTACTGTGTTTATATCATATCTTATAAATAGCATCATGGGAAATAAGTAGAATCCACTTTCCTTAGAATTACTTGTATATGTCTGAGTAGGGAGATGGTAGGCTAAAAAATTGTGGTGGTCTTTGTTCATTTTTTGATTGAATTGTTAAGAGTCTGGAATTGTTAAAGCCAAAGGAGATAATAAGCCTTGTAAACTAGGATAGGCACAGGCAGGAGCAATGAGGAGAATAAACACTTTTCAGACAGCTTTGCAGCCTTACCTAAATCCACAGCTTTGCAGCCTTACCTAGTGTAGTCAGGTGGTACAAGAGTAGTGTTTTGGTCAATGGATGTCTCTGGTACTTGAAGCAAAAACAGTATCACCTTGGGTATAGCAGCTGCCTTCCTTTTGAACCCTGAGAAATCCTGCCCAGTACAGGGCATCCCCTGGGAAATTGGCTGATCCCTTGCTAGATGGTGGTGGCAAAGAGCGTGGCATGGTGGCTCAGTACAGAGACTAACTGGGTCTGAATCCTGGCTTCGCCTTTTACTAGTTCTGTGACCTTGTACAAGTTATATAACTTCTCTGTGTTGTGCCACCAAAGGCATTAAATTGTGCAAACGTTTGCCAGGTAGACAGATCACATTAGAAGTGTAGCCCATGCATGCAACATGAGACTCTTCTTGGACGTGAAGAAAGGGAACTGATCATTTGGAATGTGGGGGGAAATTACGCTTTCGGTGTGATGTATATTGTCATAGCTTTGTCCTGCAACCCGGCACATGTGGCCCATAGGAGTTGAGATTAAACATCAAAGACAGCTGTGCAGTAGAGTTAAAGAATGACTAGAGAGAGATGAAAATATCATTCATTTGCCCATTGCTAGGTCTTATGATCTAAAACCATAAGAAAGGTGTTCATATATTTATATATATATGTTTCTAACTAATGCCTGAAGCTCAATCCTTTGATAACAGGAGGTTGCCTTAAATTTATTGAAAGACTTTCCTGCTTTCCTTCATGAGTTGTCTGTGCCCCTCTGCTAGTCATAACAGAAGCAACTAATTACAGTAAAATCAATGAAAGGTAGAGGGGTTTTTTCCTACACCTTAGAAACATCTAATATCTGTAGCAATTTTTAGAATGTTTGACATTTCTATTGTTTTCATTTTTAATGGCAAAAGTTTTTCATGATGTTGCTTTCTAGCATCGTAACTTAAGGCCCAATAAAAATGACAGAAGTTTTTGTTTTTCAGCATTGCCCATTGTGTTGTTTCTCAGCCTGGTTGCTGGTTACACACGAATATTAGTTTGTGGAAATTCATCAAGCTGTACACTTGTGAATTTATACTGTATTTCAATTTAAATACATGCACAAACAAGTACAAACGACTTCAAAAACAAACAAACTTGTCAGCCTTCACAAAAAGAAAGCAGTTGTGATGCCAGGCATGTGTTAAAGTGTGTGGAAAGTATCTGTGCCTCTCTCACCACCTCAGTTATGCCCATCACAGGCAGCAAGTCATGATGGTTAAAAACAGGGATCCAAGAGCCACACCGACTAGGCTTGAGCCCTGGCTTCTATTTCACTAGATTTGTGGTCTTGTGTAAATGATTTAACTTCACTGTGTCTCAGTTTCCTCACCTGTAAAACGGTGATAATAATACCGCCCTCCTAAGGATGCTGTCAGGAGTAGAGAAGTCAGCTCTGTGTGCAAAGCACCTGGAACCATGTGGGCCACATGTCAGGACTGCATGAGTGTTAGCTGTTCCATAATTTGAAGTAGCAATATTTCCCTCACACATGGCTCTTTCCACTTCTAGAACGTTTAAGTCTCCCTTGTAATTGTATTTCTTGGCTTATCTATTTTTGTGTGTGGAAATTCAAGTGAAGAGGAGAGGGTAGGGTTAATCATATTCTTCAGTCCAGAGTACATTATTATCACCCATCACTTTATTCACTTGTATACCTACTTTCAACTCCTATGCCCTCCACCCCTTCCCTGCCTCCAAGCAACTGTTCTAATGTGCCTGATGGATATTCAGTTATTTGTATGAGCTCTTAAAATATGTAAATTGTATGGTGTGCATGTATTTTTTAATTGACATAAAAGCATGGTACTAGAGTATTCGTTTCTTTTACTTGTTTTTGCAGAATAATATGTTTTAGGCTCTGTCCTCATTGCTGTGTATCCCTTCAGTCTGTTGTTTCTAACTGCTGGATGTTACACAATGGCATCTACCCTGTCTTCACTGTCACTCTCTCAATGGTCTATACCCACAGCACCTCTATACTTTCTGGGACAACAATGCTTCAAGCAGTATCTGTGTCCTCAAACAGAGGCCACTTCTTTCATATTGGGATTGCTGGGTCACAGGACAGACTGTGTCTAATTTAACTAAGTACTGCCATTTTATTCTCAAAATAGCCACTACTCTGTGGGATGGCTGCACCAGACCATTTAATTATAACAACATCCTTAATGAGGTAGCTAGTGTTATTTGCCCACTGAATTGGTAAGGAAACCAGAGACTTTCCCTTGGCCTCAGACCTAGGACACAGAATTTGAAAACAGGTCTATGTGATC
>NW_011888963.1:1576207-1583345 GCF_000151845.1 Pteropus vampyrus
TAGCGAGAAAGAAGGCCATCTGCCCTGAGATAGCTCTGGAATTATATTCCCAGCAGGGGAGCCTGGGTTTTATAAACCTTGTTCTCATTTGAAAAAGGTAGAGAAATCACTAAGAATTAGTATAAAGGATTTCAAGCCCTACAGCACTTTTAAACAATGTATTTGAGAATTATATTCAGTTTTTTGGTAGTAGAGTACCTGTCCGTTTGGGCAGTTTGGTTTGTTTTTTTTAAAAGAAGGTAGACTGTTATAGCACTTTCTGGTTTTGAAATTTATTAGATGCTCTGCCCACCACTATTTACTCTCACGTGCTCAAAATTTCAATACAGTTCTTTACCAACCCATTTATTCTGGATCAGCAAAGCTTCCAATGGAAAATAACAGCTCATTTAGAATAAATCTTCATCATCCTTTTTTGCTAAAATGCCAGGAGATTTGGAAACTAATCCTTTGCACCCTTGTGTTCTTTTCTATCCACCTCTTGTCTCCCAGATCGTGTCTCCAATGCTCTCATACCAAATTGATTTTTATTTAACAGAGGCCTTTCCTAGCTCCACATATAACTGCTCTGTGGTCTTTGAACTGTTATTCCTATTGCCTGTTTTGCTTCATTCTTTGTTCATTTGCTGTTTTGCAGTGTTCATACTGGGGGATTGGTAGGTGAACATATTTTCAAAGTGACTGACACTTTAGAAATTCCCAGTGGACAAGCTTAGCCAATTACAGGTACATTACATACCTTTGATTTCCTCCTAACCCTTTACTCTTATTCAAATAAAAGTTTTAAAACCTTGTTTTCCAAAACCAAAACAAAAAAAGCCTTCCTAAGACTAAGAAAAAAATTCAGGCTGAAAAAGTGTAAAAAGCCAACTCCTTGCGTAGAAAACAAGCTCCTTATTTCTGCTCTATGTTTTTCCCACAGCTTTAAAGTAATTCTGTTTTAAAAATTAACTTCCACCGAAGACACTGATAGAAGACTGTCTAATAATAATGGTTGGCAAGTAATGAGAAATGATGCCATTTGTAGAGGGATTTTAGAATTGAGAAATGCCATTCAAAAATCTCAGACTAAATGGTAAAGGATCTAGTTATAAATAGCCTTGACGGAAAAGAAAAATCATTCCATCATTTGATTAAGAGCACATTTCCTATCCTGTCCTTATTTTACTAATGAGAAAACCTAAAGCAATGGGGGCTCAGTGTTACATGGCCCCCCAAGGACATATAGCGTATTTATGACAAAGTCCAATGTACAGCACAGTCTACTGTATTTTTTCTACCACTCCATATGGCTACTAAAGAACTAAACATTTCTATTTGCTCACAGTTCTTTCAATATTATATAATGACGACTCACAACAAAATCAATGTTCTCAAAAGATTTGGCAGCTGGTTTACCACAAATTATTACAGACCCCCAGAACATGGGCACCTGTAATTTGCAAGAGTTCTTTACTACAATTCAGGTTATTGAGTTGAAAATAATACAGTGCAGATTCTAAACCAATGTGCTTATAATGAAAGGTCACTGGCTACACAGAGACACATTTCCATTTGCTATTTGCTATCCAAGTAACATATCCACACAGCAAACAGTGGCTTCCCCCGCCACTTCTTAAAGTTAGAAGAGATTTTTAGGTCCTTCTCAAATTTCTACTACTGCAATATTTTGGGGAGCGAAGGATCTGACCTTTAAAATCTATTTGGTAACAGGGCTGAACCTATTTACACAACGCATAAAGGCACCAGACATCTTTATAGCAGTTTAATGAGTTCCTCTTAGAGTTTTTGTCTGGAAAAAGAAGCCATGATTCTCAGGCAAAACAAAATAAGACAACAAAAAGACTCTCACCACCACCACAAGAAAACTAGCTAATTTATAGTGTAATATATAATGCTTTGCATGATGGGGCACAGTACTTCTGAAAGTGCCAAAGCAGAATGAAATGAATACAGAAAAAAAGAAAATGGAGAAACAAAGGCATATACTGAGGTAAGTCCTTAAAACACCACTGACCAAAAGGTACATGCTGGGTGTAACAGTGGACGTGCTTAATCACAAGATGTTTCAGTGCCTCATTCGGCGGGGCCCGAGAAGGACCTGCTATACTCCGAGCTGAGCTCTACTTTAGCAAAATTCACATCTTACATGACAAAACCATCTGACTTATTCGAAGGTGGTTCCATTTTCCCCCCTCACATACCAACAGAACTTCCATGACTTTATCGCAAGCGTCCTGAGCCAAAGTGATTTGTCTGGAGCTTGGAGACAGGGACACCAAAGGCCCTTTAGAAATGTTACAAAGGGCTATGATGTCTGGAGTCCCTTTTCAAATACTTTAGCACAGGTAACGTAATGCAGCTGACCCTGGAATAACACAGGTTTAAACTGTGTGGGTCCCCTTGTTGGTGGATTTTTTTTTTTTTCAATAAATACTGTAAATGTATTTTCTCTTCCTTATGATCTTAATAATATCTTCTTTTCTCTAGCTTACTTTATTGTAAGAATGCAGTACATAATACATATAACATACAAAATATGTTAATCGACTATGTTATTGGTAAGGCATCCGGTCAACAGTAGACTATTAGTAGTTAAGTTTTAGGGGAGTCAAAAATTATATATGGATTTTTGACTATGCAGGGGTGTTGGTGCCCCTAACTCCTGGGATATTCCAGGGTCAAATGGTTAAAATTATATCCTATACATAGTCAGTGGCTCTAATCAGAATTTATTCCCTTAGGTGGTCAACTAGCATTATATCAGAGGTACCTACATCTTAGTCAACACCAGAGATTTTGTTAATTGGCATACTGAAATGGGTTTTCATTGCTGAAATCAAATTCTATAGCTTAACAGTAAGTATTGTAGATATTAAAAAACAGGCTTTCATTGTTTAAACTAATAGTATTTAAAGTAAGCGAATTAGCAAAATCATTTTAAAGACATTCTCCACCCTTGCATGAACAAGGGCCTAAGAATCTCAGGAGGCCTTTAACGTGTGCCTTTAAACTGGCACCCAAGGACCAACTACTCAATGGCCTTATGTCCAGCAGCTGGCCCAGAGGAGTGCCATTGCATGAGGCTCTCACTACAAAGATGAGACAATCCTGCCTCTGGAAAGTTGTCAGGTTGTCGACCTCAAGTGAAACTTTTCAAAAAGGCTTGGCTGGAGAACTTAAAAGGCCATAGAGCAGGGACTTCAATGAGTTTATAGGACAGGCTGCAGGAATGCTTTATGCCTGTTTGCTAATAAATGTTTGTTTCATAAAAGTATAGGCAGCAGAACTGGCCTGTGACTTAATTTGAGTTGTGTGAGATTAGCAAATCCTTGCCCAAAACTTCAGCCACTTTTCTATGGCAAGTGCTACTCGTCAAACAGAACATAAGAGCTGCACATGACCAAACCGATTAAGATTATTCTCAACAAATATATAACAAATATGTAACACACATAACTGCTGCACTGCAGCTGATCCACACCAGCTCAGTAAATTTTGTGGTATTTTACAAGCCGGTTATTAAACACAGCCACTATTGTCAATTAAAAATACCTAAATTTACAATTAAAAACTGATTCACTTTTTAATTATTTTGCTACATTTTACTAGAGTTTAATTGTATCTGTATGTTGAAAAATTTATATAATAGCACTGTACCGGGCATCTCTTCCCAGCTAGGAGATCGGTTTTGCCACAGTGTTACTTGAACTTGGTCATGATGGAGTATTTATACCACAGAAACCAGCAACTGCTACTCCTATCAGGGAGGGTTTTGTTTGTTTTCGGGGCTGGTAGTTAAACATTTACCAGAACTCCACTGGTGTGCATGGTCTTGAATTAATAGAGAAGACTCTGCCTCCTTAGAGGGCTTCAAATTCACCGGCATAAATAAAACCCCACATCTCTACCTTCCACAGAGGGACCGCAGGGCCATCCATGCACACCTGCCGCCCAGGGCGACAGGACACACTCACTTTTGAAGCAGCTGGGTCCACTAGTCTCTGGCGATGTCGGGCTGAGTTGAAATGGCTCTTCGGAGGCTGCCCTTCCTGACAGTGAATGGAAGATGGGAATGAACGAGAAGTGGGAAGGGAGTAGGTGGGGCGTGGGATGATGGGGAAATGGTCAGAAAAGGGAGAGGGACAGTGTTTAACAGCACCGTACTTTGTTTAACTAAAATCTAATAATAAAAACACATGACAGGTTTTCCCCCACAAAAGCACACGCCACGTGCAGTCATTTGTTAAAAATAACCACGTGTGTGCACATGTGTAATAAAGTCATGAACGCAGCCCAGTATTAAGACATTTCCCATCAAATTTTCATTTTCCTATTATCTTATATTGTCTCTAATCATATTTCAAAGATAATAAGGGATAACTGGAACATGAAGTCCATCTTCCTAGAATAAAAGTCAATAAGGGGCATTCTTAAAGTTGAACTTGTCACCCATTTGGATATCACAAAAATGATAAGGAAATCACAGCCTTCCTCAAAAGCATTAAAAAAATCTCCTGCCTTGGAAGTTTTTATCTCCATCATCCTGGTAGAATTCCTGGTGTCTGGCAGCCACCAAAATCTCTGCCCCTAATTGAGATTAAATTTTATTGGCTAAAACAGAGATTTAACATTAAGTTTATAACTTAAACTATGTAAAAGGGTGGTCCAACCTTACTAATGCTCGTGAGTGTGTGTCATATCTTACATCTTACATACATACGCACATACAGATATGACAAATGGACCACATAGAAAGACTAAACACTTCCCCACGACTCATTCCATGCCCCCCTCCCACACACACACACAACTATTTTTAAAGGGGACGTTTGGAATAGGGGTATTCATAAGTGGTATACAGTATTTCACTTCTCCATCTTTCAAAGTTGAACAACAGTAAACAAGAACTAAGAAGCAAGCACTACCTACAGTGAGCACAGACTGCAGGGATAGGAAGATGAAAGCAACAAAGAGAAGTCTCAGAAATCTCCTGGGCCTTAAAGTCCCTGGTCCAAGTAAGAGACAACACAAGGAGAAAAAAGGTCCTCGTATGAGTGTCAGCATTTGCTGGGCTGTGTGTTGACAGGGGAGAGTGAAAAGATCTTCTACTTAGGTAAAAATGCAATATCTATATTACAATACTTAAGAATTCTTTTCCTCTGCTAAGAATAACAGTTCTATTACTTTGAAGACATGGATCAATCATACCTACTTGAATTGCCAACAATCACTGCTTCAGTGTCCAAAATATAATGCTTACCTTTCAAAAAGGAAATGTCATAAGTAGCAGATTGTAAGTCAGGATTATATTTTTCCTAGTAACTGCCCTGCCAACATGCATTCTTTCCCTAGTCTCTTCTGGAAAAGAAAATGCAAGGAAAGAGTCTTAAAACTCAGTTGACCTAGAAAATGTACCATAGTTTTAACAGCAAAAATGATGCTCATTAATTCACTGAATACTTGGCAAAACAAAACAAACAAAAACTGAATATGACTTCCCATTTAATATAATCAGTCATTGTTACATGAGAAATAGCTTTGTTTTAAATCACAAATTATTTGGTCGATTTGAAAATTCTCCTTTAAATTTAATGGTTTGTCAGGAAGTGGTTTTAATGGTTTTTTTTTTTTTCTCCGTAAAAAAAGTTATCAAATATAACATATCTAGAGGACTATCAGCCCTTTTAAAGTACCTCTGGAATGGTTACAAACTATTTAAGAGTTCCAGTGCACAGTGCCAGGTTCTCATTCTTCAGAAAAAAAAAATTAATCTCAGTGTTAAACACACAATTACACTCAACGTGCAAATTAACTAAATCCTGGGCCTGTGGTTTATTGCTCTTCTTCTGACTCCAAGGTGAAAATGTTATTTTTTGCTAATTAGCTAATTGCACCATGAACTCAGCAGGGGACAGATGTTGATATTAAACCTAAAATCTGAATCTTCAATCCCAGTTTGCAGAAGGCTGGTTTAAACAGAGCAAGCACATCCTTCAAGGGGGATGGAGGGAGTAGGTGGGTTTTTAAAACCTGGTCTCCATTTTATGTCATTTATTATCAAGTACAATGGATCTGTAATAATTTGTTTTTGATGAACAAATAGGTCTAGGAAATAATCAATGTATGTACACAGATTCTAGTAATACATCTTAATAGAAACCAAAGAACAGCCTGGAGAATTAATGTCCTTTTAATGTATTGCATATGGAGTGAAGTAAAGGAATTGTGAATAGCTCACAGCAAGTTTTTCTCCCTATGACTCATATCTTAAACTACTTTCAGTAAAATGGTCACCTTATATTCTATCATCAAAAAAAAAAAACGTTGTTGGTGGTCAGTTGCTCACATAGTCTGTAGTTAGTTTGATGATACTGGCGTTTTGTGGAAGGGTATACATAGCTAGGTTCTAGACAGAAAACTTTGAGAATAATTTAATTATTTAGAAACTAGACACATCTGCTTCTTCACTTTAGAGAGACCTTAATTTATTAAAAGCTGTGTCTTCCCCTTTTCCAGTTTTCTTACTGGCCAGATTCCCTAACCCATTTAGGAAAGGTACAAACAACACATCTTTGAGCATAGTCAACTCTATTAATTCAATTATGAAATACTTTTTAAAAAAGCAACCAATGTCCCTATATAACAAATTTGTACAAATTTCCCACGTTCAAAAAGAAAATTAAATTCTATCACTTAGGCTAACATTAAAGACAAAATTTGTGACTTCGTTTTCTTTTCCCAAATTCTTAGTTCCAAGAATCCATTTCTCTTCCTAAATGACAGCCTTCAGATTTTGATATCTATCATTCCAGACTGAGACATCAGTCTCTTGGTACCAGCTACCTCTTGGCTAATGCCATCTACAACAACAAAAAAACAGATTGGACCTGGGTGGGCCCCACAGAGCTCTCAACTAAATGGATTATTTACATATAAGACCCCTTTACTGCAAGGGGAGGGAGCAGGAGAAAGGGGGTTGTTGGATTTCTCACCATTACTTTTGTGGAAACAGAAGCAGATTATATTGCTTAGACCAATTTAACCAAATCATTTTGCTGTGATAACCACCATTAATAAAAGTAGCAGCCCTCAGTTATGTAAATAAACTATTAAAAGTTGACAAAAGAAGTGTTGA
>NW_011888963.1:1583395-1598963 GCF_000151845.1 Pteropus vampyrus
TTTTCTTTTCCCAAATTCTTAGTTCCAAGAATCCATTTCTCTTCCTAAATGACAGCCTTCAGATTTTGATATCTATCATTCCAGACTGAGACATCAGTCTCTTGGTACCAGCTACCTCTTGGCTAATGCCATTTACAACAACAAAAAAACAGATTGGACCTGGGTGGGCCCCACAGAGCTCTCAACTAAATGGATTATTTACATATAAGACCCCTTTACTGCAAGGGGAGGGAGCAGGAGAAAGGGGGTTGTTGGATTTCTCACCATTACTTTTGTGGAAACAGAAGCAGATTATATTGCTTAGACCAATTTAACCAAATCATTTTGCTGTGATAACCACCATTAATAAAAGTAGCAGCCCTCAGTTATGTAAATAAACTATTAAAAGTTGACAAAAGAAGTGTTGACATGTGCATAATCTAGAAAGTTAATGAGACATATTTCATCTTCATGCTAAATGCTTTCATCAAACCCTCTCCTGTTAAATCACTTTAGAAATTATAAACATCCCTTAACACTGCAGATCATGCTTTTTAAAAAAATTATTGCTCCCTAAACATTATAGATCTGATAGCACAGTACTTTAGCCTAATTTGCATCACATAAACATATTTACAAGAATGCTCTGTGGAAAACAATATATCAGGTGTGAAATAATGGGTATGCACAATGAATTTACTGGCTGTTATCAGATTATTTAAAAGCCTGATTCTTTAAATCATGTGTAAATTACTCTACCTCAAAATCAGAGCCACAAGAAAAATTTAAAACTAAGTATATCTATAATTTTGGCATTAGACCCATTATTTTTTTTAAATCTTTCATTAGACATTTCCAGCCTAGAGATTTTAACTTAAAGGAAAAAAACAAAAAACAAAAAACATCACACAGCTGTCTTAAGGGTTCCTATACTTCTTAGAAGTTCTTCAAAACAGTTTTAATTTTAAAAAGAATCATATGCATTCTCAGATAAGAATATATTTTTTCATCCAACTCTGAGACACTCTTTGTCTGTGATAAATATATTTCACCCCCAATTGAAGCTCTTACTAAATACTAAATACTAAATACTAAATACTAAAATACAATGGGGCTCTTGCAAACAGGCTACAGTGAAGCTCTCTCACCCCTACCCGTTCCCTGCACATCAGTAAAGCAGTCTAGGACCACGCAAAGTCAAAAAACTCCATGAAAATAAGTTGATTGAAAGAATTCACAAGCTGTGGATATTTAACAATTGCCATGCATATCAAAATAGAATCAGAAATCTAAATGAATATGGAAGAAATATGCCATTTAGAAGCTAGAGCACATTTTCGATGATGACATCATTAGTGTCTAAAACTCTTGGAAATAATCACATAATATTTTATGAAACCTCCATAATTAATAACCTTGTAAAGATAAAAGTACATCACTTTTTCTTGTCTCCTTTCAAACTCAAGTTTTATAACTTGGCTCAGGAGGAAAGCCATGGAAATGGTGGCAGGGAAGAAACACATCCCCATCTCTGAAAGCAATGCTAAAACAGTGGCTTTCTAACTTTTCTCACTGTGATATTCAGTAAGAAACATATTTTACAACATGAAACGACACTTGCCAATACTACCTGCAAAGGACTCTATTTTCTGATCTAGTCTAGCTCCTGTTTAAATAAACATCAGTCTCTACCTACTAAATAAATGATTTTACCTGCAAATAAAAGCCACATCAAGAAAGTGGTTCTTAAATTGTAATGAAAACAAACAAACAAAACTGTGATGAGATAAGAATCACCTAGCAACTCCTTATGAATGCTTCAAGTTGTGTCCCAAACTTCAGTCATTTACTTATTAATTTTTTTCCCACATCCACATACTCTGTGTACTATTACATCTACTACGTATACTATTCTTTTCATAATTGCTTTATTTAAATATATTTCTCCATTTCGAAAAACCTTAAATGCCTCCATTTTTAATGATGGCCTAAGTAATAACATCTAGAAATCATGGCTTTAATGTGAAAATTACATTTTTTCTAATACATATTAAGATAAACATATTAAACGCTACATAAATATCTGTGCACTGACTAGAGACATCTGTGTACAATCAGTGTTGTCTACACCACCTCATTGCAGATGATGGAACTGAGCAGCCCAGGCTTTGCAGTTTTGGGGGAGGAGGGAGTGGTTATGGTCACTATAAACTGGCATTTATCACTCTGCCATAACAGTTCCCCGTCAACTCCAAGTGCCTACTCTGAGATGTCAACCAGAAACCGCAAATGTAACATGTTCATGACCCCCAAATCTGCCCTCTTCAGTGTTCCTCACCTCCAGAAAAAAGTGCCACCATTCACGCAGTTGCTCTGGTCAATGACCTAGGAGTCGTCTTGGCTGTCTCTTTTTTAATCTCGGTTCCCATGGGCCAAACGACACCCCACCCACTCTTCTCTAATCCATTACCAAATCCTACCGATTTTAATTATGCAATTAAATCATAAATTATGAAATAAATTACGGAATGCCTTTCAAATTCAACCTTTCTTACTTTTAACATTATCAACCTCATCTAAGCCATTCGTCTGTTTTAGCTTGCTAGGGCTCCTGTAACAAAATACCACAAACTGGGTGGCAAAAACAACAGAAATTTATTGTCTCACAATTCTGGAAGCCAGAAGTCTAAAATCAAGGTGTCAGCAAGGTCCCAGCCCCTTCTCCTTGGCCTCTAGATGGCTGTCCTCTCTACATCTATTGATATCATCCTTCCTGTGTGTATATCTGTCTGTGTCCAAATTATATTGGTGGGCCCAATATAATTATAAATCAGTTATATCCAATATAACTGATGTCCTTATAATAAGGGGAATTTAAAAATTTCCTTTTAACTTGATTATCTGTGTAAAGACCCTAGCTCCAAGTAAACTCACATTCTGAACCATAGGGATTAGGATTTCAATAAATTTTGAGAAAGATGCAACTCAATCCGTATCATCATCCAACTCATCTAGACTCCAGCCCTAGTCTTATATCTCTCTCCTGCTTTTGCTCTGCAAGGGTCTCTGCTCCCAACAACAGACAAAGCCACCCTCATAAATCATGTCAGTTTCCTCAAACCCTCCATTATCATCCTCTTCCACTCACATGAAGTCCCTCCATGGCCTGTAAAGCATGGAGCAACCTGGCCCTAGCTACTTGTCTGAATTCCTACCACTCCTTTCCTTAGCCCACTCCGACCACACTGGTCTTTGTGTTGTTCCTGGGGCTCTTCAAGCACATTCCCAGCTCAGGAGCCCCATGACTCCCTTCACTGGAAAACACTCCTTTATTTTTGCAAAGCATGCCTATTCACTCCATTTGCGGATGCTCAAATCTTCCTCCCCTAAAAGAGGACCCCCTCAGCACTCCCTTTCCACTTGTCCTCCTTTACTTCATAAGAGTTTTTACTACCTGGTGTTACATTGCATAGGTAGGTCTTTATCTTTTTTTTTTTTTCTATAAGCTCCACGAGACCAGGAGCTTTGTCTCATTTGTTCCCTACCTGGCACTTGGCGGATGCTAAGTAAGTAATTATCAAACTAATAACTGGAGCTAATTTTTATACATGATGCATAATCACATCAGCTAATCCATATACAGTGCTTCAGTAAGGGTTCCTGTGGGAAACAGAGGGTGCACTAAGACTGGGCGATCTGAGAAAAATTTGATAAAGGAATTAGTACTTACAAAGGAATAAAATGAGTAGGGCTCCTTCACTGCCCTTAGGCCAGAAGAAGCAAAAAGAGGGAGCTGCTTCCACAACCTGAGATAGAGCCCTGGGTGTGGAGGATCACCTGACATGTGCCCTCACTTTCAGAAGAGCATTCAGCTAACCAACGAGACGGCAGACAGAGAACAATGACTGCCATTATATTCCCTATTCTCCCTCCTTCCCTCCGATAGCCTGCTCCCCCAATGGGTTGAACCCAACCAAACACCAGAGGGCGTGGAGCCCTTTGATGCAGGTCCCATGAGGGGGTGGGTTGAGGGAGAGAGGAAGAAAAAAGGAAGGAGGGTAAAGAGGCAGGGAGGCAGGAAGGGAAGAAGAGAGGAAGGAAGAGAAGTGAAGAAAAGAAGGAGAGAAAGGAGGAGAAGGGAGAGGAGAGGGAGGAAGGGAGGCAGAGAAGGAGAGGGAGAGGGAGATATGGGGAAAGGTGCAAAGTGATGTGGGGGTCAAAAAGAAGACCCCAGGATCACCGAGCGAAACTTAACAGCAGAACCATAGAGACGAATTCCTTTTTCTCTTCTCTGCCGAGTCTCAATTTCTAAAAACAGCGTGTGATGTTCCACCTTAAAAATGCCCATGCTGTTTTGAATATAATATATGTATTAGCACTGAAGCACTGTGGACAAACCTGTGTGTTTGATGAGAGGAGAGGCAAACAATCTGAACAGAGAAGTCACACAGTACTTTTATTTTTATTAAAAATTATTAGGGTGACATTATCTTTTTATTAAAAATTATTAGGGAGACATTATTTTTTATTAAAAATTACTGGGGTGACATTAAAATGAAATAAGTTTCAAGTGTACAATTCAACATCGTGTCGTATATATATTGCATTGTGTTCACCACCTAAAGTTAGATTTCTTTCCATCACCAAATATTTGACCCCTTTTAAAACTCCTATCTATCTCCCGCTCCCTCCTTTCCTCTGGTAACCAAAAATCCACTGTCCATGTCCATGAGTCTCTGTTCATTTGTCATGTTTGTTTCTTTCTTTCAGTTTTATATCCCACATATGAGTGAAATCATATGGTTTTCAACTTTTTCTGTCTGACTTATTTCACTTAGCAGGATTATCTCAAGATCGATCCATGTCACAAATGGCAGCATTTCATCTTTTCTTATACTGAGTAATATTCCATTGTATGTATGTACCACAGCTTCTTTATCTAATCATCTATTATAGCACACTTCGGTTGCTTCCATGTCCTGTCCACCATGAATAATGCTGCTATGAACATTGGGTGCATATAGCTTTGCAGATAAATGTTTTCAGGATTACCCAGAAGAAGGATTGCTGGATCATATGGTAATTCAATTCTTATTCCATTGTGATTGTACCCATTTGCATTCCTACCAGCAGTGCATAAGGGTTCCTTTTTCTCCACATCCTCTCCAACACTTATTACTTGTCCTGTTCATTATAGCTATTCTAACAGGTGTGAGATGGTATCTCATTGTGGTTTTGATTTGCATTTCCCTAATAGCTAGTGAAGTAGAGCATCCCTTCATATCTCTGTTGGCCATTCGTATGTCTTCTGTTCAGGTCCTCTGCCCATTTTGTAATTAGATTGTTTGGGTTTTTTTTATTGTTGAGTTGAATGAATTATTTACATATTACTTTTCTTCTTTGGCTTTTGCTTCCCAGAATGCTGAATGGGTAAACTAGATCTTATCTGTGAAGCATCACATAACTAACAATGGGAATTTTTTCTTCTGTCAAGAATGTAATTTTGGCAGGTCTGCAGTCTCAAGTCAAAAGAAAATCCTGGGATTGGATTCCTGATGAAACTCTTACTTGGAATTCATATTTACTTTCCAACCCTGGTATATTTCTTAAAGGTTCAACCTTTAGGAAAGCTAAAAAGCCAGTCTACATGGAATCTGCCAAGATTCCATGGAGAAAGGAGCTCTGGCACTCTCTGAGGTTTAGGGGGCAAAGAAGACCTCGCTGAAGGCCAGTCTCCTCCCTGATACCATCCTTTCTGGTCTTCAGCATCCACATCTGATGCATTTGAAGGTTTAAAATTCAAGACCCTCTCTGAAAGTTAGTTCGATATTGTAAAGATCAAAATATTCAGGATACCCAGTTCTAAAAACAAATGAATTCAATTATTGAGCTCATGTCATAGTTCAAATTTCTTGCAGGCTTCATAATATGTGGGTTTCGGGAATCACGATATTGACTTGCTATTTAGAAAATGTTTATGTTTACTGCTGTTCAAAGACTAATGTTTGGGTCTTAGACTACATTATACTATGTTATACCGATCAGTCAATGATCTTTTGTTAGAGTATTTCAGAACATTACGTATTGATTCAAATTAATGAATTTTATGTCAGAGACCAGTTAACATATTTTACCATAGACAATAAGTTTATGGATGTAATTACTAACTTGAGCTCTAAAAACACAGCACAATTAAACTGCAGCACATATGTCAACCCACTTAAGTCACTTCAATTTAGAAAAAAATCTAATGATATAACATGCCACACATTTTTTAATGAGAAAAATTACAAGATACCTAAATTAAGAGAACCGGTTTTCCACAGGGAAATCTGGGGGTAGGGAGAGGAATTTAAAGTTATACTAATTTTCTGAAGGCAAAATAAAATTTTCAACAGATGAGTTGTACCCAAAGTAAATTATTGCCAGCAAGTAAGATGGCTCTGATAATTAGACTTGCTGGGGTTAAAATTAAGTAGTGGGAAGCACTAGTCTCCTCAAAGCTCTTTTAATTTGTTTCATCTCTTTCAGTAGGCATGGGGGAAAATGGCCAGCGTCTCAGAAAGAGGATGCAGGCTGCCTTTGCAGATTGGGGCAGGATACTGTTAACTGACCTCTCTCTCATCTTTCAGTGGCTTATCACACAGATTAAGGGCCTTCATACACACCTTGATCATTATTATAACATAGAACACCTGATATAACACTGCTAACCTATAAAATAATGACAACCATGTCTTTTACCAACAGTATAATCACAATAAATTCTTGGGTGGGATAAATGGATAAAAGGTCATCTTGACACTCTCTCTTCTTAATAAGGCCCTTGGACACTTATAAGACATCAACTTTTTAGAGAGGAACTAAGAAAACCATCCTCGTGTTCAGGCTGCTTTGCTATAATTCCATTATCCACTTTAATCAAAATGGACTTTTACTTGGAGAATGTAAAAAATTGCATTTTGACTTCTCCATAGTAGTTACTGCTAGGCTTTGCTCTGTGGGGTACACACAGTATGTGTGGAAGGCACATTCTCATAGTGGAAAAAACCGAAAAGACCCACAGACGTTTGCATCAATAAAATGGAGATTATAGCAGCTACCTCCATAGGGTTGAGAGAGAAAATAACACATACACTATATTCAGCACATGCCAGGCAATTATGAGATGGCTCACAGTAACTGCTGATTTATAGCACTTCAAACATTAACCCACTTCACACTTCTAGTTATAAACTCCACGCAACTGATTTTGTGAGAATTTTGAGCATTTTCTACATTTGTGAATGAACAAAGCAATAGAGCCCAGACTCAGGAGTTCCAGGTTTTGTGGGGACAATCAATGTCTCAGATTCCCTGTCCTAACATAAAAAAATCACATGTAACAAAAGCCATGATAGGTACCTCTAGTTATCCAATAACTAACCTCTTTGAAAATAACTGAGCAGTGACAACAAACGAGTAGCAGACCCAGGACTGCTTTGTGTTAGCCACCCGTCCTACATCCTGACTACATTATAAAAGCGCTGTCCATCCACAGTGACACAGTGACTTTCCCATGCTGTCAGTTCACTTCCACTTTGATTGTCCCAGACACCCAGAGGAATGCAAAATAGGAAGGAAACATGCTAAACAATCAATGAACCAAGTGTTTTTTTTTTTTTTTTTCCAAGTTAGAGGATGGGGAAGTGGTGGGAGGGAAGTGTGAAGCACGGAGAATGGAATGAGGGCAGATGACAGAAAGACAGAAGCAGAGGAAATGTTTGGGGAAGAAAAACAAGAAAGGCCGATGACGAAAAAATACTCGAGCAAAAAAGAAAAAAAAGGAAAAGGTGTTCTTCGCCAAGAAAAATGTGTTAATCTCATGCAGCTGAAACAGAATACTTAAAGAAATATTGCAGGACTTTTGTCTATAACTCTTTAATAAGTAACCTTGAAGGAATACTTAATCCTAAACACTCCTAGAAGAATAAGGGGTATTCTCTCATTTCCAGCTATGAGCAACACTTCTCTAAATGTGAACTGCTCTTCCTGTGTAACAATAAAAAAAAAAAAAAAGGGTAGCATATTTTATTGTCTCAATCAAACTGCAAGATCTTTAGAGGAGAGTAAATATTCTTGTGAATATGAGTTTTTAAATAGTTAACAGATACATATGGCACTTACTGTGTGCTAGGCTCCATTGTGCACTACATGTATTAACTGCTTTAATCCTCATAATAGCTTTATGAAATGGATTCTATTATTATCTTCATTTACAGGTGAGGAAGGTATAAAAGGTTTGAAAAATGCACCTGAGGTCACAGAGCTGATAAGGAGTGGAGCTGGGATTCAAATCCAGGCACGGTGGCCACAGAGTCTGTGCTTTTAACCACTACCTAAAGTGGTCATAATCCATCAATAATAATACATACCGAACCACTGATCAACTTAGCTTTTTAATTCAGTGACCTCGAGCGTGCTGAGATATTTTGTAAAGGACATACACATATCTACTAAAACCAAAACCTTATTGCTCTATTAATAGTCTAATTCTAACAGACCCATAAACATGAGAGGAAGGGTGGATAAGGAAATACAGGCTTGGGAGGAAGTTTTCAGTCATGTTATATTTCTTATGCTTTAAGGTCATTTTTTTTCCTTGTTATAATGTTCAATTGCTGTCATTAAAAATATTACCTGAAGAGAAATAACAAAATGTAAACATTTCTTAATTCTAGATGTCAAGTATAGAGGTGTTTGTTATATCATTCTCTATGCTTTTCCGTATTTTATGAACTTTTCAAATTTTTAAAAGACCACATTTAGCAGCTGGTCAAGCACTGTGGAGCTGTAACTCTTGTCTAAGTCAATACTTAAAGCACAATCAAAAGGTCTTCCTGCAATAATACGGGCATAAAGGCCATCTTTGTGTAAGTGTACAGTGTTTGATTCAAAATCAGATAAAAAGAAAATCAGATTTAAAATCAGAAAGGCAAGCAGTCAGTATGTGTCTTCCTGATAAAGACAACAGACAGGAATTTCTAATCTTTTCCTCCAGATAGCATTGACATTGACTGGCACATGTGAGGGCAATTAGTAACTCTTCAAAACTGAGATCAATATCTCACTCTTCCTTTTGTTCAAGTAGAAATGATAAAATAAAGTAGCACAAATCTTCTAGAAACTACTGTAAAAAGCGTTTATTCATTTAAATTCTCAGTAAAGGCCGAACAAGTCTTTAATCTCCTCCACTTTTCCAACCTGATCATCAAGGACTACCTGTGATCAGGCGTCAAGCCCCCTCTGCAAGTGTACCCCTCTGCATGGGTAGCCTGCATCTCATTCACACAGGTTCTCCCGACCCCATCTGATATCAGCCTCGACTGCAGCAGGGACTCAGAGAACTCAGACAAACCTAGTGCTAACAGTGTCCCATCTCAAACACATCCATCAAGCATTTTTCTACTTCTGCCAAGACCATTCTCCAAGACCACAGGGACCTGCCAGGCCCAGAGTGAGAAGGAATTAATTCCTCTGGAACCACCTTTAACCAATGGGAGCAGGAGCTGGCAGTGGGTAAATGCTCCACCTTCCTGTAAGGAGTCCTTCAAATGGACAATTCTGGGTGGATTTCTTTTGATGTGTGTCTCAGAAGGTCCCCACAGAGTGACATTCCCTGTGCCCATTGCAGAAATTTTATATTAGCTTTCCTTCCATATCTCTCCTACTTGCCCTCAAATCCTCATCTCCAGCTCTGCTTTCAGGAGAAGGCAAATTAAGAGAACAAACACCACCTACTTCAGCTCTGAATGATTTTTTTCTAATTCGCAATTCTATTATTTTTTAAATACATAAGTGCTCAACACCATACATACCGCAGACACAAAAATAAATAGAATAAGGTCCCTGTCATCAAAGAACTTGCAATCATGTAAAAGAGAACACACACACACAAGTAATAAAGTCAAGGCATGTAAAAGATAACCATGTTGTGGAGTAGGGGTGATCACTTCTGCCTATGGAGGTGCCCCCAGGACACAGTCTGTTCCCTTTTCCAACTCTGGTAGGCAGTGTCTAGAGTGGCCCTTGATGATCCTCGGTTCCTGGTATTCCTGTCCGTTTGTAATCTCCTCTCCTTGAGTGTGGAGCTTAGTGATTCACTTCTAAAGACTAGAATGTGACAAAAGTGATGAGGTGTCACTTCTGAGAATAAGTTACAGAATACTGTGACTTCTGTCTTGCTTGCCCTCTCTTGCTCTCTTGCTCATTCTGATGGAAGTAAGTTACTTTGTAGTGAGCTGCCCTATGGGAAGGCCAACATGACAAGGAACAAAAGATGAGAAAATAGTCTCTGGGTAACACCCATCAAGGAACTGAGGCTCTTTTTCCCACAACCTGCAAGGAGCTGAATCCTACTATCAACACTTGCGTGACCCCGGAAGTAGTTCAACCACGAGTCCAGCTTTGAGATGACTTTAGCACCAGCCAATATCTTGCCTTTTACCTTGTGAGAGATCATGAGCCAGAGCACCTAGCTGCCCCTGGATTCCTGACCCACAAAACCTGTGATATAATGAACATTTGGTGTTTGAAGCAGCTACACTTGGAGGTAACTTGTTATGCAGCCACAGCTAACCAATATTAACCATGATTAAGTCATCACCAATATGGATATAGTCTAGACAGAGCACATCTGACATCGAAGTCTTGTTCTTTCATGTACTCATTCGATAAGCATTTACTATGTGTTAGGCAGTGGGGACACAAAAGTTAACTTTAAAAAGACACTGGCCCTGCCTTCTTGGAAGAGGCAAGCAGGAAAAATTTTTTGGCAAACCTATTTATGCAACTCCACTAACTTACTTTAAACTATGACTTGTTATAAATGTTTAATTTCTGCTAACTCTATAAGTAGTTTGTTAAATAATTAAACATCTTTGCTATATCAACGCACTTTGTGTTCAATGCAAGATACCTAAAGGTTTGTTCCATCTGCTCAAAACATAAGTTATATATTTAGAAAAGAATTCTGATTTTCTTCTCCACCAAAATTCTTACAGGAATTAGGCCTTTTCCTTCCATTCATTCAAAAAACTATTCCCACAGGCAAAATAAGCCCCATGAAATAGTGATCTGGAAAACTTTATATCCAAACATTCTGTAATATTTTCCAACTCAACTACTCGAAAGTCTACATTCTCCTCTTACTTTCTGATGAGACTCAGTAACCACTGTGCAAACCCAGGATAAACATTTAAATGTTACTAAACAATATTACTTATGTGAGACTTTCATATTTTGTGATAGAACTTCTCCCTTTCACATGATACTAACTGGGAAAAACAAAATGATAAAAGGAAGACCATTCTCTTTCTTATTCATAAACTATTTCTTTAGTCCTATTTGTTTATTTAAAAAATACCATCAGCTTTCCCACAGCATCACACATAGCTCTGGGAATACTCAAAAGAAATATGACCATTTAGAATAAATAGAAAAAGAAAGATAAGAGAAATGATTTCTCAGTGACAAATTTAAACATGCACAGGTACAGCTGGACTTTTCAAACTCATACGACTAGAACAATTAAACTTATCCCAGGGAGAATGTTACCTAAATTATCACACTGGTTATGCAGCTTTTTTGAACATGCCTCAATTCTTGTCCCGGTCCTACGTTTGTCTTTAACCAGCTGCGGCTTGAACAAATGTTAACTTTCATTAGAAGCAATACCTTGATTCTCTACCAGTTATGGCATAAGGCCATGGAATACAGAAACCATAACAGAGGTGGGAGATTCACAAAAGAACTTAAGATATATTAACTACCCTCTCTTAGACGTGCTTTAGGTTTCGACCTAGGGATGCCAACCACGATGACACTGTTAAAAAGAGTATGTCACCCAATTTGTTTTCCAATTTCAGATGCAATGATACTGTACTCTTCCTCTTCATCTCATCATATTTTCCAAATACCCCTTTCCTCACTCACCAAAAGGAGTATAATGAGAATTCTATTTAGGGAGGGAAGTTCATTTACATGTTATTAGGGTGTCCTTCAAAGAATACTAACACGTATATCTACAACTTTTGTAAACTCACTGCACACACAACTGAGCTTTGTGAATTTGCACTACATTTTCCCAAAATTAGATGCACAGCTAAATTTTTTACATATTTTCTATGTAAAAAATTTTTACATATTTTCTATGTAAAAAATTTAGCTGTGCATCTAATTTTGGGAAAATGTAGTGCAAATCAATGGATTTCAGCTATGCAAAATGTCTTTCAACCTAATTGCTTTGGAGTAAGGCAAGACCAGACCATGCATAGTGTAGAGGTTAAGTATAAATCGTGAAGCCAAAGAAATACAGGTTTGTACCCATACAGACAAGCCCTATGATGTCCTAGCAAAATGAATATCTCTGAGCTTCAGTTTCTTCTTCTATAAAATGGGGTTAATAATGCCTAGCCAGGTCTTTTTGAGAATTAGAGCTAATATATATAAAGAATTTAGCTCAACATCTAATATTTAGTGTGTCCATTATACTACGGGATATTATTATTATATATCTTCAAACTATTTCACTGCATTGAGCCCAATACTAGAACTGTTAATAGGGAATAATAGGAGTTTAGCTAGTGTCAGATAACCTCATTGGGCTACAGGATAAGGTGATCAGACCAGGTAATCCTGTAGAAGCGCTCTAGCTCTAAAACAAACAATACAATGAAATTACATACCACTTAGCAAATCTTAAATCTTAAAACAGTCAAAAGGAAGAATATAGATAGAAATTGTTCTGAAAAAGAATTTTTCCACCATTAATTAAGGCTCACATGCAGAAGAAAATCTGCACCAAGATAATACGGCTGCAAAGAGAGACTCAGCTGAGAGAGCCGTGCACACTATAATAATTCAGTGATATGTGGTGCTAATAAAAACAAAAAGGATTTTAGATATGTAGCACAGGTTTTTAAAACATTAAGAAAATGGTGACTCTAAAGAGTCATTTCCCAAGGAATGAAAGAGACAGCAAGCTGAAATAGTATCTCACACAAATTAAACTGTCCTTTAAGAGCAACGGCCAGCACAAAAAGAATGCATCTGAGGCTACTTGGAGCATCTTCATGGCTCTTGTCACGGGTGTTAAATTTTGCGTAACAAAAATTTGTAACTAACGGTTGGTTCAAACTGCCTGGCAGACTAATCAATTAGACTGCTGCCCCTGCCACTATCCCATTAAACCCTATTTAAAGGGATGCTCTACTGGCTTCTTTTTCTCTTCTCCAAGCCTTTCCGTAGATACATGTGAATAGATAGCAAGATAAATATGTAAGATTATGGTTCTTACACACACACACACACACACCACACACACACACACACACACACAATAGGGCCCTTACAGAATACTGTGCTAAAGTCTCATTTGTTTTTAGAATGATTTTAAACCAGTCTAAAAGACTGAGATTACCATCTATGGGAGAATGTTCAGTATGCACGGAGTATAAATACTGCCCAAGCAGCCTCTATTGGCAAGAGAAACCCTCTCCCCATTCCAGGAAAAGATTCTTCCCACTTGGATGCAATGTTTTTTAAAAAAAAGGCTTAATATGGGATATACACACAAACACACACAAACACACACACATGCAGAGAGAGACAGAGAGACAGAGAGCACCTAAATTTGAAAGGAATAGCAAAAACTAGTTATAGATAGGTTCTGTTTATGGTTTCCAAATAAAATTTGAATTTGGGTGTCTTTAGGCAGGACATATGCTCCCCAGTTTGATCACAGGCCCTACTACACCCTATTAAGCCCCTAGTGGGCTTTACACATGTATCTTATGTTTCTAGCCCCTGAGGATATTTTAATTTGATTTACTCTCCTAAAACATAAAATTAAACAGTTAAGAAACACATATTTATTCGAAGTCTAAAAAATGAAGGTGGCCACAACTTAGGACAGGCTTTCACAATCAAGTTAAGTCAGAAGACTCACTCAAGGATGGTAATGAACTTTCTGAAAGGGATCACTTCTGTTAGGCAAGGGCCACTTTCTTATTGCAAAAGTTATTACAGGCATACCTCATTTTATTGTGTTTCACTATTGCACTTCGCAGATGTTGCATTTTTTATAAATTGAAGGCAAGACCCTCCACCGCCAAAAAGATTATGACTCGTTTTATTGTAGTGGTCTGGAACCAAACACATAATATCTCCAAGGTGAGCCCATATTTAAAAGTTCAAACATGACCACACAAAAGAACTCAGTCATTTGCTATGCATAGGATGGCAGAGTGCACAGACTATGAATGAAAACACTTTGATTCTGATACTCGCTATTTTGATAACTTCAGACAAGTAACTTTATTTCTCTGAAACTTGGTGTTCTTAGCTGGAAGATGAAGGATTAAATCTAAGGCTTCTCTCTTGGACTTAAAATTCTACGACTCTCTAATTCTAAGCACCTCATATGTTAGCTGTTGAAGCAAAAGGAACACTTTTTTATAGAAAAGCTCTACACCATAACCCTTGAGGAGCTACAGAGGCAGCGAAGGCATATTAGACAAATTCTTTACCTGGAATTCTGCAGTGAGTCAGAGGATGTGCAGGGATAAGAATCTAGAATTTATCATCTTTATTCTGGCTGATGTAACCACTATAAATAATTGCCTCATGCCTGTGAGGTAATATGCTTTTTGTCAAGGACCCATTAACATATGAATGGACCTTGACAGAGTCTCCTTCATTTCACACATAGCTTTTATCAAATACATTTCTTTTTAAAGTTTCTGTTCTGATTATTAAAAACAAAAAATACATGACATAGATACATAATAGAATGGCTCAAAAACGCAAAGAGAATGAAAATAACCTGGAACTTAGCCCTTGAAAATAAACTTTACTGATCATTTACCACATGTCTGACTGTGTATTTGGGGTCTAACAGGGAACAAGACAATTTTCTTAATCCTAAAAGTTTATAAACTCCTGGCATGAAGAGAGACAAAAGAATAGGCAGTCATGATGGCATCTGACAAGAGCTGAGCCAAGTGATGAAGACCTGTAGAGGGGACACCTTACCCTAGCTTGGGGGTTTAAGGTAGAAAACTGCTTCTCTGAGAAAAAAGAAAGTCCAAGTAAACTCAAGAAAAAAAGAATAAACAAACAAAAAAAATACAGAGGAAGAGAAAAGGGAAGTCGGGCAGGGAAAGAAGGAAGAGAAGAAGAGAGGATGAGGGAGAGGAAGATAGAAGGGAAGGCCAGGAGGAGAACAGAGATAGAGATGGAAGTAGGACGCAGGACAGAGATCTAGACAACAAAGAGAAGGGGTCCAAAGAGGCAGACAGCTCCCAGCAGAAGGCAGAGGTGTCTCCTTGGCGAAGATCAGATAATAGATTCAGGTTCTGCTGCTTCTTCAACCTCCCACTGATATAGAAAGCAAAATGGAATAAATTGGGGAAAGTTAGACAGAACTCTCAAAATCTCCATTAAATGTATGAAGAAAAAAAAAGCTTTACGGTCAACCTCTAGACCATAGAACTCTGGTTTGGCTACATCACAATTCAAAGATGTCCAAAAGAACGAAGAGAACACAGAA
>NW_011888963.1:1600343-1614558 GCF_000151845.1 Pteropus vampyrus
GGCCCTACTTTTCATTGCATTGCCATCTTTCTAAAGCAAACTTTTTTCATATACCCAAAATAGCTTCAAGCTACTCTTAGACTACATATTTCTTAATGTTCAACAAGAAGAAACATCTTTGCCTCAACATTCTCAATAAAGGGAAAGAAGTTCACTCGGTTAAACTCAATTTAAGTTCCATGCCATACCTGCAATCACTGTGGTCCATGGGATAAAATATGCTGGTTGGACCAGAGTACATCACATGCTCCCCTAGATCTGGACACAAGTCAGCTTTCCCACAACCAAATGCAAATCGCGAGCTGCTAAGAAGAAGCAAGAAAGAAATGAATGCCACAGAGGTCTTTAATGTCAGGGGACCCTGTATTCTAACTCAGTGAGGTCTCAGTTTGGTTAAGTCATACAAAGTTATACACTCCAACTCAAAATTATTTTCCATTATAAAAGTAATAACTGTTTCTATACACCATTCTATCTCCAGATCTTTTTGGATATCTTTGACGCTCTCTTCTAAGAACAAAAATTACTTTGAATAGCAACTAAAAGTTAAAATCTTCCATCTTTTTGCCCTATTTACTTCTCCCTGTTTACTAGCAGGGCTCTCCATATACCAAACTATTTTATAAAATCCTTCTAGGCTTCAGGAGAATGTTTCAGGGATTTTAAACTATAATATACCTCTTCTGATACAGTTATTGATTAGCTGTATTTTCTCTAGAACCCAAGTCATTAATTACTAGCAACAAACTAGCTACCTTTCTATAGAACAAGACAGCCTGCCTCTTGGGGCAGTGGGCAGTATTCCATCCTGCCTTCTATAGATAAAATATCCAGAGCTGATATCTAAGCCTATAGCTGTAACAATGCTTTAACTTTTCAAAGCTACTGGAGAAGTGTGGATGATTGGAAATCATTACTACTTCTATTGAATATCCGTGACTACTTGATACCTTTACATAAAAACCCTTCCACACCCATTTCTGGGCTTCCATATGACTCTAGATACAACTTCTACTGAACTTGTCACAGTAGATGATAAGTATCAGTTGGGCTGTCTTGCTCACTGTAGAGAGGCAAAATCAATCAATCGATCAATCATAACACCATTAAGAATATGGTCATATTCCCAAGATCTGAATCTAGGCATCTAGGTTTGAAGCCAGGCTCTGCCACTTAGTAACTGTATGGGCTTTGAGACCCAGAAAGCTCAACTGACTCTCCAGTTTTCACCTCTGAAAACTGAGGACAACACTACCTTTCTCAAGGGGTTGCTGGAGAAGCGAAATGAGCTGACACATGTAAAGCACTTAGAATGGTGCCTGGCACTTACTAGCTCAGTAAGTGTTTTGTTTATGAAGACTACCACAGCTCTTCTAAGAGCACTTTTGAAGTCCCAGCATGGAGTAGGAGCCACTAAAAACTGTTGAATTATTCAATCTATTTTTATTTATTAATTTGATCCTTAATAAAGTGTTCCTAAAGATTAGTGATCCTAGTAGATCAGGGTTATTTTCTAGGTCCTCCTGTTTTCTCGTGCCTCATACTCTCACTGGGTGATTTCATCTATTCCCAAGGGCTTCGGTCAATGCCCACATGATATCTATCTCCAGACCATTTTTTTTTTCATTATCTTTCCAAGCTCATACATAGCCTTCTTGTCTACTAGATATTTCCCCCTGAATTTCCAGAAACTTAACACAAACAGAACTGAAATCAGTTGCTAACTCCCATCATTGATGTTATGCTCCTGATAATTCCATCACTGAGAAAGAGTTCTTTTCTGTGCTCCCGTGGCATCCTACATACTTACTCTATCCATCTATCTATCCATCCATCCATCCATCCATCTATCCATCCATCCATCCATCCATCTATCCATCCATCCACCCATCCACCCATCCACCCATCCATCCATCCATCCATCTATCCATCCATCCATCCATCCATCCATCCGTTTATTAAGCACCTACTATATGACATGCTAACCATCATAACACTTAACACTCAGCATCTAATTGTCTAGTTACTAGTCTGCCTTCTCCACCTCTGGGTCATAAACTCCCAGAAGATGAAAGGAATTGATTTTGTTTGTCCTTGTATCCCCAAGCCTTACACAAATTAAAAATACATGACAAATATCTGTTGCGTGAGAGGATAAATGTTCCCATGAGACTGGTCCAATTATAGAGTTAAAAAACCTCCCACAGCTCATAAGTTAATAGCAGGAAGAGCAGAAGATGCTAGAATAATGGAGCTAATCACTGTTTTCAACAAAGAGATATAAAATCCAAAGATGCTTTCTCAAATCAAATCAATATTCTAATGCTATACCCAAAGCAATGCTGTTTTGAATAAATATAGAAAGAAGATTAAAAAATTATGTTCCTAAAGGTTTAAAAGGTCATAGTCCATAATTCAAAAACCCCCTCCCCCGGTGGGGGGGAATTGTGGAAAGCAGAAACCAACAGCACACACACACACACACACACACACACCTGACTAGGATCAGTTGTTAAAGATGAATGCCAGACTTCACACCAGTTTGCAGTTGAGAACAACTTAAGGAAAGCATCTGACAATGACCGGAAAGACCATTATAATGAAAGACACCCTCCTAGTGTGAGGAGGCAGGAAGTGATGCAGCCACTGTTCACCATGGCCACTCCACACCCCAGCATATCCACTGAAAACAGCTCTAAGGGCCTGGGGGGGAAAAAACAGCTGACAACTGAGATAACTCATAAAAATAAGAAAGAATGTCCAATCACAATGACTTGTGCAACTCCTTTCTGCTCTAAGCACAGGCACAGATGTACACTGTCCCAATTTTGTATCAAAGTTCTCATGAACATTTGTTATTTTCCTGGAACAACTGACCCTACTTGGAAGTTACAGAACCTTCAAGAGTGCAAAGAGAACCAATAAAGTCAATTTTCATGCAGCTCCCAGAAAGTGACAGAGAGCTTAATTCAAAGCATCAGCCTCTACGAGGACACAAGTCTTAACAAAGGTTTTCACTTAGGTCCATATTCCTTCTTCCAAACATAATGTTGGATAGTCAGCCTCTCATGTATTGAAGGCTTTATCAGAAAAAGTTAATGCCAGCACCAAGCGGCATTAGGCAGGAAGCTAGGTGGGAAGGGCTCTGGATCTAGCTAGGAAAATTATTCTCTCTTTTGTTATGGGTGAAGTGACCACTGCTGAGGGGGGGAGAAAGGGATTTCTTGAAATCATTAACTGTTCACGAAGGCTAAATTGTAGAGCAGATCAAATAACAAAGGAACTGCCTTGCTGACACACAATATTCTTTTAAAGTACTTGACAAATGGAAAGTGGTGGATGACTGCCTTGATAATACAGGTGAAATGGGCAGCCCCAGAAAGAGTATCCTGTTTCGGGACCACTAATGAGACAACTATCAAACACAGAAAAAGTGTTTTGACATCAAGGCTGTCTCATGGAAGCCTCATAACTACCTCTTACTAAAGATTCAGGTTTTTCTGGGGCAAAACAACATAAGGAGTTTTTTAATTCTTAACCATTTTACAGAGCAGATTTATATAAAAATGGCTATAGATAAGGCAACAACATAGGTGCATATGTAAATGCATATACACAGAAACACACAAGATCTCATTTAAGTGCTTCGTTTCAAATTATTTTGATTGCTTAAAGTTGTCTAGGCTAGTGTGGCATTAGCGATTCAAAGTTTCATTCATAAAATTTTAAATAATGGTAATAAGATTTATCTAGACATATAAGTGGAACCTAAATATAAAGCACATGAATAATAGAAGGTGCATGAATTTTGAATGCTTATTTTTCAGAAGAAAACAAAGAACTGAATGTGTGAATTCTTCTTTGAGTCTCTAAGTGTAGTCTGTATTTGCATTTCAATAGCTTGCAAGGTAAGCTCTGCGAAATTGGTCAAATGTATAGACTCTCTTCTCTCCTCCAGCCCAAATCAGTCAATTAGCTTTTACAGAAGTGGCAGACAGAAGTTAGTAGTCAGCATCTCAAAACCTATTCCAGCTGATACAGATCAAAATAATTTCAAAGCAAGTATGTTGAGAATACAGGGTTTCTATGAAACAAATTCTGGACAGGAAGCATACAATACTAGGAGCCAATAACTGGTGTGGTCAGTGAATACACACGGAAATGAAATAGACAAGGCAGTGCACAACAACACTTGTACAAAAGAGGAAAACAGGCAAAAGTCAGATCACTGAGAGCCAACACATCAAAACATTTTTTTCAGTATACAAAATGTAAGTTTAGCAGTTTCTGTCCATTTAAAACAACGGTACTTTTGATGCCAGCTCTGCATAGACATGATTAAATATGACATTTATAACATAGACATGATATAAATATGAGCCCACTCTGTCATTACGCAATCCACCTTCATCCATGCACACTAATGCTGAATCTCTCCTAAGTAGCAGTTTTCAATGCTCCAATAAAAAGTCTTTGCTGGCTCCACGTTAGCCACTCTTTGCCCTTTGTAAATGCCCTTATTCCACAGGAGTTACTTTTTAAAGCCCACAGGAGCAAAAGTAAAGTTAATGCACAAATATTACATTACCAGTGTATCATGACATTATCAATGTGTCACACCCTTCCAATGGTAATACTTTCGTTCTTTGATTTTTCTGCCTTCCACAGTTGTCTCTCCTTTTAATAAAAACGAGGAATCTAGAAACCCAGGGGGAAGTCAAAAGTGCAGGTGTTGTACTTGGACTTGAGTAGGTACTCAAAAGCTAGGAATGGAGAATTCGGCTTAAGGAAAATAATAAATGGAAGAATGAAGGAATATATGGATAGTGGACATAATAATAAAGCTCTTTTTACTAAGTACCTACCTACTCACCTAACTATGATTAGTGTTATAAACTGAATGTTTGTGTCTCCATTCATATATCGCATTCATATATCGTAGTCCTAATATGACTGTATTTGGAAGTGGGCCTTTTGGGAGGTAACCAAGGTGAGACTGAAGTCATGAGGTCATGAAGGCGAGGGTCTCTTGATGGAATTAACGCCCTTATAAAAAGAGGACAAGACATGAGATCTCTGTCTTCATCATGTGAAGAGAAAGCCAGGAAGTAGCCATCTGCAAATCAGGTAGAGGGCTCTCACCAAATCTTGATTCTGCAGCACCTTGACCTTGAATTTCCCAGACTGCAGAACTGTGAGAAATACACACTTACTGTTTAAACCACCCTATCTGTGTTGTTTTGTTATAGCAGCCTGAACTAACGAAGACAGTTAGATATTTGCCTATCTTTGTTGGAGTCCTCATAATAATCCTGTCAGGTAGGTGTTAGTATCCTCATTTTATAGAAAAGATAACTAAGCCTTAGGGAAGCTTTAAACTGCTCCGGAGTCACACAGCTTAAACACAGGCACAGATGTACACTGTCCCAATTTTGTATCAAAGTTCTCATGAACATTTGTTATTTTCCTGGAACAACTGACCCTACTTGGAAGTTACAGAACCTTCAAGAGTGCAAAGAGAACCAATAAAGTCAATTTTCATGCAGCTCCCAGAAAGTGACAGAGAGCTTAATTCAAAGCATCAGCCTCTACGAGGACACAAGTCTTAACAAAGGTTTTCACTTAGGTCCATATTCCTTCTTCCAAACATAATGTTGGATAGTCAGCCTCTCATGTATTGAAGGCTTTATCAGAAAAAGTTAATGCCAGCACCAAGCGGCATTAGGCAGGAAGCTAGGTGGGAAGGGCTCTGGATCTAGCTAGGAAAATTATTCTCTCTTTTGTTATGGGTGAAGTGACCACTGCTGAGTGGGGGAGAAAGGGATTTCTTGAAATCATTAACTGTTCACGAAGGCTAAATTGTAGAGCAGATCAAATAACAGAGGAACTGCCTTGCTGACACACAATATTCTTTTAAAGTACTTGACAAATGGAAAGTGGTGGATGACTGCCTTGATAATACAGGTGAAATGGGCAGCCCCAGAAAGAGTATCCTGTTTCGGGACCACTAATGAGACAACTATCAAACACAGAAAAAGTGTTTTGACATCAAGGCTGTCTCATGGAAGCCTCATAACTACCTCTTACTAAAGATTCAGGTTTTTCTGGGGCAAAACAACATAAGGAGTTTTTTAATTCTTAACCATTTTACAGAGCAGATTTATATAAAAATGGCTATAGATAAGGCAACAACATAGGTGCATATGTAAATGCATATACACAGAAACACACAAGATCTCATTTAAGTGCTTCGTTTCAAATTATTTTGATTGCTTAAAGTTGTCTAGGCTAGTGTGGCATTAGCGATTCAAAGTTTCATTCATAAAATTTTAAATAATGGTAATAAGATTTATCTAGACATATAAGTGGAACCTAAATATAAAGCACATGAATAATAGAAGGTGCATGAATTTTGAATGCTTATTTTTCAGAAGAAAACAAAGAACTGAATGTGTGAATTCTTCTTTGAGTCTCTAAGTGTAGTCTGTATTTGCATTTCAATAGCTTGCAAGGTAAGCTCTGCGAAATTGGTCAAATGTATAGACTCTCTTCTCTCCTCCAGCCCAAATCAGTCAATTAGCTTTTACAGAAGTGGCAGACAGAAGTTAGTAGTCAGCATCTCAAAACCTATTCCAGCTGATACAGATCAAAATAATTTCAAAGCAAGTATGTTGAGAATACAGGGTTTCTATGAAACAAATTCTGGACAGGAAGCATACAATACTAGGAGCCAATAACTGGTGTGGTCAGTGAATACACACGGAAATGAAATAGACAAGGCAGTGCACAACAACACTTGTACAAAAGAGGAAAACAGGCAAAAGTCAGATCACTGAGAGCCAACACATCAAAACATTTTTTTCAGTATACAAAATGTAAGTTTAGCAGTTTCTGTCCATTTAAAACAACGGTACTTTTGATGCCAGCTCTGCATAGACATGATTAAATATGACATTTATAACATAGACATGATATAAATATGAGCCCACTCTGTCATTACGCAATCCACCTTCATCCATGCACACTAATGCTGAATCTCTCCTAAGTAGCAGTTTTCAATGCTCCAATAAAAAGTCTTTGCTGGCTCCACGTTAGCCACTCTTTGCCCTTTGTAAATGCCCTTATTCCACAGGAGTTACTTTTTAAAGCCCACAGGAGCAAAAGTAAAGTTAATGCACAAATATTACATTACCAGTGTATCATGACATTATCAATGTGTCACACCCTTCCAATGGTAATACTTTCGTTCTTTGATTTTTCTGCCTTCCACAGTTGTCTCTCCTTTTAATAAAAACGAGGAATCTAGAAACCCAGGGGGAAGTCAAAAGTGCAGGTGTTGTACTTGGACTTGAGTAGGTACTCAAAAGCTAGGAATGGAGAATTCGGCTTAAGGAAAATAATAAATGGAAGAATGAAGGAATATATGGATAGTGGACATAATAATAAAGCTCTTTTTACTAAGTACCTACCTACTCACCTAACTATGATTAGTGTTATAAACTGAATGTTTGTGTCTCCATTCATATATCGCATTCATATATCGTAGTCCTAATATGACTGTATTTGGAAGTGGGCCTTTTGGGAGGTAACCAAGGTGAGACTGAAGTCATGAGGTCATGAAGGCGAGGGTCTCTTGATGGAATTAACGCCCTTATAAAAAGAGGACAAGACATGAGATCTCTGTCTTCATCATGTGAAGAGAAAGCCAGGAAGTAGCCATCTGCAAATCAGGTAGAGGGCTCTCACCAAATCTTGATTCTGCAGCACCTTGACCTTGAATTTCCCAGACTGCAGAACTGTGAGAAATACACACTTACTGTTTAAACCACCCTATCTGTGTTGTTTTGTTATAGCAGCCTGAACTAACGAAGACAGTTAGATATTTGCCTATCTTTGTTGGAGTCCTCATAATAATCCTGTCAGGTAGGTGTTAGTATCCTCATTTTATAGAAAAGATAACTAAGCCTTAGGGAAGCTTTAAACTGCTCCGGAGTCACACAGCTAGGATGTGACAAAGCTACATGGTACAAGGAAGAGGAGGGCTCAACTGTCTAGAAACCCAGTAACAACAGCCACAACTACTTACCATGATCTTACTATCCGCATGACACTGTTCAAAGTAACTTACATGCATCTATCTTATTTATTTTTACATTTCTGGGAGGTAAGCAGTATTCTCATTTTACCAATAGCAAAACTAAAGTTTAACAGACGGTGGCATGCCCAGAATAGTAAAGCCAGTAGGTGGTGGGTCACCATTCACACAGAAGTCTAGGAGACCTCAATGCCACTGCTCTTCATCGCAACACAAGCTTGCCCCTGTGCTATGCATTGGTGTCATCATAATGCTGAGTAACAACTCACCACAAAATGAATGGCTTACAACAATATTTAGTCTCACATTTGCAGGCAGACTGTAGGTCTGCTGGGCTTGGCACCTGGCTGCAGGTTATATATACGTCAGCCCCATGGGAATTTGTTCTGGGACCCAGGCTAAATGAGCAATAGCTACCCAGGGCATGTTCTGGGTAGATCGCCAAAGTGTAAGCTGGCAAGTCTATCTGCACAAGTATATTTCAAGTTTCCGCTTGTGACACATTCACTAACAGCTCATTGGCCAAAGCAGGTCAGAGAGTTGAGCCCAGAGTTGAGCCCAGATTCAAGTCAGGAAAAGGGTCTCTTGCTGGCCTGAGACCATGAGGCCCAGGCAAGGGAGTGAATGTGTGCTACTATCACAGAGGAGTGAAAATTTAAGGGAATAGTTGAATCTATCACACTATCTAAATCCAATTTGTGTTTACCGTAATGTCTTTTAGTTGGATTGCTAAACAGTTAATGGAAAATGAATCTGTGAGCTTAACAATGTGCATGTGGAATAAAGTTTTAATGGAAAAATGTAAATAGTCAAATCAATGGTATTATTCCATCTTCACCTTCACAACAATGTTAAAATTGAGAGGCTAGGCAATTAGAAAATATAAAACTACCAGTATCTCATCATGCAAAATATCATTATGATGAAAATGACATAAAATGAAATATTTCTAAACTTAGCTGACATGTCACTAACTTTGAGCGCTAAGTTAAAAAAAAATCCATTAAAAATACTTAATGTTTTTTACAATAATTTCAAAATCCTTGTAATACACTCTAATTCCCCAACACTTTCCTAAGGATTTGCATTCCTCAACATGCTAAATTACTAGACAGAAACTCAGAAAGTGTCACAGCTAATAAAGTTAAGCTTGGATCCTCATTTGTTACCAAAAAAGTTCAGTTTTTTTATCAATACGATTTAATGTCTTTATATATACATACACGAATTGGAAATGGTGTGTCAGAAAATTGATAAAATTGTACATACACAGGGTGTTTTTCTTGGTTGCACACCCTGTCTTCAATTACAGATATTCCATTCAAATGGAACAAAAATCTTGGCTGAATTTGATGTAATCTCACTCAGGTTTTAGATTCACTCACTGTTTCAAGCAATATAGTACCAACCTCATCATCTTCATTTAAGAATGAATTGCTTTTTCCATTACAGCCTCTACTTTGAGATATTTCATTGTGCCTTTTCAAAATTGTATTGCCATAAGATATGTAGGCAAATTGTAAAAGTTGGAAGCAATTTCCCCCCAAAAAATACATATCTTCAAAATTGGATGCATTATTTTCAAGGCCTGACACTAAACCATAAAACTACTTTGCTCTCTATGCAACTTTAACCAGTCCTGCAAAATACGTGTTAAAATATACTTTATAGTAATTTTGAAAACTATTCCAACGGAAATCTATTAGTCTGGGAAAAATTGTGTTCTCTCTTTATTCGCAGTCTAGTTCAATTAATTATTTAAAGCGGATGACTTCGGAATCTATATCCAGGCTTGACCTCTCTTTGGAAGTCTAAGCCCATATATCCTACTGCTTATTGAAATTTCCACCTTGAAGGCTTCCACAGGCGTTTCAAATTCAAGATATACAGAACCGACTAATCATCTTCTCACCATCCAAATCATTTTTATTTCTATCTAGTCATAACATCTCAAACTTGGGTGTCACCTCCAGCTCCTTCTATCTCTTTCCCCAATGTTCCCAACAGAGCACAATTCCTGTTAATTCTACCTTCAGCTGCCTTTCTCTACTTCCAATGTCAACATCTCAGTCCATCAATGTCATCTCTCACCTCTACATTTCTAACCACCTAGTTGTTCTTGGCCTCTTCTCAGGCATTCTTCATTAATAGTTGACAGAAAAGCTGACAGCTGGTAAAATATTTCTATGCCCTGCTTAAAATCTTTCAGTGGCTTCCTATAGTTACATGAAGGTCCAAATCGTTCAATATGACATCATTCTTTGGACTCCGTGTTATCATGTCCTGCCTCTTGCGTGCTCTATGTGCACCACTTTGAAAAGGGGGAATCTGTGTGGCCACCACACCTTCACACACCCTGTTTCCTCTGCCTGAAACACCCTTCTTGCCTAACCAGCACCTATTCATCCTTCACCAACCAGCAGAAATATCTCCGCCTCCACAAAACCTTCCCAGCTTCCCGCAGCAAAGCTGGGCACCATCCCCATTGTGACTGACATGAGTCGTGGCACTAGCTGTTGCAGAGATCGCTGTCTCCCCCACCATACTATAAACCCTCATAGGCTGGTATCATATTTATTCATTTTTGTACTGCCAGAGCCTGAAATAAAAGTGCAATAGCATATATTTAAGACACAGTCCTCTGATGCTGCTGTTGCTATTATTATTATTATTAAACAATTGCTGAAAGAAGGCAAAGAATGGAGTCTGTCCTCGATGGCCTGAATCAAAAGCATTCACATTCACAGCTTAAGTAGAATAGTGAATGTTTTGAGAACTCATTGTACATTACCGAAGAGCACCTATGATACCAGTTCCAAATCGCAGGCGTTTGTTATCTCTGGCATTAGGAGAACGCTTCAAGGAGCAAAGCAACCGCTTTACCGTGCCCTTGAGGTGGTTTCCTGATGTAAATCACAGAGCTTGTGCCAGCAGCTTAAAAAAATGTAAAACTGCACCTGGACACCACCAGTGTCCTTTCGGGGTAAAAATGGTCCAGGGCTGCCTCCAGCCACGCCATTATAATAATTGCCCACCAAGGTGGGTTGGTTAGTGGTTTGAGCTATCACATGACTACCATTGCTATTATGGGAGAATTCAAGAGACAAATACAATGGATACATCCACCCTTCACCAACCATTCCATAAAAATAAACCCAGGTCTCACTAGCAGAAAGGAGAAAGGAGGCCAAACCTCCAACATACTTTTGTCAAACCTTCCATTTGGAGATATAGACATGGAGGATACCATGGAGGATACCACGTCTATATCTCGGAATGGAAGGTTTGACAACCTCCAGGAAGGAGTTCCTTGGCCCGTAATCCCCCAGGAGCAGTGGGTCTCAACCCTGGCTGCACACCGCTATGAGATGCTAATTGAACTGATGTGGATTACATCTAGGCCTGAGGCTTTAGAAAGCTCTCCAGCGAGGTTCAAAAGAGCAGTCTCAGCTGAACTATTGTCCTAAGGTTTGGAGCTATGCATCACATGGAATTGATTTAACCTTCTCCATTCCAAAAAGATGCACAAAATAAAAAAGTCTTAAAGAGCCTTTCATTTTAGTTGATAATGAAGAAAAAAATAAGTTCTTAATAATTGTTAGATATGATGGATATTTTTTAGTCCTTTTATTTCACATTCAATTCATCCTCAGTAACTCTGCAAATAAATGTATTTTATTGGTTAGGAATTAACTAGCCTGGCCAACATCCTATAGTTAGTAGCAAGGATAGCCTTGAACACTCTATCCTACAGAGCTCTCCTATACGCATACACACACACCCTGTCTCTGTCTCTCTCTCTCTCTCTCTCTCACCCCTGCCTCACACACATGTATATGCATCTGTGTGCATGTGTATGCTACACATTTTTACAGAATCGTATGGACATTATGTATACAGTTTCGTAACTTGTTTTCTTTTTTAACTTGGCATTGTTACTGTCAGCTATTGCCCGCATCATTCAATATTTGTCAAAAGCCTGGTTTTAATGGCAGCATTGTCTTTTAACATGTGTGTCTCACAAGTTATTTGCTAATCTCTATGTTTTGGGTTGCTTCTGAGACAAACGTATGACTTCTAAGACAATTTAAAAAGTTCTACCGTTACTCCTAACATATTTGAAATGTAAGTTTCAAGTAAATTCAAACACCCTATTTGATTTCATTGGACTCTGATCCAATAATATGAGTGGCTGCTGCATGTTTATTGCTCTTCGCAAGTTCACGGAATTCTCAGTTTTCATAGTTTATCTAGTTTGTTGATTAGCTGGTCTTTTAGTTTCCTTTTGTCTTCAAAAGTTATTCATTTAAATTTCACTGTTTTAAATGCAACATTATCAAATTTGTAGATCTTAGGTTGAAAATATTTTTCAGGCAACTTAAGATCTTAAACAGATGTAATAAGTAAAACCACATGTCTCTCAAAAGAAGGAACTAAGAGCTAAACAGTAAAGAGGTGGTGGCTCATTTTATCTAGAGAGCTATCACAACTGACAATGAATTTCTGTTCTAATCAGCTAAGACAAAAATGGAAAGACATAGCCAGTTCTCTATCTGATTCGAAGAAGCATACCGTTCACTTAGAGGAAAAGAAACTTTGTGAGTACTGAACTCTAAGCTAATTTCTAGTGTGTGCCTAATATAAGAGACAATGCACAACATAATGGATGGGGTTTCAAGGGGAGTTTTACACAGTGCAAAGTGTTTTCTCACAGCCATTTCTTCTAGCAGCCCTCAATAAAAGCCAAAGACAGAATGTGAAGTTATAATTCTGTAAAGGGATTTCAAGGGACGCAGAGAGAGGCAGTCTAAATACGATAGGACCTGCCATAGGGTAGACCTCAGGGAATCTGGGAAATAAATGGTAAGAGGGCTTTGGGGCTATTTTTCTCACACATCACTTCCCTGAGTCAGGATCTATAGAGCAGAGCAATTCAAGATTAAGATTGCTTGCAGGACCTGAAGTATAGATATCTTGCCTTATCGATGCAAAGGAGACCCACGGGCTTCAGATACTAAAGTAGAAGGGACAGGCTAACATTTTCCCAAGAGGATTAAGAGCCTGATGGAAAACACATCATTACACAAAAGTGGGATACAGTTAGGTGCTGTGACTTTTCACAAAAAAAGCAGCTTTGAATCTGTTCAAATGCTTGAACTCAGTTCAGGTCTCAGAGATCTGCGCTATGAAACATTGACTTTGGCTGGTGAAACATTAAGAGCAAGGGGCAGTTCAGCACATGCTCACCACAGACCACACTGCATGGACTTCAACTGCCCATCCAGGTCTGCTCTCCAGCCTACAGTGGGTCTTGGAGGTCATACACTCTCTGGCTTCTGGTTGGGTTTTACCAATAGGGATCACCAGCAGGAGTTCAGAAGGATAGAGGAAATTAAGGTTGAGATGCCTCCTGGCATCTCCCTAGAGTCACCATGAGCTAGTTGTGTCCCTCTACCTAAGGTATCTGTCACATGCCTTCTCTGTCTCAAGGTTCTGTTACTGCCCTGTCCTTCACTGCTTCAGGTTTAGTGATGTTAATGGCTTCCTGTTGCTCCTAGCCCTTGACACTGCACCATTCCTTACTTTCCCTACACCATGCCTACACCTTATAATAGTTCCTTTTATTAAACTCTTCGCAAATGATCCAATTCATACATGCCATCTTTTTATTGCCTGAACCCTGCCTGATACTCATATTTTATTGTTTAAAATCATACTATGCAAAGCTCTGTGACAATATAGAAGGAAGTGAACCAAGGATAACTGAGTAAGTACTATGTGCCAGATACTGTGCTAAAAATTCTACAATTTCCTTCAATCTTATTTTTTTCTCCTTTAATCTTTAAACACCTCATTTAAAAAAAAAAAAAATCTCCTCTTACAGCTCTGGATACAGAAGAGTGGTTAAGAAACTTGTCTAAAATGACAGATATTCATTGTCCCAGAACACATATCTAACTGTAAAACCACTAATCTTCAATGGGTTTATAGTTTCAGTGAAAGAAACTGATAAATTCAATAATTTTAAAATAATGCATCATGCAACAGGATGTAATAGGCCCTTCTCCAGTCTATCCTGCTTATCAGTCTAGATCCCCACTTCAGTCCCCTGGTTTAAAA
>NW_011888963.1:1614608-1674074 GCF_000151845.1 Pteropus vampyrus
GCAGAGAGAGGCAGTCTAAATACGATAGGACCTGCCATAGGGTAGACCTCAGGGAATCTGGGAAATAAATGGTAAGAGGGCTTTGGGGCTATTTTTCTCACACATCACTTCCCTGAGTCAGGATCTATAGAGCAGAGCAATTCAAGATTAAGATTGCTTGCAGGACCTGAAGTATAGATATCTTGCCTTATCGATGCAAAGGAGACCCACGGGCTTCAGATACTAAAGTAGAAGGGACAGGCTAACATTTTCCCAAGAGGATTAAGAGCCTGATGGAAAACACATCATTACACAAAAGTGGGATACAGTTAGGTGCTGTGACTTTTCACAAAAAAAGCAGCTTTGAATCTGTTCAAATGCTTGAACTCAGTTCAGGTCTCAGAGATCTGCGCTATGAAACATTGACTTTGGCTGGTGAAACATTAAGAGCAAGGGGCAGTTCAGCACATGCTCACCACAGACCACACTGCATGGACTTCAACTGCCCATCCAGGTCTGCTCTCCAGCCTACAGTGGGTCTTGGAGGTCATACACTCTCTGGCTTCTGGTTGGGTTTTACCAATAGGGATCACCAGCAGGAGTTCAGAAGGATAGAGGAAATTAAGGTTGAGATGCCTCCTGGCATCTCCCTAGAGTCACCATGAGCTAGTTGTGTCCCTCTACCTAAGGTATCTGTCACATGCCTTCTCTGTCTCAAGGTTCTGTTACTGCCCTGTCCTTCACTGCTTCAGGTTTAGTGATGTTAATGGCTTCCTGTTGCTCCTAGCCCTTGACACTGCACCATTCCTTACTTTCCCTACACCATGCCTACACCTTATAATAGTTCCTTTTATTAAACTCTTCGCAAATGATCCAATTCATACATGCCATCTTTTTATTGCCTGAACCCTGCCTGATACTCATATTTTATTGTTTAAAATCATACTATGCAAAGCTCTGTGACAATATAGAAGGAAGTGAACCAAGGATAACTGAGTAAGTACTATGTGCCAGATACTGTGCTAAAAATTCTACAATTTCCTTCAATCTTATTTTTTTCTCCTTTAATCTTTAAACACCTCATTTAAAAAAAAAAAAAATCTCCTCTTACAGCTCTGGATACAGAAGAGTGGTTAAGAAACTTGTCTAAAATGACAGATATTCATTGTCCCAGAACACATATCTAACTGTAAAACCACTAATCTTCAATGGGTTTATAGTTTCAGTGAAAGAAACTGATAAATTCAATAATTTTAAAATAATGCATCATGCAACAGGATGTAATAGGCCCTTCTCCAGTCTATCCTGCTTATCAGTCTAGATCCCCACTTCAGTCCCCTGGTTTAAAAATCACATGACCTTCTATTATCTACCGCAGGATAAAGTAAAAATGCAGCTGACTCTATCTAATTTAGCCTCATTCTACTTTTCTGGTCTTACTTCCAACTCTCTGCCTTTCTAATTTATTTTACTTTTTTTTTTTAAGCTTGTTAAAAAAAAACAATTATCATAATTCTTAGAGTATAAAATAAAAATTTCAGTGAACATAAGATTTTGAGGGCACTCGTTTTTATCTCCTGTGGGTCAGGAAACTAAAACTATAGTATTTTATCTCTATCTCAGAGGCAGAATTTGAACTGCTATAGATAAGAAACACCAGTCAGATATGCCTAATGAATTAGATACTCAGAACTACCAAAAGTTCATTTACCATCTTGATTCTTTTCTGTCCAAAGAAGTATCTATGCCTTTCTGGAACCTGTAAAGAACAAAAGTAACTTATCCCAAAGTATTATTTTCATAAGCATTTCTATTATTATACTCTAACTAAACTTCTTCCTTATAAGCACCCAGAGTCTTCAAACGAGTAAGGACAAAGGAATACTCACACATAATGACCCCGCTATAAAAGTTCAGGTAAAGTGTAAACACATCTGTGATCACATTAAAGTTACATAGAAGAAACATTGAGACATTATGAACTGAATGACCTACATTCAGGCACTGTGAAACAGGTAGTTTGATACCCAGTCAGAACGTAAGAGTCCACCTGCTTATGTGCTCTCTAAAACTGAATTGCAGATCAAGACCCAGGGAAAATCAGGGCCTAGGTCAAGCTGAGAATGCTAGCTTTATGTCGTTTCAAATAAGGTTGGGGGATGAGGTCAGTTATGGGGAGAAAGAAGCAAATGAAACAAAAAAATCCTAAACACAAATCTAAAAATCTAAATTATACAAATTACGTTGTTAAATACATCTTATAAGAAAAAATTATTTTAATATTCTAGCTGCATGTGACAGTCTAGAAGTGAACTGAAATGGTAATATTTAATTGAGAAGGAAGGAAATCAACAGAAGACGATACCAGACAAAACAAAGCACAGGAGGATGGCAGGAAAGGACTTGCGAGAGGCCTCTCTGGGATGCCCTCCCTCTTTCAGTGACTCCTTCCTGCTCTAGTGATGCCCGTTGCTCATTTTTCTCCAGCCTTGGGATCCATCACATTAAGGATAGGGACACTTTCATTAAAATGAATAAAAGAGAAACATATAACAGAAATCACTACAACAATTAATTTCCCTGACAGTTAAAAAATATGATCCATGTATGAGGGATATTAGACCCGAAAGGAGCCAGTTATCCTTTGACAAATTAGACCTGTCCAGAAATTCAAATTGCCCCAGGTCCAAGGTCTGCCCAAGCCCATCCATCCGTCAGGATTTCCCATGTTTTGAGACGCAATCTGAAAAGTTTCCCAGAATCTAACATTAGAAGCCATTGGGACCTCTTTTTCTCATTCTCATTTCAAAGGCAGTGATTGAAGTACTATCAGTAGTACTGGAAATATTAATACAGTGCACAGAAAAGATGGAAAATACAGTCACTTAAGATGAACAACTCAGTTGTGTTGTCATTTTATGAGGTAGTCATGCCTTGAGAAATTATATGTCCTGACTAAAAATAATTTTTCAAAGTCCAAATTTTAAAAACACCACTATCATCCCTGTGTTTTAAGAGCTAGAGGTACTGAAATGCTAAAAATAGGCCCTAAACATATAGCGCTCTACACATATATTTTATACTAAACACATACTACATTATTATCTAGCTAAATTTTAGAGAACTGGAATATTTGAGTGATCCAGATTTTTCACACTAGGCTTTAAGTTATTTAAAGAATTGGTCAGTTTCAATTCTAAGCATTTAACACTAAACATATATCTATTCAGTGTGATAGACTAACAGACTCACTATTATATAAAAGCCTATGGTCTGTCATAATGATCTTTGTAAATAAATGTTTACTGTCTCTACTGATAATTCTAACTTAAAGACAAATTCAAACAGCAAACATGGAGTAAAAATATAACTTTTGATTCGCTAGTAATGACATGGAATGTTATAAAGAATAGAAATCATCCCTCACTTTTCAACAATATAATACTTATTGAGTATCTACTATATGTTAGTATATATATATATATTATATGGTTTTAAGTTAGAATAACTCAATTATACCTATCACTATTTCATTTACTCAAAAGTTAGATGTTACAGTGTGTATTTGACAGAAGAATAAACAGACACCGAGAGGGTACGTGACTTGCTCAAGATTACCTAGAAGAATCAGGAATATAAACCTGTAGGTTTCACCCTACCTTCATTTCGGCTGTGTCTCATTTGCACGTTGTAATGTTTCACATAGTATATATTTTTAAATAAGTTAATTCTTAAATTCACTAGGTGGCGTTACTCTTATGAACTCTACAGTGACATCTTTTGTAATACAAATAAATACTTACCTCTTATATTTTGTAAATAGGTTCCTTATTTTGGAATTTCTGAAAACAGCTACTCTGTATATATGATGTCTTTAAAAATACTAGATATAATGGGAGTAAAAGAAAAACAGGCTTTGTTTAAGCAAAAGTCATAACTATGAGGTGGCAGGACTTTTAAGCACTTTTATGCTGTTATGTCTTACAGAGTGAGGACATTTATTTTATTCATAATAGAAAGCAGACAGTCTTTATTCATTATATATGTTATGGCAGATATAGTAAAAGTATGTTAAGTACAGTGAAGATCTAACACTGTAAATACTATATTAAGGAGGAATATTTGCTTTGTTGCAAAGCTCTTTGATAGAAAATAGCTACATTGTTTTAAATAGCCACAATAATAATTTCTTCATTTCTAAAAGGCCTATGAAATTTATATCCCTCAATTTTAGTATATGTGCTGCCAAAGTGAGCACTCTATACCCCTCAAAAGCACCATATTTCAACTATATCCTCTGAAGTTGTGATAATATATATTATAGAAATAAACCACAAAAAGGAGTGTCTTATCAAAAACACATTTAAATATTATCTAAAGTGAATTAAAGGAAAGAAAAAACTCTCAGTAGAATTGCCCTCAATTTACTAATAATTTGAACCAGTAGAAGTTAAATTAGAGTTTATCACCTTTTTAACAAAGAGCCTTTTCATATTTAACTGGTGGCCCCAAGGAGGATGGGAACCCACACAAACAGCTGTGCATTACCACAACTTTATAAATGTGATGAAAACAAAGAAAAGGAAATCCACAGCAGTGACTAACCACACTGTACATTCAAAACAATGACCACACTGAAAATCATTAAAGAGGCAGTCTGTTTACTTAGGTTTGGAACAATAGATGACATTTAACCCGACTTCTTTAATCCTTCTTTTGTTTACCTGCAAACAATCCTTTAGTTTACCTATAATATTAAAATATTAGAATGTTATGAATAATATTAGTAATTGACATTTAGAACAAAAAGCAGACAGCTAGACCAGTTGTGAGTCTAAGATCATTAAGGGATATCTGGAAGCATTTCTAAATGTGCCATGTATTCTGTATTCTCAAGCACACGTTTAAAAAAAATTCAAAAATAATGAATGAGAGTTTAATAGCTAACGATTAGATTCTTTTATAGAGAAAACTATGACTTATACACAAGAAAATAGAGTTACCAACGAGTTAAACATGCTAATTTTGAACATACTTATGTCTTGGCTTCCTTAAACTTACAAACTGCCAACAGATGTTTTTTTTCAAGTATTCCAATTTGCCAAGTTTTAACTTGGAATACATTTTTACACTAAAGTCAGAGTAATTTAATTAGAGAAACTTGGGCACGAAAAGCAAAGCAATAAGATTCATATCTTTCCTCATTTCAACATAAACAAATTACACTGAACTTGGATGGAGCTGCCAGCAGAAACTTTCATCTTACTGAGAAGAGGAAAACTCTCAGCAGCTGCACACATCTGCAAGGCTATCAGACAGATGCTGCCACCCCACGGAGGTCAATCCCAACACAAAACTGGGTCCTGTGTTCCCAGAACTGAATGGGTTGCTACCCTCCACAGACTTCCCAAACACTTGACAGAATGCCAGAGCGACTCATCGGCTATCACTGCCAGCCACAATTTTAACAGCAGGAAAACAACCAACAGCCAAAGTATCAAACTAAAAGTTGCATCTCCTGTCTCTGACAAAAGAACCTTTCTCGTTGAGCCCTGTGATGTGTCATTGAACCCAGTAACTAGAGAGACTTCGTGCATCACGTTGCCAAGTGGTAAGAACTGTGCACATATTCGTGCCCAAGAAAGGAATGAAAAGGTAACTTTGAAATCCTGAATGGCTGGCCACTGACAATGCTACATTTCAAGAAGGGAAGGATCTCCTACCTGGAGCCCTCTTCGTCTTAGAATGCTGGACTCATCCATCTCCCCCTCCGCTTTCTCTGAGCCTCTCACAACAGTCTAGCCATGCTGTACTACCTCTACTTCAGCACGCTAATTCAGAGCCGGCAGCTGCTAAACACTTACATCACGCTCTAGCTGATTGGAGCCCGGAGTCAGCTGGTCCCGCTTAGTTATTCACTCCAGCAACTTCGGAGATCACGGATGCTTGCAGTTCGGTGGGAGAGCGCAGCAAGTGGGCTCAGACAACTAAAGCATTTATCCAGACGGAGGAGGCTCTTGCCTTTAGACAGGAAATCAGGGGATCCCTGTGTTTTCCTTCTTCTTCAAAATGCTCACTCTGGCATTCTAGGCGATCAGTAAGTGGCTTTCGGCTGTGGCTTCTGGTCAAGCCTCTTCTGAAGCAACTATAAGGTCAAAGTGGCTAAGTAAATCAGCGGTGACAGACACCTCTGTAAAAGGCAGCCGCTGACTGGGACGGTGAGAAACTGGGGCACAGCTGGCCAGCCAAGCAGCACCACCATGCCTGGAGCGCTCATCTCTTCTGATGGCATCAAAGAAAAAATGTAGCAGAACACACACGCTGCCGGAAAACCTGAAAACAGAGGGCTCAGGGTGGCTGCTCTCCAGACACAGAGGAACACTTTTACACCTCCCAGCGTGAAAGCCAATTCATTTACATAAATACCTCGCCAGTCAATTCCTAGCCTAAAGATGGAAATATTTTAGATTTTAATTTCCCTCAAGATAACAACTTAGTTCTGTTGATACCTGATCAAAATGTAAAAATGGAGAAGAAATTCTAAAAGCCATCATTAGTTGGAATATTAACCTATTTATAGTCTATAAGCCGCTAAAAAAAAAAAAAAAAAGATTCCCATCATGTGCAATTTCACAGTCTGTTTCAGCTTGTTTACGCCGCTCATCCTCATCTTATTTCAATTCAAAGCAACCAAGAGATGAATATTAAGTTTTCATTACTGGCCTGGCAAAGGAGGGACAATATGTGATACTACCAATTTATAATAAATTATTCCCCCTTGATTTCCATTCTAAAGATATTTAAATTGAGAGAATAGTTTGGCTCTGAAAGGCAAATACTAGGACTATCTGCAGTTCGTCCAAAATCCACCTCCTCTTTCAGTCAATCCATTAGACGAAGTCTTTTTCTTGCAGAAAAGATCGTCAGGAAAGCAGGCATAATTATTTTAAAAAATCAGTAATTCTTCATTTACCTAATCCAAATATCTAATGATTTCTAAATGTGAGGGTGGGGAGGGGAGTGTCTAGTTGTTCCTTACCCGTCCACCTGCTATTACACTAGCTTTTTGTCTCTTTCTGGCTGTCAACACACTATTAGGCTTGCTATCAATTGATTAGATTATGTCATTAAAAATAGCTCAGGGATTTATGAATCTAACCACTGAGGAAAATTGATTGCATTTTATGTTCCCTAACGGTCTGTGCATACATCTCCAGACATACAAAGAGAAATCTTGTCAAGAAATGCCACCACTAGGAGAGGCATCAGCAGAAAAGGGTGTCGGCGTGTTCTCCCACTTAGGTATGCTCATCTGATACCACTTAAGGAAGAAATCCCCAGAGAGTCTTTAGTTCTCTCTCATATGTGAAGAAGTAATGCCATCTCTAAAAGCAAAGAAAGCACCAAACGGGTCATCCTCAAGCTAAAATGTAACAACAAATTCTAGCATAAACAATTGTTAAATAAAATGATTTTTAAAAACTATATGTTTTTATTTCAAGGGAAGGGTAAAAAGAAAAGAAATGAAAAAAATTCTAAGGGCAGGGAGGGAGGAATGGGCTGGCTATCTGTGGATGATCTGCAAAGCTGGTCATCCCCATCCTTGATGGGCTCACCTGTACTTTAATCTTTTCCAGAAGAAAGACCTTTCTCCTCAATGAAAACAAAAGGAATGACAGTTGTTGCCCTTTTCCCCTCAAGTAACTCTCCTGAGAGAAAAGCATAAACAGTTCCCTGAATCTGAAGTGCTGTCCTAGACAAAGTGCTTTGGCAGTGGGTCAGAATATATTTACCAACTTTGAGTGTCATTGTTATCTGCACACGGAAACATAAGGAAGTCCTGATTTTAGGGAAAAAAAAAAAATCTTGACCAAAGAAGCCGAACTTTTAAAAGCAAAAGCCAAGCATGGTGTTCTTATACACACTGTACACCGAAGACTGTGATTTTCATTGAGCTGGTCCTTCTAGAAAAAGTGTGATCTAATGGAGAACATCAAGTTCTTACTCAAGAGAGGGAAGGGAACAGACTTTTCCCCTGGAATAAAGATCACAGTTGCCAAGAGAGAAAAAAAAGTAGAAGTATCTTTTCTGTGACCAACTGAGTAAGCTAGTTGGAAGTACTATCAGAAGACATTTCGAGGACACACTGTCAAAAAGTCAGATGATGTGTACCCCAGATAAGTGGACTCTATGCATCCTAAGCACTTGGCAGCTACAGTTGTTTGGTGGGTGGGACTGATAAAAAGAAGTTTGGCTCAGGGCAAAAAGTATGTTTCTTAACAAAGAAATATTTTGAGATAAAAATCTAGGTTAGTATTCAACCATTAACTAAGTCTGAGATGAAGATAATGACTATTGCACCATCAAATCTGGTATGAAAAAATATTGATTACCTGTCAAAATGTATCACTCTGAGAAGTGATACACATACATTTTAAAGAAATAAAACCAGCCAGAGGCAAAAACATTTGGGACAAAAATGAAAGGCTGCTGAAAAATAACATCCAGCAATAATGGCTTAGCAGAGGGAATAGTAAAAGGAAAATTGCTACATTTACCCTCTGCTATATATTTTCTCATCAAGATAAGCCATGTGTTAAAATGCAATAAAAACTTCAAATGATGACACTCTTCACAGGTAATAATTAGGATCGAGTCTAATTTCCATTAATAAACTCATTTTTTACTGTGATTTTATACGTTCATGAAATATGTTCACAATATTGTGAGTCAATTCACAAAGTACCACCTTGGATGTGTACTGCTTTTACATGTGTATTCAGATAAAATCTGGTAAACTTTCTCATTACTTATAATCTGAAGCCAGTAGCTCCATGGTCCTTGATTTGTTAAAAAGTTATTTTGTATGGATACACCACATGCTCACTCTATGGTAGGCATAGCTTACTTCATAGAATACTCAAAACCTATGGGCGTTGTAATAAGATTCAAATTTAATTTTATTAATTACTATAGTAAATGGCTCATGGAAACAAAAACAATATCAAATCCCAACAGAAAAGTCAAGGAAAGGGTGGGAAGAATTTACTTGCACACGTTTTCACAAAGGGGTAGCTTGAGATTCACTGTCCACAGTAATGCCATTTGCTGCAAGGAGACATACAGGTCTGTCACCTGATTTATATGGTCAGCTATTTTTTCACAAATTTAGAAACAAGTTACCTCTCTTCGCTAGTTCCACATTGGTTATTTGAAAGCAAAAGTACCTTCTGATTTTACCGTCTCTTCAGCCACTGAATATTCACTGGGGAACCTCCGTGAGGAGTTTTGTAGAAATCAGAGATAGGGTATGTTTTTTCATACTTAACCTTGCGCCCTGCACCCCTGGGCTAACTCACTCCCTGCCAGCAAGCAGCCCAAGGGAGGCGATGGGTGAGGAGAGTGACAGGACCACTTCCTGGTGGAGGAGGAGGTTTCTCCCTCCACATGGGCCAGAGGAAAAAGAGTCAGAAGAGCTGTTACCAGTCCCTCGCCCCACAAGGCACAGTTCTCAGCGTGCTCGGGATGTGATTTCTAGAACCATCGCCACAATTTGCGGTGGGAGCTCCCTTCATGTTTTCTTGTGTCTATGTGGCAGCTATCGCTGCTTCTTAGCAGGGGAGACAAATAGCTACATACTGCATTAACCTCCATATCCTGTCCGTTACTTTTAGACAATAGACAAAAGTGTTCAAATGTATCTATTTAAGTTCATTTACAAGGAAAACTAAGCAGATATTATGGCCAAGTGGAAATATTCCTCCATTCATTCATTGATTACTTTTTTCACTCATAAGATGAATGCCAGTAGCCAATGAGTGTGCTGTATACTAACAAGGTAATATAAAGATCATAAAAAGTTACAAAGGAGAAACAGACCATTCGTGAGAATGCATATGTCTCCAATATTGTGAGTACAATTATACCTCTGTGTCAATTTAAGTGGTAGCCTGGGACAAGTTATGGGGTATGGCTTCTACTTTCTTCTTAAATGTCTCGGGGCCTTTTGAGACTTCACTCTGAGTTTGAACAACTCTTCACCCTACTGGTTCTGAAATTATACAGTTCTAAATACAACACATTTATTTACAATTAAGTGAATTCCATAAAAAATAAGCACATCATTTCATTTGTGGTGCCAGGCATGACACACATCTCCACTAACGTGTGAGCTTTTGGTAGCTCTTGATTTTCCAGTCTGATACTCTTCATCTTTTCTGGAATTTACCATGGAGAGCATTCCTCAAAACCACTCTTTCCTTTCAGGAGAAATGACTCAAGGCAAGGCTGTTCACCCTGCTCTGAGCAGTGTGAGAAGAAGAAAGCCAGGGGAAACCCCAACCCTGACTGCTCCCTTCATTTTCCATAAGTCATGACTCTCCAGCATCCTTAGAAGAAAGTACCTGCACTGACAGCCAATCCCTGTAGCTTGGGTAAAGTCCCTTAACTTCCCTGAGCTTTAGTTTCTCCTGTGGAAAATGAAGATGTTACTATGGGCTGAGGATCCAAGGGCTGGGCAAGAGGAGAGGGGTGGCCCTGCTGGGAAATTGGGAAACTTGTCCCACTGCCTTCGAGGTAAGAGTAACCCCTGCTTCTCACTCTGGACACCTGGTCCCTCTCTCCCAAGCCCATAGCCATGTCTCCAAACTCCCCTGCCTCCTCCAGGTCATTATCATTCCACCACGCGTCTGATTCACATGCCACTCAGCTACCTGCCTGGCTTCAGGCTCCTTCGCCCTTCCCAGGAACATTCGAGAAGCTGAGGGTTTGGCTGAGCTTCCCGGCCTCATCACCATTCTCCTAAGTCAGGAAGCAGAGCTCTGACACCTGGGACGTGCTGAAGTATAGGGGCCGAAATTCACATTACAGCCCTCGTGCTAACCCAGAGAACAGTTCAAACACTTGGCTAAGGTTGACACTCATCTTCATTCCTAGTATTAATACTGTAGTATTACAAAATTAATGTCCAATGGTATTATGTCTAATCTTTAGAAATATTTACTCTTTATCAAGTGAACCAGATACTTATCTCCAGTGTCTTCAATGCTTAAAAGTAAAAGGACACTTGGAAATAGGTTCCATTCTATTTAAAGTCCCAGGAGGTGTTATACTCAGGAACAAACAATGAAACCACAAATTGCCTTGTCCTATATTTTTAAATAGTCATTCAAAATTTTTAAATAAAATTCTAATCTCTACGGTCAACAAGGTTAAAAAATGTAGCATTCATGTTGTATATGTCTTTTTCTCCCTTAAAGAAGAAAATTTTTAAACCTGTCAGGAAGAAGATTAAAACAAAGGGCGGGCTGCCTTCCAGGGAAAGATGGAATTTTTCCCATTCAGTAAAGAAAAGAGAAGATGTAACACCTACCCACCAACAATACACCAAAGTCTGAATTTATCCAGAGTGTAGCATTCTCTAAAACACATGTTTCATTTAGCAAAAATTGCAGGTGGGGTCAGTGGCAAGCATATGACTATAAAATATGCTGCATCCCACGCTTCCTGCATCTAGCTCCATTTTCCATCCCGCCCGTAATCATGAAGACTTTTTAAATGTATGCAATTGGTGATTTCTACAATGTAACATGCATGCATGATTATGCTTAAGGCTTTTCAAAAGAAAGCTATATTGTCTTGACGTCGCCATCACCTTTTTTTATCTAATTATTTTTGGCATAGTAGCCATCAAATCACTACTGACAATATGACAGGAATCATGGTATTGAAAAAATTACATCCTAGGAGGAAATAATAAAATATAAATCACATACATAATTTTCTTTTGAACATTTTAACAATGACACCCTCATATACATATGAAATATAGCAGACTATCCTCATAAATGCCCTAACATCAATCACAGCAGGAAAATATTCTCTACTTTGCGAACACACGGATCCAACAAAATATAGCATTTCTAATAAAACTGGGTAATACAACTTCATTTTTTCATACAAGAGCATTATGAAGTTCTGACAATTGGAAATAGCTTCAATATTTTTTTTAATTATGTCTCTTCTAAATAATACACAGCTAACACTGGGACCATGAACTAATAGTTAGCAAACCCCCATATTTCATATTAATATATAGATCAAGATGGGAGTAGATGAGTGAAGGGATATTGACAGTAGTGCCAATATAGGATGCCTACCAACTGCATGAACTTTAGAAACGAATGTGTCAGTATGTACGTAAATGGATGATAAAACTCCTGACAACATGAAGTATTTTATGAGCCTCTTAAATAAAGAGATAGTCCTAAAATTATTCCTAAAGTGATGAGATATCCCTTGAGATAAAAGATGAAGAAAGATTATTTTTAAAATTTTGAACACCATCATCTATATTTCAAGTATAGCTATTGAGTCAGAGAATAAAAAAACACTCACACGAGACACACATAAAAAACTTTTTAAAATCACAGAGACAAAAAAAGAAAAGACACAGTCAAAATACACTGACACAGAGAAAAACTAAAAAAAAAAAAGTAAACATAAGGTGGAAAAAAAAACCGGAAAATCTTCTAAGAAGAAAAACGAAGCAAAGCACCTTGGAATTAAAAATCAAATTGACCGAAGGCAGAACGCTAAGTAAAATTAGGATGGGATTCCATACTTGAAGTAATCAAGCATTCTTTCTACATCCACATGTTTATATTGACATGCATAACAATATAGATTTGAAGGCCCTTGTGCAAGTCGTTTTAAAGCTCACGATCATGTCCAGAGCTTTATTCTAGCTTAAGGCATCAGTTTACATTAACTCTGAGGTGTGAGCTAGAAACCTCATTCTGACCTTGTTTGCATCATGCACACAGAGCCAAGTGCTTCTGACGACTCTTCTACAAATATTGATGAGCCATATAGGTCTGAGAAGTATATACAAAAAATGATTTAAAAAAATAACTAGATTTCTTAAGCATGAAGAAGTCAAATGTTCCCCCTGAATCCTGTTTTTCATTCCACTACTCCCTACATTTTATTGGACTTTCTTTCTGTCATCCTGCAGTAACATGTCATCCAATTCAGAAGTGAATAGAAATGGGGCTATTGCCTGTAACTCGTTCTTAGTTGACAGAGAGTAAACATTCCTTGGGACTCAATCATATAACACAGTAAGCAATGTGTGCCCCACTTCTCTACGATATTAACCCTGTCTTCTGGCTTCCCTTAAATGTACCCTTTAGAGAAACACAAAATGTGCTCTGGATTCTACCTCATTAATCCTCATCAGTGTCTTGTAAAGTAGAAAGGGAAGAGACTAGTCCAATTTACCAACACGGAAAGTGTGGCAATGAGGTTAAAAGAAGAGCCCAAGGTCATGAAGACAGTAAAAAAAAAAAAAGGCAGAGCTAGGAAAAGAATTCAGACTTCTCAGGCCAGGTCCCATTGCCCAGGTAGCAGCGATATTCCAAAATACCCCCTTTTCCTCTTCTATTTCATCATCCGCCCCACTACGACTCCAAGAGTAATTCAAGGGCAAAGGCTGTCCTGAAAATTTTTCAAATAGACACACAAATAAATAAAAACCCAATGTGTGTGTACCCACACATACATATGCTTATAGAGGGAGAAACAGAAGCATTAATGAAGGTCACACCAAGGATATTTACTTATAGAGGAGTCACATTAAGCATTACCTGAAGACACAGTATTTCTATCTATCTAGTTCAGCAAGAGGATATTGGAAACATAGTCCTTAAATTACAAGTGCACAGACCATAGGTAAATCTGTTTTTCTGATTTTGGTTTTTAGCAGTGAAGTTTCTCTTGATACTACAAGACATACGATCATGCATTAATACTCAAAATACCATATGATTCTTGGGGTCAGGTTATGCAGTGAGTCCATGACTCTTCTCTAAGACCTCTCTCTGTTTTTCCTTTCTCAATCTCTTAGCTCAAGAAAAATAAACATTGTCTAGCTTTCTTAATAATATTTTAAAATTATAAATATAATAGATGTCTATAGGAGAACATCTGGAATATATAATAACACTCATAAAGGCATATCTGATTTTAATGTACAATAATTTATTATCCTTATTTGTTTTAAACATCAAAATATACATGCACCTTTATACATATAGGACCTGGAAATTTCTATTAAAAGCTGCCTTTAAAATAGCTCATAAAGTATAACTAATTGGTGGCTTTCTTTTAACTGAAATCGATATACAACAGTTTTTTCAAAAAATGACCGTAAATATTTAAAATCTTTACTCCTTCTGGTAGCTGATTTAATTTCTTAGATTTAATTTCTCTCTAGTCCATATGAAAATGCAGCAGAGGCCCTAGCACATTATCTTTAAAAATCGAGGAAATCTATCTCAAGTTTTACAGACTGATATAATGTCACTATTTTCTATTTGAAATCCCCAGCTCATTCATTTATATTCATTAATCTTAATGATATCATTAATGCACAATGTGTTTCACAGAAACGAATTATATTTTGCCAGAATCAAACATTAACAATTATGCCTCCCATTACTACCTAATAAAATAAAATAAAATTTTAAAAGTCTCTCGCATGTCGATGAATATTTTGGTATGGAAAGTGATTTGCATTTTTAATGCTACAATAAATTGACCAGATTATTACCAATTAGATAAATTAATATTCTTTAAGTTAGGCAATAGGGAATGATTCTGTTAGAAATCGACAACACTTTACACTCACTTCCTTGAGCTTTATTGAACATAAGCTTAGTCTTCCTTTGTCTCCTTATCTAAAGCTGGCTTTTGTGACTCAAGCTAATACCACACAACAGAACACATTCCTTTTTAATTTTATATACTTATCATTGCTTTAAGAAAAGACAGGAGGTTAGGAAATCTATACTCTTCAAGTAAAGGAGAAATACCTACCCAGGCAGTAAAAATGCCCTGAGTCAGAAATGCATGAATCAATTTGTTTAAATCGTTGTATTACTACATATATATCTTATCCCCTTGATTTCAAAACAGATCGCTAAGCATCTACTACGAATCAGGCATTAAGATGAATGTGAAATAGAAAGAAAAAAAGACTCGGTCCCTCCGGAATGCAGTCATGGCATCCCAAGACAGATGAATAAATAAAGTAAGTACAGGGAGACCGGTGGAGACACAGGGACGTACAGCCGAGGTGCTATTGCTGCACAAGTACCCAGGAGGATGAATTCAGAATAAAGGTTTTTTGAAAACGAGATAAATGGTGGCTCCCAAATTATCTGCACATTTAGAATCACTGGAAGATCTCTCACAAGTTCCAAAAACTAAAGTCACCTCCAGACCAATTAAATCACAATCTCTGGGGGTGGGCATCAGACACCAGTAGCTTGGGGAGCTCCCCTGGTGTTCAGACAAGTTTGGGAACCACTGGTCTAAAGGGCATAGCAATACTCAAGTGTTAGTAGTAACAGCCTCCTTACCAGCGAGTTCCTGTCATCTTCCCCATTAGTGATTAGTATACACAACTTGAGAAAAGGGCCGGGGAGACAGGTGATGGGAAATAGCAAGGCCAAGGAAGAACTGATTCCCACAGTCATAAAAAAAGCATAACTTTAATCTCTTTTCACCAAAGACTAGCATTTTCATGGGAAGACAACACACTTTTAGTACAACCTTCCCCTAAAATTGAAGTTCAGTGAACTGGATAAGTCCTATCTGCCTTGACCTTACTAAACACATTGCATGACTCAATTATTAAAAGCAAACAGGATCTTTCATCTTTTCCTTCTTGAGGTTTGTCTAATACCACTTGAACTCTAGAGATGATTTCATACCTCACCTGACAACCCTGAATGCCTGTCACCGCTCTCCTCTGAGACAGTAGGAAAGGACATTTGTGAGGAGTCCATTAATTGTATTCTTTAACTGTCCTCTAAAGAAAACTAGATGCAAGAAGATGTGTGTATCCTGACTGTTTCAGCTACGGACAAAATTAATAGATTAAATCTGATTCCATTTTGTAAAACAATACACAGAGATTCTTTACCCTAAGCCCCATCAGAAAAACACAGATTTCTTTAGGGAAAAAAATATAATGAAATTCTAATACTTTACTAGAAGGCAGGATTTTTAAAAATCCTTATTTGCCTTAGAAATGCATGTTTTAGAAGGATGTTACTAATTTCGCTACTCAGTTTTTAGAGGTGATGCCTGCATTAAGAAGTGAAAATGTTGCTTCCTTTGTATGCTTCTGAAGATGTATCTTTAACCATCTTTGAGTATAGGAACCATAACTAATACACTCTCAGCATGGAGTTACTGATTTAGCTGTGGTGCTGAATTGTACATGCAGTAAGAGGTTCTAATAATACATTGCAGCAATGTGAAGTTTATTCCTTCAAGAAGTTTCACCTAATATGTTCCACTAAAATGTTTTTTTTTTATTTTTTAATTATAGTTGATATTATAATATTATACTATATTAGTTTCAGGTATACAACACAGTGGTTAGACATTTACATAACTTACAGAGTGGTCACCCTAATAAATCCACTAACCATTTGACACCATATATAGTTATTATAATATTATTGACTATATTCCCTATGCTATACTTTACATCCCTGAGGATTTGGTAACTACCAATTTGTACTTCTTAATCCCTTCAACTTTTTCACCCATCCCCCCAACCCTCTTCCCATCCGGTAAGAGGGAAGTATCTATGAGTTTCTGCTTTGTTTGTTCATTTATTTTATTCTTTATATTCTACATATAAGTGATATCATATGGGATTTCTCTTTCTCTGTACAACTTGCTCTACTCAGCACAATACCCTCTAGATCCATCCATGTTGCTGCAGGTGGCAAGATTTTGTTCTTTTTTATGGCTGAGTAATATTCCATTGTATATATGTACCACCTCTCCTTAATCCATTCTTCCACTGATGGACACCTAGGTTGCCTCCATATCTTGGCTATTGTCAATATGCTGTATACAATGTTTTATAAAGTTACTGGAAGGAATTACTCCAGCTCAAGTGTACCACTTTCTAAATATAATTCAAATATATAAATCTAGGCTATCAAAATGTCTACCATTATCTAAAATTCAAAATTCTGTTAAGATTAACAGAATTCTCTTACTCATAGCTGTGATCTGAAGCCCAAACATCATGGGAAAAAAATCTCCATGTGATATGATAAAGCACTGCAATTTCAGCTGGATGTTAGCTTTTTAAAAGAAAGTTCTTCTTGACAGTTTTCTTAGGAGAGAATTAGTTTTAAAAAGTTCAAATGGTTTTTTTCCAATTGACTTAGTAAATCACTTTGCACACTACACACATTATGGATACACCTTTTTTTCATTAAATTTATTGGGGTAACATTGGTTTATATCAGTGCATAAGTTTCATCTTTTTAAGAATCCTCAACATATTAACGGCTGGCTATCCATTGCAAATGAGATTTGCTGATGTGCCACCTACTGGACAAAATACTATTTTCATCAGTGCACGTCACCTTGTTTCTTTCTTCTAGCTTTTAAAACTCCTGATTCTCTGAATTAATGGAAATGAAGATCAGCGAAAATATTTTTCAGAGGAAAATAATCTAACAAGAAACAGAGTCTGTCTCATCGAGGGTGCTCAAGGTGATGATGTTATGAATGATACTGAGCGGATTTCTGGGCTCTTTTGCATATCTGTGGCTGCTCGTCATGCTTGATAGTCTAAAAGGAGACATAAGAGGACATTGCTTGCTCGAGACCAATGAAAAGGGAGACACAAGAGGACATTGCTTGTTTGAGACCAGGATGAAAGTGATCACTTTCCTACCAAGCTAATGATCCACCCAGAGATTCACCCAGCACTGACTATATAGAGTAACAAAGTCAGCTTTTTACAAATGCCTTAACCTCAATGGGATGCACACTGATCTTAAAGAGATATTTTAGTTTCATTGTTTGCTATTTGGCCAGGTAACATCGCTAAGCTCTGAAAAATATCTGAAGACCGCCCCCCCATTCCCTGAGGTGGTGAAAGGTGCCAGGCAAATACCACTGTCTTCATGTAAGGCTGCCCCTGGAAACCCATCTTTCCTCCTCATCCACATAGGCGGGGAATCAGGTGGAGGACGGAAAATGTTCAGCACCCCTCTCCTAAATTTCCAGGGGTGCTAGACGAGGAGGATAATTAAAGTCCTCCTCAGCTCTATCGACTATTCACGATGCCTTCCAAGGAAACCCTCCATTTTAAAAACAATGGAAGGGCACACTGTGCCTTTCTGATTTTGTCTCCCCTTCAGACTATTAGATTTGTACCTAACATTCCCTGCTCCACTACTAAATACTGCTTACCATGAACCCCTTCTTCTGTTTAAAACTATCAGAACAGAAAATTCTAGGTTCAGAGCTAGAACCACCCATTTCTTCTCAATGGGTGAAACATCTACCTAATGCCATTCAATTAGTTTTATGAAGTTGACAGGTACCTGTCTTCTGCTTTGCCCACTTGCATGATTTATAAGTGGAAACACACAACAATGTTGCCAGCCTCAGAGATACTTTGTTCAGAAGGAGAAACTGGAAGAAACTCTTTCTTAAATCTGTCCTTCATTTAGGGAGGAGATACAGCTTAAAAACACAAGGACAGCAACTGAGCAACTGGGATCTATTCCAGGTTCTTCCAAAAAACTCTTGATTGCCCTTGGGAAAGTCATTCAATAAATCATTTTCTTTAATTTGTCTTAGTCTCAGAAGAAGAAAATACACCCGCCAGTTTTTACCCTCCAATATTTATTTTGGAAATTTTCAGACCTACAGAAAAGTTAAAAGAATACAATAAATATGCTTATACTCTTCACCTTGACTCACCAATTGTGAACTTTTTAAAATAATTTTTCCTATAAATATTTGTGAAAATGCGATGCAGACAAAAATTTCTTTTCAACTTAATAGAAAAATCTTGAGATGAAAAGCTCCCCATACGAAGGTGGTAAATGGTCGGTAACTATGCATTGAGCAAGATTTCTAAAGAATATTTTTTATCAGGAATCAGACTTCTTTAAAAACTTAGAATGGCAAAAGAGTTCTCATTAACATTTTCCAGGAAATGCTTCGATAAAGATGGTCAGTCTCAGCTGAACCCTAGAATCATTCTATTTCAGAGCTGGAAATCATCCATTTCAAACCCTTCATTTTAGAGATGTGAAAACTGAAACCTAGTGATACTGCTTCATACCACCATTCTCCTTTTATCTGCTATAAATAATACACTTCATTACAAGACAGTGAGGACTTTAGAAGGAAAAATGAGAGAACAGGAAAGATGGGGAAGAAAGGGAGGAGGTAGCCAAGCATGGCCAAGGACAGCAGCTCCCAAACCCACTGACATTCACCAGCGGCCACACAGCATCACCACTTTCCAAGGGCAATGCAGGAGAACTTTCTATTTCAAAACTCTCAGAATTCTCCTTTTAATCCGCAGCCTTACATCCCCCTACCCAAAAGGTCTGACTTTGCTTCACATTTTGCAAGCACATCTATTTTTCCTCTTTATGCTGTTAATGTTTCTTCTGAGTAATTATTAAACACAGGCTCTATCAGAGCAAAGATTTGGTCACAGCTAATGAAGCTTTACCACATGTGGCTTTGCAAGATTACTACCTCTCTAAGCAAACATAGGCCTGGGCCCTCTTGAGGATACACAATGCAAGTTTTATGTTTCCTGAGCCAAGGTTCAAGGCTTTGTGTTAGAGATGAGATTTCCTCTGTTATTTTGGTCTTCTGCTCAAGAAATGCTAATCCTTTTTTTCCCCTCCCATAAAATTATCAATGGCCACTTTCAAAATCTCTGAATCAATAAGAATAATTCAGCAGCAGAATGTTAATTTTCAGGAATACATCTTCTATCGATTGGTTCGTGGCATACTTTCTGGTCTCGTGTGGCTCCGTGGTCAGCTAGGCACTCACTGGATGTACTGCAATGATACTTATTGACAGAAGGCTGTCTGGTGCAGAACATCACACTACTATCCAACTGGCACGCTCTGGCCTTTATTTGTTGTTTGCTGTTTCCTGCCTTCTGCCTCAAACACAGACCTAGACTGTGGATAAGGAGCAGTGTACGGTCAGCCATTCAGTTGCTTTATTTGTAAAATTAGAGTGCTTCTGAACCCCTTTGCAAAATGCTCTGAAGTACTTTGATAAATTATAGCACCAGCACACAATTATGGTATTGATTCCGAAAGTTGTCAGGTTCTCTGCCAGTCCCTGTTGCATTTGCAACTATCTTTTTAATATCTTTTCTCCTTTCTTAAGAATATGTCCAAAACCCTGACAAGTACCATTTTTTTAAGGAGTATACAATGCCTTCATCTTTTGAATAGATCTTTTTATACCTCTTAATGTGTCCATTTTCCTCCTTTACAAACCACTGCACTAGGACCCAAGACAGGACTAAATCAAGATGTTGACCAGATTATAGTTTCCTGACTTGAATGACTACTAAATGCTTACGATAACAGGTGTTAACCTACCCAGAATGTTTTATCAAGACATCAGAAACACTCTGAAGCTTTCCCAAGCCTTGATATGCATCCAACTTACTTGAATAAATACCAAAAAAAGTGGCAAAGAAGGGGGGGTGCATAGAAGAGCAAAGTACCTATTTTTCAGCATTTCCTGGATCATTTTCTCAGTTGAAGTTTGAACGTGTTTACATGAGTCTGTCTTTTAAGTGTTTTTGACTCTGAAAACACATCCATATACAAAGAATAGAGCTGTTTTTTTTTCCCACTGCCACCTTAAAATGCTATCATTAAAAAAAAAAAAAAAAGAGTACTGATATAGAGTAATATATGATGTTTCCTAATTCTCAAGGCTGCGTGTGGCCGTAAACTATTTACTTCTTGCCACAGCCAGGCTGGGGTCCTCAGAAGCAGCGGCGGGGGCAGCAGGGCTCAGGACCAGCCGTCAGGGAGCCTGGGCAGCAGCACAGAGAAGCCAACGTGGGCCGCTTCCGCCTGGCAGATTCTCTGGGCCTCTGCCCGGTTCTTGTAGTTGCTTGGCCCTCCTCTATTCCAGAAATTTATCATCTGGAAAACCCCTGGCGATGCTTTTCCTGTTAACAGTGACACTTAGAAAGACAGAGGGAATGGACACATGGTTCTGTGGAGCAAGAGCAGCATTCTCAGAGTTTCTGCTCTCACAGTAAAGATCTTTGGGAGTGGGGGGACTCAAAAACCCTTTTCCATCCCATTTTGCTAACTCTCTTTTCTTAAGTTCAGCCACATGTGTGGATTGGGACCTTTGCATACCACCAAAACCCTATCGCAGTCATTAGAGAACTGTGAGGGTGGAGGCAGAGGAAGGTAGAGCTATAGAGCAGAGGGGACAGCACCTTTTCTGGAATTACTGCCAGTAGACTCAATACTAGGAACATTGAAGGAGAAGACAGGCAGCCAGATGTACCACTTCTGTGGTGACAGTCCCAATTCATGTTTTTGAGCATGTTGACTGGCTATTTACATGTTCATCAAACCATTTCCTTTTGTGTCTGACTACACAGCTAGAATACATTTCCCAGCCTCTCTTGCGGTTGGGTGTGGTCACAAGACTGAGTTCAGGACAGTAGACTATAGGGCAGATGAGTGCCACTCTCTAAGATTTGGCCCATGAACACTTTCCATGCAGTCTTTCACAATAAACTATCACTATTTGGGTGCTAACACCCAGTGAGACCTTGGAAGGGACATAAACATGGCAGAACTTCTATCAGCTTGAGTCACTGAATGACCACATGAAACAGAGCACACCTCTGACAAAAATGGCCTATAGGTGAAGAAGAAATAAACTTCTATTGCTTATTGAAATAAATAACAACAGTAAATAAGTTTCTAAGGCAGTGAAACTCTGAGTGTATTTGTTAGGACAGCTAGCATTTCTTTAACGCAACCCGATCACTCCAAGTCATCCTGATTGCGCACTGGGAGAAAACTTACCTCACCAATAACTACAGATCATCCTGCAACTAAAACTAATGGTGTGCAAGCATTCTCACAGCCGATGCGACAAGGGTCAGAGGTGCAGGGCTTTCAAACTAGTTTGAGAGTCCACCCCCTCTAGATTGGTTGGGCAATTTATATGATGGTGTTCCCACGTGATGAAATACTGTGCCACCATTAAAAGGGACACAGCAGAGCTGTATGTTCTGACAATTTAATTCAACATGAGAGATCCTCATATTGAATGAAAAAGTGAAGCTTAGTTTATAAAAATTTTTATAATATTTATTTATGGAGACATATACATAATTTTTTTCTTCAACAACCAAAAAGAAAAAATTAGCAATGGGTTACCTTTGGAGAGAGGGACAAGGAGCAGTCATGAATCCCTTTTCATTTTATAACTTTCTGTATTCTTGGAATTTTCTAAAATTGCATTTTTATAAAAATGTCACAGGGGTAACAACACTGTGGGCTATATAATTTTTTCTTTTTCACATTTGTGTATTAAAAAATAGTTACCGTAAAATGTAAATGAGCTTTTCTTTTTCCCCTCCTCCCAGGCAGATTATTCCTCAAATGAGGACACTGTGAGATTGTTGGTGATCGACTGCCAATCTTAACTATACAGTTCCACATTTGTATTAACGTAACTAATGGCCGTAAGTTTCCCCTATTTGTTTATTAGAAAAGTAATATGGCAAGAGCATTTCTGATTAGCTATCAAAGAGGAAACGCCTGAAGACCCAACTCTATGTAAGTTCTTTCCCAGATGAATTAATACTCCTTTCCCTCGGCTTCCAATGCTATTTGTCTAAATGCCACATTTGTGGGCACGGGGAAGCACTTCAGCTTCAAACTCTGGAGAAAGGCACCGAGAAAGAAAAATGCAGGGTGAAGGGAGCATATGCGAGCACACGGGTCAGCTCTGCTGGGTCTATAGTTAGGAATGATCTCTGCTAACCCTGGGACGAATTCTGGGTCTCATTTAAAAGATATCCTCCAGAAAAGGAGTACCCCTTCAACTTGCACATTCCCCAGTAAAGTACAAAAAATGCATCTTACAATGCAGAGTCTGGCTTATTTCTTTTGCTTAGGTTTAATTATCATAGCAGTGGAGAAAAGGCTGACCCACGACACAGGCACCACATCCAATACAATGCAGGTGCTCGTTGAGCTGTTTGATATTTTGTTTAAATCAACTGAACAATAATTCCATCAGAACACAGAAGTTAAGGCAGAGAGAATACGTGTTTAAATATTCTGAGATAAATAGTTTGTGCTATGGTATCAAGCACCACGACCAAACATAGGGCAAAGAGGATGCTGTTAGTGTAGGTGCTGTTTCCAGAGCACCTTGGGTGTGCTGGCCCTGATCTAGGACAACAGAGGACACAAGGACATGGCTCTGCTGGACTTCCAAGCAACTAAAGTTTCATGGGGGAACGGACAGGTTTAAAAAAATCACAACTAGCCAAACATTCTAACAAAATTTTATATATATATATATATATATATACATATATATATATATATGTATGTGTGTATATATATATATATATATATATATATATATATATATATATATATATATATATAAACACTTTCCTGTGCTTAATTTCAACTCTGCATTATCTTTATCTTTAAAGTATTCAGCGTGAAACCGAGTTGCTCAAAAATGAACTCAGAGCTTCATAAACCAGAGGACTGCCAAGAACTAGGAGAACAAGGCCAATAATTTAGCATTTCCATTCCTGCATTCTTCCAGCAGTCTTACCCACCACCTCTAGTGGGCATTCCTTAAAAAAAAAAAAACCTGCATTCTTCCAGCAGTCTTACCCACCACCTCTAGTGGGCATTCCTTAAAAAAAAAAAAAAAAAATCACCAACAAAAAACTTCAGGCTACATTTTTAAAGCAATGCTCCTTGCAACAACATTCCACTGGACAAAACACAACTGAAAAATTCGATTCATGTCTCTGGCTTCGCAAATAGGAGACCACTGAAGAACTTAGGAAGAAAATACATTGGTCATTTTCACTCCATGAGAGTCTGAGCAGTTTAAAACACCCTTGGAAACAGAAGAAAGAGCAAGGAGAGACACACATTTTAGAGACGAGGGCCACATGCTAAACATTATTCTTGGGACAGCAATCAACTGTTCTTTTCTATTCTAGCCTCAAGGCAGAGGGAGGTAGATGCTGCCATCTAGAGATATCTTTGATATTAATGCAGCAAGCACAAAAAGGCTGATGGCAGTGGAAGACTTCATAGTCTTAGGGAAGGAGCTGCCTGAGAGACACATTCTTTCAGAACCAGGTCCCCCACTTATTTGAGGAGAAGGCATATGAGGAAATGCCCCCACCCGACACAGCATCCTCAGCAGCAGGAAATATAAATGGGCAGAGAAATATAAATTCCCCTGTGATAGGAAAGCTGGGCACAAGGTATTAAGAGAATGAGAGAGAAGAGATCACATGAATAAAAAATAGGTAGCTACGGTCAGACGGGCACTGGGACAAAGGGTTAGCACCTGCTGAGATAAGGAAACACTTCAAGCTCCACTGCTAGAGATATGAACTACAAAAGAAGAAAATGGGCAGAAAAAAACCCAGAGGGTGAAATCAAAATCAGAAAGGTAATCAGCCCAAGGCTTACATCTTGGGAAAAACAAGAGATATGAGCAATGAAAAGTGCATGTGTGCTGTCACAAGTTACTGGGATGCACAAAAAGAAAAATCTACACTTAGAGAAAAGATGTTAGGGATGGTTGTATATTATGCATGATTTTTACCCCTACCTTTAAGAACATTTCCTACATTTCCCATCTTATGATAGAAAAACAACTTTTTAAAATAAAAAAATAAATAACACAGAAGTTTTCTAATCCTGAATTTCCCACTTAGATTCCTGGGATAGAAAGCTAAATAAAGTTTTACTTGATCAAAGATGGGGTTTCATTGCCTTGTTTGCAGATTCCCAGTCTTCTCTCTTAATGAAGAGCTTTCAGCACTGACAGGCTTAGATGATGATCAAAATTCAGACACAAGTTTGTCATATCCTTCAGCCTTGTGGGGCAGGTTATATAAGCTTAAGACTTTAGCGAGAACTGTTACCACCAGCAACTTCAGCTGCATCTAGTTAATTTCATATCAAATTCAAATTTGTTTAAAATGCCAGACAAATGGGGACCATTCAGTCCTGTTCAAGCCTCTCCCTGCTCTGACAAGAAGAGGAGTCCAAGGGTTGTCAGGCATGATGGATGAGGGGAATTACTCCTTGTATGCTGTCAGCGCCCATCCCCCTTTGCACACACCCTCGTCAGCACAAGAGGCAGAAGATGTTCTGAATAAGTAAGAATAAAGGCAGTTTGGGAAAAGAGCTCATGCCAGCAAAGTAGCACAATATTAACTTTTTACTTCTCCTCCTGTTGGCTCTGTGACACTGTCACCAAAAGAAAGTTTCCACACAGAGGATATCTCTACAGCTAGAGTGGCATTGATGGCATTTATGATTTCACAACTGTAAGTGATAAAAAAGCCTAGTCACTCCCTTCACGAAATCAAGGCAGTAGCCACTGAGATTGACAAAGGAGGCAAATCTCCACAAGTAGAGGGAGTGCTGGACCTCATAATCCCAACCCCTGCCCCTGAAAATATCCCCAACCTTTGCAGACTGTTGTCAGCAGGCTCCAGTTTCCTATGTTGGTGGCTGCAGTAATCAGTGAGTCTTGCTCCAGGGAACAGCAAGGTCCAGGGCGATGTGTCGCATAACTCCATGAGCACCTCCCACATCTACGCCTGAGCTGGTGCTGATGCTGCCCAGTGCGCAGGTCGGAAGGATGAACCTGGAAACCTGACAGAAGAAGTGGCTTCTCTCCCCACTGATCACCCAGAAGAACTATAATTTTTGAAAAGTAGCGGATCTTTAATATTTTCACAAGGGATGATTCACTTTCTCTCACTGATTTTTCAAAGAAAGTGAAGTTATTTCCAGAGATAGAAAAAAAACAAAATGAGGGACATTCTTTTAAATACAACTTAAAATAAATTGAACTACAAACAGTTATGAAGCTGCCCTACCAGCCCTACTAGATGTTAAAACTTGGATGAAACTATAAGAATTAGATCATGTGATATAAATACAGGAAGACAAATCAAAGGAACAGAATAGAGTCAAGTAATAGACCCATAATATACTTTATGTATACATTAAAAGTGGTATTATAGTCTAGGAGGAAAGAGAAGTTTTTCAATAATTGTGCTAGAATAATTAGCAAGCCAGTTGGAAAAAAAGAATAAGCTCAATTGTTCTTTTCCTCCTAAAAAAAACAATAAGTTCCAAATAAATTAGATACTTAAACATTAAAAATTAACCCATAAAGATATAAGGAAAAAATATATGATAAGATTGTTAGAATCTGAGAAGGAAAAAAATACTTTTCTAAGCAGGACATGAAATCCAAAAGCCATTCAAAATTCATAAAAGAGACAAACCTCTGGCAAAATTAATTAAGGGAAAAAAGAGGGAGAGAAGACACAACTAAACAATACTAAAAATGAGAAAGGAGTCAAAACTGTAGATGCCACACACAAATATAATTTTCAAACATAGATTAAATGAACAAATTCACACAGATGTCAAAATATCAAATCGACTAGAGAAGAAATTAAAAATCTGAATAGTCTTATAACCATTAAAAAATTGAATCCATCAAAAGTGTCCCTGCAAAGAAATTATCAGGTCCAGATGGCTGTATAGACAGCATTCAGAATGGTCAAGAAACAGAACGAACCATCCCCGTGGAAGAAAAAATTATTGTGTAGCAAATATTGCCTCCTCCTACTCTCCACCTTACTGAAGCTCAATTTAACCATGTGGCTTGCTTTCGCCAATGGGCAGAAGTAATATTGTATCAGTTCCAAGTCTAGTTCTTAAGAAGTATTCAGTGTTTCTGCTCATCCCTCTAGGAGTTTCCAGCCTTCAGCATGAGAAAAACCAAACAACAGGTAAGTGCTGCCTTTTATCCTGTGTCCTTGAAGTAAGGCATGTAGAGGAGACATGACTCTGACCTGCAATCCAGAGGTAAGCCAAGCTAATCCACAGATCTGCAACTCAACGCAGCCACCCTAGCCAACCCACACATCCATAGCAGGAAATAAATACAGGAAAATTGTGGTTTATTATGCAGCATTACTGTAGTATTGTAGGAATGACTGGTATATGCCTAATTCCTTTTGTTTAGTTCACGTAACCTAATAAAAACAATACAAGAAAGCTACAAGCTAATATTTTTCTAAACATAGATGATAAAATCCTAAACAAAATACTAGTAAACTAAATGTAGAAATGTATTTTTAAATTTATTTGTCATGACAACATTGTGATTTTTCAAAAAAAGTGTAAGATTAATAACCATTGACGAATGCAAAAAAGTATTTGATATGAAAAATAATTTAAGCAAACAAAAAAGACATTCTTCATGTGACACAGAGCATTACTGTCCCCCAAAAAGCACCATAGGATTCATCATATTTAATCTGAAATGTCCAAAATATTCTCTTTATGTTTAAGAACAACACAAGAATGCATGGTATCATAACTTCTATTCAACATAATCCTGGAAGTCCGGGTTACTGAAAATTTAAAAAACAAATAAAAGCAACAAAGATTGGAAGAGAAAAAAAAAAGTCATTATTATTTGCAGATTATCATTGTCTATATTGTCTACAAAATACTCCCATTCTCCAAATCCGTAGATAAGAATCAGTAAGAAATAGTAAGGTTGATTAATTTAAAAATTAATATACAAAAGCTAATTGAATTTCCATGTATTAGTAAACAAGTATATATGTCTAATTTTAAAGGCTGTTATTTAAAATTCCTAAGAATAAAGGATATACAAATTCTTTTTGTAGAAAATATTAAAGCCTTATTAAAAAAACATTAAAGAAGTCCTAAGTAAATGGAGCAATATAGTATACTCTAGAATAGTAAAACTCAAAATCATAAAAATGTCCATTTCCCAAATTGATCTCTGGATTTAGTGAAATTCTAATGAAAATCTCAAACAGCTGGAGGAAATTTACAAGTGAATTTATACAGAAGATAAACATGCCAAATACAGCCAACACTCCTAAAGAATAACAACGACATAAAGGGACTTTATTAGATGTGTTATGAAGTTGCAGTAATTAAGGAAGTGTGATATTGGCATAGGAAGAGACAAACTGACCAACTACAGGATAGAGAGAGCCCAGAAATAGAGAAACGCACAAGGAATGCCTAATACTTAGCAGTTTCCTCTGACATGTGTTATGTTCTTTAACTGTTACAGCAATGCTGTCAGGATTAACCATTCTCATTTTACTAATGAAGACACCAGGGCTCAAGGAGGTTAAATGACAATTGTTCAAAATTACTGAGCCAAGAACTGTCAGTACTAGAATTCAGTCCTAGGGTTCCCAGCACCAAACATGCCAGTCTTTTTCATCATCTGCTATGTTTTGAAGAACAGTTAGTAAAGAAAGCAAGACAAAAGGCCTATATGATAAGATTGACAGGAGCTCCATAAATGCTGAACAAAAATCTTAGAAAAATAGGCAGAACACAGCATCTGCCATCAGAATCACATAGTGATCACTGGAAGAGGCATATCATGCTGGGACCAGACCATGAGTCCAATTAATTGAGAAAGCTGTATTGCAAGTCCTAGAGAAGTAAGGTCATGGCACTGAAAGTGTTAGGCTGGTTTACATGGGTCACAATTGGAAAAAACAAAACCTACACACACTCAAATTAGAAAAAAGGCATTCACATCAAAACAATATATACTCAAAACTCTAAAAAACTCTGCAGATATGGCCCCAAAATCATCAGGCAGAGGGATATTTAACACTCTACACATATAAGAAGTAGAGAGGATTTAAAATCAATTGTAGAAATGCTATTTTTTAAAGAACCATAACAGAGGATAAATTAGGAACACCACGTCCCATAAAGTTTGTTTTCAAAGAGTCGTAATCCTTTGGTTGGGCTCTCAAATACTCAGTGTAGTTATGTGAGATGCCTATTAAAATGTTTTATGTTCTCGGCTCACTTAAAAACTTGATTTTTCTAGTAGTTTGTTTATGCCTAGCTTCCGCGAATACAGAGAGAAGCAAGTTTAAATAAAAATGAAATACAAGAAAAATGGCATTTTAAAGAATGGAAGTCAAATTAAAAATCTAAATTGCAAATCCTCTAACATGTATAAAAAAGCTAAATTAGAACTCCAAGAAATGCTGAAAGGGAATATATTTTTAAGGGTCATAAACCAAATGCTAATATTAATTGCAATAAGAAGGCTTATTTAAATGAAAAGCCTCAAACTAAGGATTTCATAAGCAATGTTCCTAATTTATATGCTTAACATGCTAACATTTGTTTCTGTCTTTTACATAGCTAACCAATTAGAGCATATTTCTAAAGAACCAATTTTATTTGCTGGTAATTATTTGTTATCTTAGCTATAATTCTGCTGCTTTTCAAGCAACAAATGAATGAATGTCTTCCATCTGGAGAAGAAAACACAAAAAGTGATGGTATGATGTTTGAATACATGCAATTACTGGTATGTTACATTCTAATTAACATAATTAGTTTAGAAACAGTTCTCACAATAACTGTCAACATTTGTGTCAATTTAATGGCGGTTAATGACATATGCAGCAAAGATCTGCTATCCCTTCCACTTATAAGTAAAATAAAGTAAACCTTTCCAAAAAAGAAAAGGCAGCCAGCCTCACTGATTATTCAAAACTCTTCCTAATCAATAAAGCTCTACTCTGGCAGGTTTAAAAGGCAGATCTTGTAGAATATTCCAAGGATATACAAATTAGAATACAGGTACCAGAAGGGTACACAAAATTATCAAATGGGATTTAGGGAAAAAATTAGAATATCAGTTTCCTTTTTCTACGTCTCCTCTTTTTTGTTGGCTTTAGTACATTTCATAAGTTGACATTCACACTGATACTCAGCTGATATGCACCAGTTCTGATGGCTAAAATATCTCCTAACATATTGGCAAATAGTTATTGCCTCAAGCACTCTGAGTACACTCCATCTCTCCCCTTACCTACCCCAGGACCTCGCCATGATATGGCAACTAAATGGTTAACACCTGGCAAACAGAGCTACCTCTAGGCCCCTGTTGAAACCTACAGTAAATGTTCTCTGTCTGTAGAAATATCTTTTAATACCGCCTCTAAGTACATGTAAATCATCTTTAAATATATTCACATATTAGAGATGCATACTCAAAAATGTTTTGCTAACAGGGTGAGCTAGCAAAAATGACAGAGGTCCAACGGGCATCTTATAACTTTGTTACACCTGGCCAAACAACAGCAAAATTTGGCAATGGCAAAAAAGGATGGCGATATGAATATTTTCAGTAAAACAGATGTTAGTATTCTAACATTCCAAATACATAGGCACTGTGATAAGTGGTATATAAAATGCCATTTCAAAAGAAAGCAAGTCATATATTTGATACAAAAAGAAGACTCCTGAATCAGGATTCTGAGAGTGTTTTGTATAATCCAACAAGAGGAATGAAAAGAAAGGAATTAGGGTATCTTTTTTCCAGTCGCCTTTTTATTTTTTATTATGTAATGACATCAACTCTAAAAGTTTACTTCATGTTGAAAATACCACATTATCCTTTCCCCATAACTTTTAATTTCAAACAAATTTCATGCCCTACAAATTCTCCTACAGGAAACGTAGTAGACCTGCAGTTATCTGAAAATAATCATAGAGAAGCTTATGTTTACAAGGCCAACTTCATCAGTTCTTTAAACCATACGCTTCAGATATTCATTTAATAAAACTAAAGTTCCATGGTTTAATAACTATATCTGCTTACTACTCTTGAACAAGGTAACAACAGTTAACATTACTGTGCTCTTCCTATATGGGTTCCAAGTGCCTTACATGATTCTAGCAATAACCAAGTAAGATAGGTGCCATTTAATAATCCCATTTTCAGAGGTTATGTTCCTTGGTCAAGGTCACACATCTAGTCAGTGGTAAAGTCCAGATTCTAGCCAAGGCTCTTAAAAATTACTCTAGACTGTCTATAATAATTAAATTCTAAATCAAGTACTTATAAAAAATATGATCACAATTTAGATAAAGGCCACTGCAGCACACAATCTCTCTAGGCAAAGGGAGAGGGGTGACTGGAGGTTTGCTCCAGCCATAAAGTTCTCCAATCCCAAGATTCATTTTGAGAAGCAAGGCTCTCAAAGGTCAATTAAAATGTACAGAGGTGCTATGGGCACAACCTAATATAAGCTCATGATAATTCATCCAGTGACATTTCTAAGATCCCACCCGATGAAATATTCTAGTCTCACATCTTCATCGGCTACAGATCATCTTCCTGAGCTCTTTAGGTAATCAGACCATTTAGAGATAAGGAGAGAAGAGGGCGCGAGGCAAGCAAAGCGATATTCCAGGACCATGTGATAAATGCTTTAGTTCAGATATGTCTGATTCAAAGGAGGGTCATATGACCCAGCTTGGGGTGAGGGTGGACAAAGATAAGTGGGAAGGATTTCTGGAAGAGAAGTACATGTGTTAAAGTACACACAGGCATTGTCCAGGCAAAAAGTAGGGAGTTGTATAGAAATATATTTCCTTTCCAGAACAAGGAAGGACATAATAAGAGGAATCTGATGCCCTTTGGGGAATGGTAGGTGGTTCACTGCTGCCCAAGTTATTTTACAAACTTTAGAGTCACTTAAAGATACAAACCTTCAAGTGTATCTGTCAAGAGAATGGATGTTTTCCCGCAAGTGGAGAAAACACAAAAGTTCCTTAAAGTTTAATATCTTTTTGATCAGAACTATAAAAAGGGGGGACAAAATTATATCGCTAGCTCATATTATTTATCAGGCTAAAACTTATCACTGCTTGTGCCTAGGAACCCCCAAAACTCTCAAAAACAACTGACTAAATGACTTACACTTATACAAACAAGGAAAAAAATAAACATACCTAACTAAGGGCACCTGTATAAGCAAAGCAGGAGGCATCTATAATGAAAAAAAAAAAAAAGTTGATTTCATGCAATGAAGACATATTTCACAGGAGTTCTAGAAGATAACTGTATACCCCTATTTTCTTGGGTTATACATATTAGTCTATGACATGTTAAAGTCCAGTTATTACTTAGTGAATGAAGATTTCTACAGTACAAATAATGCAGTATCATAGATTCTTAGATTGTTAAGATATACACCATTCAGAGAACCATTAAAGTTTTAGTAGTGGATCATCTTTGATAGAAATAAAGGTACAGAAACAAAGAAAAAACAGGTAAAAGAAAGAAGTAACAGAAGCTGGAGCTCTTAGGAAGCAAGCTTGCAGGGCAATGAGGATCAGCCTTAGTGTGAAGTCAGAATTACCAAAACTTAAGCAAGGGCTTTATGCCTTTGCATATTATTTGTATGCAAATACTCTCCACTACTTAGTACCCATTGTTTTTTTTCTTTAAATGGAGGCTGTGTGCCCTGAACAATAAAAGAAAGGATTCAGCATATCAAAAATAGCTAAATTAGACCTGCTACACTGTTTCATTCTTCCATTAAAAACAAAGTGTCAGATCACGAAGAAAATCTCACAATCCAGTAAGCCTTTATTAACATTTCATCACTGACTCTAACAGAAAACAAAACTTTATTTCCTTTTGGCTAAAATATCTGAAGATACCAGGCTTTCCATGTGGGAGATTGCCTAAATGAAAAAGAATCAGTGGATTGAGCACTTAAAGGTTCCCCATCCACCTCTTATGAAGACATTCTTCTTTCAAATAGAGAGAAAGATGGTAGTCTTCCAGGGTTCAAGATTAAGTCAAAAGCCATCTATCACTGATATCCATGAACCTTTGCCTCCCTGACTATTCTAGAAACATCACGTTAAGAAGAAACATGACTATCCACCTTTATCTACCATCCCAACCCATTCCACTAATGTACATAGTACTACTATTTGTTGAAGCTTGCCTACCCAAAACTTTTCAGAAACCTGCAGTCCATGTTATTCTTCTATGTCTATAAATTCTCACAGCTGTAAACTAACCACCATATTATTATCTTCTACTTTGCTCTCTGATTTCTCAGAAGTCTTATTTCAACTAGCTTAGAAGCTCCTTAGAAAGCAAGACACATGTCACATCTTTTCCATGTAGGTTTTAATATTAGTTGCATAATAGGGACTTCATTAATACAGTCAATTAACTGATAAATGAGCAAAATGAGCAATGCACTGATTCAGAATCTAACACTAAATACTTCGGGTACCAACGAACAAGGAAAAGTTACAATTACCAGCACTATTCATTCCACTAACCACCAAAGTAAATCTAGAGGAATAAGGTATTGAAGTGTGCTGGCTTTTCAAGACCCATAATAACGAGGAAATCTAAGAAGCCTATGAATTAAAGTAATAATTTTCATTTTTCCCAAGAAAGGAAAGGTTACATCCTAATACCTTCCCTCCCACAAACCACTGTCTAATTACCATGGGTATCTTGGTTTCTCCTGAGCTGCAGAATCTTTTTGACAGTAAGGTAGCAAATAGGCAAGGGCTGAGATTTTACCATGGAGGCAAAAGGACACCAGAAAGGACAAGCTGTGTCAAACCAGGAGTCCACCAGAGGGGCACCTATTCATCAGTATACCAAGGAACACTTCCACGATGGCAGCCGTGACTGCTTCACCAACTTTATCTCATCTCCCCAGATTCACAACCCAATCAAATCATTGATATCCCAACCATTCAACTAGTCTGGGCTCCAGGAAGTATAACAACAGGAGCCTCAGAAAACTATTGAAATTTTGAATCAAGAACTCCTCGTTTGTTAGTAAACGACCAATATCCAAGTACCAAATGTGTACCAGGCACTGCCCTCAATGCTAAAGACTCAGAGAAGAATAAGACAGCTGAGGTGCCAGCACTTACCACTCCACGAATTATCTCGTAATGCCTGGTGAACAGGTTAGCCAGCTCCCACATAGGCCCACCAGTTGGGTAAATGGGTCATAAATGAAACCTAAGCTTTAACGCACACACACACACACACACACACACACACACACACACACACACACACGGTATTGCAGTTATAAATTCGTTTTCCTCTCCTCTATAATAGTAAACAATTAAAAGACGGCATGCATCTCTTCTTTTTACATCCCATAGAATTTTATGGGCACCATTCACTTCACTCATTCTCAAATGCATTTAATAAGCAAGAAGTACACACTTGACCAATCCATCTAGGCACCCCATTACCACACATAAGGTAATAAATATGTTTTAATCTTTGTAAACTGTAAGAATGAGAAAACTAGGATGGGAAGTTTTAAGTGACTACTTCTAAATGGAAATTCTTTAAAAAAAAAAAAAATCTCTCCCTCTAAATAAATAGTTCTTCATTGATTCATAAACTGAATCACAATGTACTTCATATGTTTTCTTGCTAATTATTCTCATGGCACTTCAGCATGTTTAGAGTAAGGATGCACATTTAGAGTATCTCTTCACAGAGGCAGTAGTTAGGTTAAAGTGAGGATTTTATAGTTTGTTTTTAAGCTGATCTTTGATTTACAGACTCATGTTAAACCAGCTACTCTGTAGATGAGCCCAGGTGAGCCTATAATGAGATTTATCTTCATGGATTAGGCCTGACCTATAATAATCTGCTCAGGGCTCCCTATCGCTATTTCAGCACTGAGTTATGAAAATTCATCCCTTCACTATAAACAGAACCTAGCTCAGAGGGTAATAACTAGGAGATGTATTACTCCTGGAATACAAGCGCCCCTGAGACTCTGATTATAATGTCCACAGCTGAAGGCACTATTTCACAATTGAGATTAGTTCTTTCCAGATGAAAAAAATTCTGAGCTGTAGAGTAATGCCTTCAGCTACATACATTGTAATCACACTCAGCACTTCTTGTATCCTGAGAGCAGTAGAGGTTACCGCAGTTGGTATGGTAAGCTGATTTAGGGAACGGAAGGAAGAAGTTGTAGGAGGAAGCTTGGACACCCCTAATTTCATATTTGCTTTATCCGGGGGCTTTGGAGTAAGAGTTCAATGTGTCCAATTACTATATTAACTTCACTGAAAATAAAAAATAAATTTTAAAAAGTAATTAGTTTTCACCTAACAAACTAGCAAAGTAGGTTTTTCTTTTCTTTTTTTTTTTAGAAGACAATATTGACTGCTGGCCAGAATGTAGTGAGATGTACTTTCTCCATATGTGGAAGTATAAATTTGTACAGCATTTCTAGAAACACTCTAGCAAAAATATGGACAACCTCCATAATCCTCATATCCTTTGCCGCAGTAATCCCACTCCAAGAATCTACCCTGAAAAAATAATTAAGCGAACAAGGACTTATTAAATGCCTGCTTATAACCATTATTTGCAAGAAGAAAAACTTAGAAATAATCTACAGTGGGAAATAGTTTAATATATTGTAAGAAATCCATACATTGGAATATTATACAGCCTTTCAATTGAGTAATAACGGCTAAGGAAAAAATGCTAATTCATAGTTGTATTCTACAACTTTTGTTAAGCAATTTATCCAAGGGCATTCAAATTGCTCCTACATCAATATTTAACAGGTATGCTCTGAGTTAACTAATTGAACTTCGGCTCAGGTTTTTGTTTTTGAGCTATAAGGCTAATGAAGTATTGATATAATATTAAGTGACTGCAAATAAAGTCTGTACCCTAAATAAATGGTGACATTATGTCAGTACATTCTGAATGAATTAAAAAGGAAAAAATGCACTTTTGCATACATTTAGTGAATTTTCCCTGACTCTTCATAACGCAATTTTTGCAAATGGAAAAGATGAATATTCATTAGTCTCTTTGAATATATTACAGTTTAAATAGTTTGGTTTTAATATTTATAGTACATCATGAAACATAATTTTTTCATTAAAAGAAATGGATACAATGTCAAAAGAGGGCCACTGAAGAAACATAAAATTATACCGCTTAACCTAATATTAAAAGTTGAAAAACAATATATAAAAGACTACCCCCCTTCAAAAGCTAACTATTCTAGAACAATATCTTCCAGATTATTGAGTTAGTGAATTTTGAGTGAAAATGAGAAACAAACAAACAAAGTTGGTCCACCATCAAGCAAGCAGGTAAGGTCAAAAAGGCTAAACTACTACCTCAAATCAAAAGATCTGAGAGGAAAATGCTTATTTCCCTCCCTTCTGATAATACCATGTCAGCTAAGCCTGGTTGACAATCCCCAAGAAATATTTTTCCTACCAACTCCAGGAACACTGACACCAGCATTTCTTGGGTGACGGCACTGTGCTAAGTACTGGACAAGAGTTCACTCAATCCTCACAATAACCTTATGAGGTTACTACGACCACTAGTCCCACTCCACAGATGAAGAAACTGAGGCTTTCACCACTAACTAGTAGAAACTAGTGCTGATTTCTTAACCACATTGCTTTCCCCGCTCATTCCTGTTCTCCAACTGAATAACTACAGTCAAATTCCTGAATACAGTTTGCACAGTTAACTGCTCCTGGCTTGAAGAATAGCTTCTTCAATGTGCTAAATAATACAAACTTAAAAAGTTAATCACAGATTAAAACAACAATAAATAAATAAATAAATAAATAGGAGTTCATTCTAAGGCACTAAAAATGTACAGAAATAAAATATATCTACTTATGCATTAGCAAGTCTTCATTGAGAACCTACTACGTGCCAGGCACTATTGTAGACCCTGAGGAAATATCTGGTAAACAGAAAAAAACATCTCCACCCTGGTGAATTTTCCATTAGAGTAATAAAAGATATATAATAAGCAAAGCATGTAGTACATTGAAAGGAGATACAGTTATAGAGAAAAGTGAATGAATTAGGGCAAGTGTGGCATGAAGGGTGGGGAACAGTTTCAAACAGGGTGGTCGAGGAAGACCTCAATAAGAAAGAATGTGGCAGGCATGTTCACATAACAAAACAGGTAAGTCTCAAGATTCAAATCAAAACAGAAAATTGGAGAAAAATACTGGAAACTAATTTTTACTGTGCTTCTACCCTCCATTACTCCAAAGTACTAAAGAAGTGAATGTTTCTTGCGATGGCCACATATACCATTTCTAAACTTTAACCATCGAGGCATACAACCCTATTTTCCTACAGAAAAATAAGTCACCACTGGTCCTGCTTTTGCCTCCAGAAATTTCCATCTTTCTTGCCAGAAAGCAGCATCTGTATAAATCCCCCTGCTTTTGATGACTTTGACTTCTTTGATTAACTACCCATGTGTGTGAGGAGGGACAGAAAGATGGAGGAAGCAAATGGGGAAATGAGTTTTCCCCTCTTCAGATTAATGTATACGAAGTATACATCTGACACTTCATCAGCACTCCCGGCTGGTGTCCCAGCAGGCAGACACTGGCTGAGCATGTATTCTGCCAGCTACCAGGCTACTTAGGATGAATTGGCAACATGTCATTTATCTGAAATGCCCAATGTGTCTGAGAAAGGGAGCACAACTACATTTAGCATTGCCAAAGAAAACTAGATACTTCGGGCTAGGAATTAATCTCCTCCTTGAGAAGGTAGTTAGCATTACCTTCAAGCTTGCCTATGGCATTTAAATCACTACAGGTTATGCATTTACAAAAACTCATACCGACCAAACCATGGGGCTTTCATTTATATCCTACTAACATATGAGTACCTCTCAGGTTGAAGGTCTATACTTGTCTAAAATGTATGTTGTGTTGAACATGAAATTCTGTTATATCAACTTGAAATACAATCATTTGGACATAAACTGCTTTATCCCTAATTTTCCAATTTTTCCACACTTTTCACTTCAACTTATTTCTTCAGTGAATCAACACACTATTTAAAGCTATGTGACTATATGACTGCATACAGGCAGATTAATAAAATTTCCTTGAATGTGGACACTGTAATCTCTTCATAATTTTGTCACCATATTTTTTTTTGAGTGGCTGATGTGGAACTAAATGAGATTTGGCCCATTACATGGACTTTTAAGGTTAATCGCAATTGTAAGATGCACACTGAACAGCAAAACCAAAGAGGTTTGAGATGGATGATCTTATTAGGCCACACATTTCAGCATACAGAATCATACCATCACTCTTGCCTTGCAACTAAAGGAATCTGTCACTTTCCAGGAATAATTATTCAGTCCACCAATATTATTTATTGAATGCCTCCTGCATGAGAGGTGTAGTGCTAGGAACAATGAAGTAAAAAGTCAGATCAGACAGGAATTCTGCCCTGAAGGAGCTTGCAGTCTAACAGGGGATTATTAGACATAAACACAAAGAACTAAAACAAAGGCATGCCGTGATACATGCTAAGGAGAGTCACAAGAAAGTGTGACCTACAGCTCTAAGACAGGGATGACAAGGGTGAGGATAGTGGCCAGGAGAGAGAGCCAGAGTGAAGCATGTTCTATTGTACAACGCATCTCCAGAAACATCAGCTTGTTTATAAGGAAAAGGAAAGAGGAGGAGGAAGAGAAGAAGAAAAGAAAGTTCTAATAGGTATGTTTCTACCTCTTCTGCATCATTCATTCTCTATCCCATCTGTTAGTTGTAATCAACAGAGATAAATTAGATGTAATTCAATCCAAGAAACAAGAAACACTAACTTTAACAATTCTTCAAAAAGTCCAAAAAGCAAGAAAAGTCATTAACATGTACTGACACATTGACACAAAGAATGTGGTGTAGAAACCTGGGCCAACTGCAGCAGAACAATGAGGAAATCAAGATGCTGCTCTGCCTGGCAGCCCTCCTCCAGCTGCTCTGAATACAACAGAAAGCGTAGGACAGAATACTCTAATAGCCCACAAATAGTTTTCCTTTGACTACAAACAGGAAGGAATGAAATCTCTGAAGGAAATATATGGTGAAGGTCACATTTTAAACCTTCGCTGTCTAGTAGTGAAAGGTGAATCACAGTCTGGCTTCTGTACTCTAGCTTACCCATGATAATAACAGAAGTATTAATACTGCTAACATTTGAGACTTGTTATGTGCTAGGTACTATTTTAAGTTTGCTTTCTATGGTATTTTAGCATTTTCTCTAGTTTTGCTCTTAAGCAAACATTATAAAAATGTGCGGGGTGGATAAGATAATAATTTAAGTGACTCTTTGATAGGAATGCCATTGGACTGATCTGGGGGATTATTCTTGCATTTTCTATTAACAGTCCTCCTTATTTTTCTATCTTATTCCCAAATACCTTAGGTCATTTGACATGTGTTTTATCAATAATGAATAAATCAATTTCTGTGTTGAGAATGTGATTATCATTATTAGATAATAAGATCTATTACTTTGTGACAGTGTTGCTTTAATTGGAATGATTTTCTTCACAGTAAACATACAAGATTGCTATTTAAGTGTTAAAAATAATATAGCAGTAGCTCCAAAAGCACTTCTGTTTTTTTTTTTAATCACTAATTGTGAGGAATTTTCCCCTTTTCTTAAAAAGTTAATGCATACAGTAACATAAGCTTTTAATACAATTCCCCAAGAAGAAAAAGTAACTTTGAACTTGGGGATGAGATGGAGGAAAATGTTAACTACCATCACTTTAACTGCACCTTTAAAAATAAGTCCTGAAATTTTCATGAGAGGAAAAAGATGAATTTTGGCTTAAAGATCATAGTCAATTTTGAAGTCATAAAATATCATGAAAGAAACTTTTTAGGGATAATTATTCAGTACATTCAGAATCTTTATTATTCAGAAAGTAGAATCAGGGAATTCCAAAACTGAATTCCAGAGACTGCGTATAGCTTTCATCATGCAGTTGCAGATGAGGTGATAAAATCTGAGAAACTAAATGACTTGCTGAAGTTTATACAGCTACCTAATGACAAAAGCAGGAAAACGGGCTAGACCTAAATCGTATCCCTCTGCATTACTGAATAATTCCCAAATATCCAACATAATGTATTACCAATGCATAAAATTATAAGGCATCATAATGCACTGACTTATACGTTATTTGTATCATCACCAGTAAAATGTTTATAAAGCTATTCTCATACCACCAATGCAAAAATAACTTGTACAGACTTTAAGGCTATACCAAAGGTTAAAGTAGAGAAGTAATGGGCCCACTTGAAAACAAAATTCTAGTAAGCATCATGGTTAAAAATAAAGGTTAAAGTAAAAAAGAAATGTAGGAGTCCGTGCTGCTAACAAACACACAAATATTTATACTGTGTGCCAACTGGTAAATGTGAAGACAGTGCTGGAGCTGGAATGATGACCATTTAAAATGATCGTTTCTATAATAAGAAGGGTCCAGGCAGGAATCACATCGTCATGGAAATCTAGGGGAAATTTTTGATGAGGAGAAGTACGTTTGCACTGCCTGAAATGACCTCCCCATAGAATGCTATTGATTACAAGAGAAGAAGTCTAACTATAGTGGAGAAACTGGTCAACACTTTGACTAGGTGAAAAAAATTAACATCATAATGAGGGTCAGATGGACATCATGAGCCTGCAAATGGCACACACTAAGAGGACACCACATCACCAATATCATATTCTGGCCTGGAATGCAAAAACTCAGATCTCACCATGATGAAATATCAGACATATAAGACACAAGTAATATGAAAACTATTTCATTAAAGAACATGGGTGGGGGCTATACAGTATTCAAAAATATCAGTGTCAAAAAGGCAAAGGAAGACTATGGAAAGGTTCCAGATTAAAGGAGACTAAATAGATATAACAAATTCAATCAATGACCCTAGATTGGATTCTGTGTTGGAGGAGGGAAAGTGCTATAGAGGACATCACTGAGCCAATTGATAAAATTGAAATACAGATGGCAGAGTTGATGAAAGACTTGTATCAGCCATGAATTTACTGAAGTTGATAACTGTGATAACGAAAGGCTACGATAAATACAAATTACTCTCAAATTGTTCAAAAAATTATGTGCATGTGTACATATATATGTATATACATGTATATATACACAGAGAGAGAAAGTAAATGACAAAGCAAGTTGGGCAAGAGGTTAATAGTTGAATATAGGTAAAGGATAAATTGGCATTCTATGTATTTTTCTTATTCTGGCAACTTTTCTGTTAGTTTTAATTTATTTTTAAATAAGAAATTAAAACAAAAAAAGCTTAGAAACTTTTTTTTTTTAAGGGAAGAGTGGAAACAGCCAAGGTGACAGAAATACTCCAAATTCGGTTAAAGAGGACTTGGAAAAATTAGCACACTGAAAGGAAGGAATTTCACATTGCCAAATCTGTGCTTAATGTTAAATGTGGGCAAATTTAAATCTAGTTAAACTCAATAAACTTAAAATAGTCTCTAGAGAGATGGCAAGATGGCTCATACCCAACCCACAGCAGACAGCCCCGGACACTCACCAGGCTGGCCGTGAGTGAGGGCGCCGACTGGCCCAGGGCCTGGTTGCGCATTCGCACGAGGTTGGACGTCTCCGCTGAGGCCGACCAGGCCTGCCCCGCCACCGGAGTTGGAAGGAGGTACCTCCCTGTTGAGATTAAAGAGAAGACAGTGTAAGGGCAGGCAGAACAGAAGCTCTTCCGTAGAAATGGCAGATCCTTTCTTGTTCATCCTTCTGTACTACTTCTGCCATACTCTGTAATTACAGTTATTAACAGCAACAGGAGACAAATCGTTTTAACACAATCAAGAGATAGGATCGCAAGTCGTGATCCCAATTTCCCACATAAACTCAAGAAAATCTCTTCATCTCCAGCATCTGTAGTTTTCAGCCAAGGCAGGATGAAATGTCTCATTACTTTGGCCTATTCCACAGGAACGTGCTGAGGATGTGTATTAATACACAATACATTCTCAGTATCATAGAAATCAATATGTGCATTTACGAACATACTTTTAAAATGTCTAATATGGAAAGTGATCCAGGATTTAACTAGAAAAGAGTCTACAAAGTGGATATGACCAAAAAGGAAGAGCTGAAATTCTTTCGAGTTGAGATGGGGCTGGTGCCTCTCTTCTTCCCAGGTTCTCCCTCTAATGCACTGGTTGGTCATCCAACCGCATCCACAGAACACATAATTGTATCCATTTGCATAAATCAAGACATCAATGTCAGTCTAGGTTCACTGAGCAATTTACATCAACCTTGAACTCTAATATATATGTGTATGCCTTTGAAAGTCAAAGAACTGAACCAATTCATACTGTATTACTCCTTAGTACATAGGCTAGACTAGTTATCAAAGCACAAAAAATAAGGCTTTTTGACTTCAGGAAGTTAGGGTGGATATGCATATTTATATAGTAATGAAGCTCCGTTACAGCAGAGACCATGTTTGACTTTTGCCTGCTATGCCCCAATACTAGCACAATGACTGGCCATAGTAGGTGCTCATTAACTATTCGTTGAATGATGAAAGAACAAGTGGGTACTTCTTTCCCAGAAAACACAAAAAGACAACAAAAGATGGCAGGCAACCCACAGAATCTCTTCCAAAGGCTGCATGTATGGGGACTCCAGTTTCATAGCTCTCAGAATCATGAGGGATTGCAGCCACAGGTGTGGCTGGTGGCCCTAGAGCAGAGGTGAGACATCTGTTCCTTGGAGTTTCCCCAATAGATCTGCTCTTTGTCAAAGAGTCCCACTCTCTTACCTCAGGCACACACTTCAGAAGCATATTACAATAGTTAATATATTAACTAGTTGACTTCTAGTATGCATGCTAACAACGAGCACTATCAAAGTATAGGAGCTAGAGGTAGCTTCCATTAATTATCCGTGTTAAGAGGTCTAATGCTTTAATCCGAATGTTTTTTAATTGAAAAGGGAAAAATGGCTTCTTATTTTGTCAAAATTGCTCTTTCATCTCTTATATACTGAAAGCTCAGACTCTAAAGAAAATTAGATCTGCTTTTGAGATCTTAGCCTGTAGCTGAGTGACATTGGGGAAGGAAGTTAGTCAGCCTCTCTTGGCCTTAACTTTTCCGTTTCTAAAATGAAGATGACAGGATCAACTATGTAACGTTGAGGGGATTAGAGGATTTTATAAGTAAAGCACTCAGTCAGTGTTAATTATTTAGCCAGAACAGTAGTAAAAATGAAAATTATCTTTTTTGCTTGGGTTTGGTTTCTTTTCACTCACAAGTAGGAAAACCGTCAACAACATTTTAGTGATTTTCTTCCAGCTTTTTTCACTGTAACCTATATTTTCTTGCAAAAATGGAATCATAGTGATTTTTGTCATGTGCTCCCTCAACCCCACATAATAGATTATGATCTATTAAAAGCAAATAAATATAGCAAATACTGATTAATTAAAATATAAACTCTATCACTGAAAATTCAAATATAATTATACTCTGTGGTTCTGATCATTATCTCAAAAATATGCCAATATATGCTTGTGAATGATATGTTACTTTTAAAGTCTAGAATTTTTATATTCTTTCTTTGCCTTATTTTGAAACATGAACTAAACCTGGACTAAGAGGGGCTTTGGGAAATCTGCTGCCTTTTGGCCTAAAAATATGATATTAATAAAGAAGAACAGGAAAATTATAGACTGCATTTAGGAATGCTAACATCAGTGTTATATGAGTAAATGATTCCTCTCACTCTTTGAAGGACACCACTTGCTAAAAATACATCAACTTCCGGTAATCGAAAATCATAGATGTTTTTTCTAGTCCTTCTTCTGTCTTTTACTGTATTTTATTTTTGTATTTTCTTTGTTCGTGTTTCAGAGAGAGGCCTAATAGGAGGCATAGAAGCTACATGATGTCAAAGTTTATATGATGGAGAGAATGTACTCCAGCCTCGCCATTGTTCTGTCCCAGATGCTTCACATTAAAGTAAGGACAGATATGGAAAACACTTGAAGAAGTCAATGTAATCATAGAAAAATTTAAAGGGCAAACATTTTAAGTCACCAAAGAAGTCTATAAATCAGTCTTTTTTCTCTTTTAGTGGAAAATAATTATGAGACTATCTCCCTATAATCCCCCTGAGATGAAGAAATAGGTATTCACTTCTGTATCCCCAGTACCTAGCACAGTGCTTAATGTTTAGTAATAGCTCAATAAACGTTTGTTGACTGATATGCAGTTAAACATCTTAACAACCCTATGGGATACCCAAGTAATATTATCTCCAATTTAAAGCCCAGAGAGTTTACATAATTAGACAAAAGCACATAGCTGATAATTGGGCAAAACCAGGACTCTTACTCTGAAGCCCAAATCCTATCACAAGAATATATTCATCACATATGCTTGTAAAAAAAAGTTATAAGACAGAATGATTCCACCTTTATAAGAAAGTAAAACATATATGTACAGAGACAGAGAGATCGCAAAAGAGAGACCCTCTGAAAAGATGGAAAATGAAAGTGGATAAGATTAAATGAGATAATACACATAAGACACTCAACCTGGGACTGTCAATGAAAACTGTCAATATACTACCACTACTCATATTATAAGAACTTTATAACTCCATCAATGCATCTCCCTTCACCACAGCAACAAAATAAAACATGATAATGGGTTCTTAGGCTAGAACACAAAAGAAATAAAGAAAAATATTGAATAATAGTACAATAAAGACTAGTATTTCTTCATGGAAAGGATAAATAGCAAACTCAGAACTGTAGTTATCTCTGGCAGGTAAAATGGGGAATACGTCCAGGGAGAAATATGCTATAATATTTTATTATTTTAAAAATTATCTGCAGGGAATAATGGAGCCTGTTAGTTGAATTTAAAAGCTTAAAAAATTAAGTTTTCATTTGGGGTTTTAATAAATTTAATATTAAGTTTTTCTAATGTATCTGAAGAATGTGGCAAATATTAAGTTTTGATAAAGCTGGCTGACAGGTATATGCAGTTATTCTCTATTAATCTCTGTATATATATTACATAATATTGCTTTTAATGATTCCTATCAAAAAAAAAAAAAAGTGCTCCATACTCTAACACAGCAAACCAGCTGGAAGTACATTGCTTCCACCCTTCAGAATGGTAGTTCCTAAAGCCATATCAGAGAAGGGCCTGGGTGATGGTGGGGCTCGCCAAAGGGTCTGGGTGGGGAAGCAAGAAGCCCAGGGAGAGGTTCCATGGAGAGTGGGAATAGAAAGGAGCCATGGGAACACCTTCATCATAATCCCAACATGAAAGTCATGGCAGCCCTGACTGGGAAAACCTCCCTTTCTGCCAGTGAGAGGGCAGAACAGAAGCAAGGAGAGTGCCTGAATAAATCCTCAGTGCAGGAAATTCATGATGTAGGACCCTGGCTCAACGAACCTGGGCATGCTTCGTGTGGGAAATCAGACTCTGGACAGATCCAGAACAAGTGCTAGGGGAGAGGGAACGCAAGTAACCAGAGCCACTTCTCTCTCCATACCCTCCGAACCACACTAAAACACTTCAGTCTCTTTAGATCTCACAGAACTGTTTAAAGCAAGCAGAGACCACTATTAACAGGACATGCATGCCATCATCTCCTCCGAAATCATTCAGTCTAACACTACCACATACATTTCATTTGTTGCTATCTCTTGCGTGAGTCTAATCTTGGTAACAAGACCATAGGCATGCCTTGTCAAAGATAAACAAAGCCAGACACTACTCAAAGTGGTATGGATAGATTTTACTCAGTAATAACAACTGCAATAAGGAAAAAGAATCCAGCGTGAACTGAATTTACCTTTGATTTGTACAAAAGTAAGCAGGTGTTTTAAGGGAAGGAAGGAGTAGGGCAGGACACAAGGTGGGGGGCTTAGGAAAGGCAGAGAAGTGAAAAATTACAAAGGATTAGTCTGTTTGCTGGCTGACAATTATCAAAGATAGGATTCTACCCTCCAACACAGACTGGGAGTCAGAGACCCTATCTGTTGGCCAGCACAAATGGTAAATATTTTTGGCAGCCTTGAGTTTTCTCAGGCAGGCACTTTACGGGAGCTAGGGTCATCCTGAGGATGTTGCTTTGAGCTGTTAGAAATGATGTGACTGTTCAAGTCTTTAATGGCCAAGGTTGAGGACTAGAGGAGAAAGAGGGCTCAGAGGAGCCTGGGTAGTGTTTGGTCAAGGAAAGACTTTATCAGCCTTCGATTCTTTTGTGACTTCAACAGACCCAAACCCAAAAGGAGATGTTTTGATGTTCAATAATAGATCCATTTTTGAACTAAGTTTGAACTAAGTTTTTGAACTTAGCCCACCCAACTATACATAAAGGTCCTCACCAATAATGGTAAAAATCAATTGACCTAGTTATTGTTGACTTTAGAGTCAGACTGCTGAGTACCAGTTCTGCCTCCAAAACCTGATTTCATCACTTATTCTTGAGCTCCTCCAAGCCTCAGGTCCTCGGCTATAAAATAGAGGTAAACTTAGGGGGGGGGGGGTTTGAAAATCAAAAATGAAAATACATTACACAAGAAACATTCAATAAATGTAAATCATAAAAGAAAAAAGAAAAAGAAAAGAAATATAAAGAGCTACCTGACACACAATGAATTATAAGGTGAGCAAGAAATAAAATTTTGTTAAACCACCGGAAAAAGTAATCCAATGAGGACATATGTATACACATACACAATGAAATGTTTGTAATACTGTCATGGGTGAAATTCTAGATGATATTATTCTTGCATGAGTCTTGTCCTGAGGAATCACATAAATGTTACAAACTGGAGGGTCTGTTAGCACAACACGTGAAACACTTTTTTCCTGCCTAGACCCCCATTAGTATTAATAGGGAGAAGAGGACACCAGATGGATTTAAGACAGTCATTAGAAAGCACTACCATTGTGCCAGTTAGTAGTGATTATATCAAACTTTATATAAATTCGCTTCCTGATGACTACTGAGAGCCTCTAAAAAAGTGTGTTGCTGTTGTATTCATGCATCATTTGCTGCCTACGATTTAAGAAAATTAGCATCTGTCATCCGCATTATTCAGCCACACAGGGTGGAAATTAATGGATAATACCATTCCCAATTTGTTGTATGAGAGGTGAGCTTGCCTAGCAATCTGGCTGCTATATTTTAATACTGAATCAAACTTGTTCTTACAACTGGAACTTTGATTGGCTCTGTGCTCTTCAGAAACACATTTCTAAAATTCTAGTATGTTTATTAAAACTTTTCTTAAGTGTTTGCTATTGACATAACTAGAAATTTAGAGACAACAAATAGAAGTCCACATGGAAGCTGGAATTGTTTGGCCAGAGTGATACAAAAACTTGTCAAGCTTCAACCACAGAGGTATGAGTCATTCGAATAGGCTTGTTTACTGTTTGTTATTGTTTGTTTGTTTTTTCATGTTCTTTTTTTTAACATTTTATTTTTATTAGTTTCAAGTATATATATAATACATTGGTTAGACACTTATATAATTTATGAAATGATCCCCCCAATTACCCTAGCACCCCTCTGGCTCTCCACCTAGTCATTACATTACTGCTGACTGCATTGCCTATGCCATGCTCCCCATCCCCATGACCATCTATCAACTACTAATTTGTACTTCTTTAACCCTTCACCTCTTTTTTGTTGCAGGGCCTCTACTTAACAGAGAGAGTGGGAAGATCTAGAGCCTTTTAAGGTTATATATAAAAAGAAGTAGATTACCAAGCAGAGACCCAGATGTTGCCTTGGTTCTATCTAGGCTACGTGTGGTCTCTAGTCTGAAATGTGCTCTCTTTGTTTCCATTCTGAGTTCTGAGAACAAGAAGTAAGACCTCCATAAGTGCATGCTTTCAAACATGAGATATGGCCATACTTTCAGAGCACCCCAAAGCTTGAAGTATCCCTCCAAAGTAGGAAAATATCAGATCAGCAATAACTTTAGCAGAACGACTATATAAAGAATTAAATATAGCCCCTGGAGACATACTTTACTATCAAGGAATAATGATACCTGACTAGATTTAAAAGCTTCCAGTAAAAAAAAGTTCCACATCACCTGAAGTGCAACATAGATTTAGTAGTCAGTCCGGACTTATATCTTGGGTTATTTCTCTTGGAGTGCAAACTAGACATCAAAGGGAAAATAAAGCCTAGTAACTACATCACAAAGCAATCTTTAGATATGGCTTCTAATGCTCAATTATACATAAGAACTTGGGGAAAAGGTACCAACCAGGAACAAAGGGAAGCTGAGATGGGCTATGTGTTACTTTCAAGGGTTTGGTGAGATGGGGGAGCCACGTAATGGAGGGGAGGGGAATGGGGATGCCATTACAGAGGTGAAGGGGATGGGGACAAAAAGAATAATGGGAAGCTAGCACTGTGCTAGTGCCATCAACGGGAATATGGGGCCATGTGTTCACATCGCTCATCTTATATCTTCACCTTTCAACTACCAGGCTGCTGCTAACCTGAGCAGCTACTGACGCTCTCCCAGTAGCCCCCAGAAAGTTCACATCTACCACTAAAATGGAAGTAGAAACATCTTGCCATTTTAATCTTCAATGCTTACTTAATTCCACTTGTTTAATTCCCTTGCTTAATTCCACTTGTGGTTATACATACAAAAGTTGAAAGCAGTGACTCAGACAGATATTCGTACACTCATGTTCATAGCAGCATTATTCACAATAGCCAAAAGGTGGGAACAACCCAAATGTTCATCGATGGATGAATGGAAAAACAAAATGTGGTAAATATATATGACGGAATATAATTCAGCCCTTAAAAGGAAGTTCTGACACATGCTACAACATGGATGAACCTTTAAAGACATGCTAAATGAAATAACTCAGACACAAAAGGACAAATATTGTATGATTCCACAAATATTGCATGAGGTTCCTGGAATAGTCAAATTCATTGAGACAGAAAGTATAAGTATTTACTGGTGGCTGGGGAGGGAGGGAAAAAGGAATTATTATTTAATGGGTATTAAGTTTCAGTTGGTTGCATAACAATGTAAATGTACTTAGTGCCACTGAATTATACATTTAAAATGGTTAAAATGATAAATTTTCTTTTGTATATTTTACCAAGTGTATGCACACGTGCATGTACACACACACACACACACACACACACACACACACACACACAAACCATCCTCCCTTGCTTAGCCAAAACACTGCACTTTCCAGAGGAAAAAATAAGGGAGTTCCATTTGTTGTCCAAAAGGAGTCACTCACATTAAACTATATTAGCACCTACTTTTACAAATTGTACTTAATAATTTAAGCCCTTCAAATCATTTACAAGTCAGAGAAACTGAGTGTTTTTTAAGATTTCTCCATGGAGAAAGGTCAAAAATCATGATGTCACTGGCTGAATCTAGGCAGAATCCATGAGTCAGCAGCCATCACCGTCAAGTGTACTCTATCATCATCAAGATATTCCTCTCCTATGGCCCATTGCTCACTCCTAAACACTGGCCCTCTCATCGTAGAGACTGTCGTACTTATGGGCAATTATAGCCTCCCTTTATTCATCTTCAGCTATTCTACTACCACATAGAGACATGATTTCTTTCATCTTCCCTCTCACATGGGTGACTGACTTCCAATTTCTTGTCTTCACTGCAAAAGAATAACTATACCTAGACAGCATCGACAATGCTGCTAAATCATTCTTCTTAATGGCATAAATATAATTTGAGAAACCAACAGACCTGTGACCAGAGAATGCTGAAGTTCACTGACTCCTATAGTGAGCTGCTATTCTAGCCTTCAAAAAAAAAAGATGGTGTGTGTTTACTCACATAAGAAAAATCCAAAATATTGCTTTGACCCTAAGACCTTGAAGATATCACTGCCTACTTGTCAGAAATGTCCAGTTCCCAAGGAAACCAAAAGCTGAAGGGAGAGAGCACGTGTGTCTTTTGGGAGGTTTGTAGTCAGTGCACGGCGATGCCAATGAGGCATCAAGGTCTGCATCAAATTAACCGCCCAATGCAGCAGTCTCTGAACTCCTGTTTTGCTACAAGACTCAAATCCACTAGAGACACCCAATTTCACTTATCATCAGCATTCTATTTGTAACATAGACTGGCAAGGCAACATTACCAGCCACAAGGGCCTGGTGACAAAGTTGCGGGGCGGGCGGGGGGGGGGGGGGGGGGGGTTGCTTTAAAAGGAGGCTTGTTGCAAGCAGAGCAGGTAAAAGAAGATAAGAGTTTAGGAAAAGCCCAGACTGAGTGGGTACATGATAAATGTTTCAAGGAGTCACTCAAGCCCAATGCCACACCATGAGAGAGCTAGAGACTATGGAAAAATAATAATGCACACACCTACACTACAGGAATCAAAGCCTATGGATAAACCCCGTGGCTATGGAGTATTATCTCAGGCTGCTGCCACCACTGTTCACTGTAGCTGCAGCATTAAATCAAAAGTAACTTTTGGTATGGGTAACGTGCAAACATGATTCAAAGGAGCAATGGTCTCTCCACCCTCAGTCACAGATAGCCACCCTGTTACTCTGGCCATTTTATGATAAAAAGGCAAAAATGCCAACACACAGGTATATATTTAAATGGAAACAATTTGAATCCATACTTACAGAGAAAAATATTTGACCTTTCTTTTGTTTTCCCTTAACTTGTTCTTAAAGAAGAAGCATTTCTTCTCATTCACCAAGATTACCACCTTCAGTCAAATTCTAATAAGGGAAGATGTTAGAGTCAAACGAGTGAATACATGAAATAGAGCTTAGTAGGCTTCAGTGTTTCTATTATTATCAGTACTCACATGGCTTCCTTTCAGTGTACCAACACCCGGCAAATTCTCCCATTCTGCAATGAGACCCAGCCCTGGCCAGCAACCCCTGACCACCTAGATCACCAAGGTAGCCTCCCTTCAGATGGTAATTCTCTGGATTTGAAATTCTTACCAAAAAAAATACATAATGGTTTGGCCCTAAGCTCCAGCTGTATAGACCAAAGGCTAATGCGACAACTTAAAATTGATTTTTAAAGAAGTGTTAAATAGAGCCTACTCTAATGAGAACATGGTAACAAGAATGTGACACCAAGCAGTATCGCTTGGAATGTCTGCCTGAGTGAGGACACCCAGGAGTGGGGTGGTGGTGGTATCTAAGCGACGCTGGGCACAGGTCAGAGTTAACATCTGCAATCTGGCTCCCTCCATCCGCGTATTGAAATATAATTCAGCAGAATGAATTGCTAGACATCTCTAAACCCCCTGGGAAATGACAGATATTGATGAATGCTGTTGGGAAGATATATGGAAGGAAACGGCAAATAAATAGAACCATTTTTTCTCAGTCAGTTGCAGATATATGGAGCAGCTGTTAAACTACTTGTTGGCTCCTGGTTCTCTCTTCCTCTTTCGCCTTCCTCTCCATCTGCCTCCTCTCTACCTTTCTTGTGCTCTTCAAAAATAATAATCAAATGAGTAAAAGCCATCTCCTCCTTCCCTGTCATACTTGGACTTCTCAGCCCAGTTAGTCCAATCCTTTCCAAAATTTCATTCTATCTAACATGATTGCTGCCCACTCTGGATCCTGGAAATAAGGTTAGTTTTTAAACTCATGAAATGGAACTACTGGATTCAAGTCTGATATCATTTGGCCACAGTCACAAGGTCCAGTTCCAAAATTCAGAGCCTGACTACTACCATGTAGTAGCTGTGTGTCCTTGGTCAGGCTACGTAACCTTCTAAGCCTCGATTTCCCATAAACATTCTGTAAAATGGAGATGAAGGACCAACCTCATGGGGTGATTGTGAAGACTAATTTGGAATGTAAACAGAGAGTCTCTTAAACCAGCTGGCAAATAGAAGGTCAGCAATAAACAGTGACTTCTTATCCTCTCTACTTTCCATTGCTCATCAACTCTTCCTGGCCAAGGCATTCCTCTTTGGTGTCCTGCTCAAACTAGATCAAATTCTCTCCAGCACATGGCACTTTAGGAATAACTGGTTCTCATACCATTCACCAAGTGGACTTGGGAGCACCTAGTGGGAAATCAGTCAGACACAGGTTTATATCCCAGTTTCACCAATTATCAGCTAGGGGTCCCTGGATAAATTGTATTCCCTCTCTGAGGTTCCATTTCCAAACCTCTAGGTAACACACATTGGGTGCTCAGCATGGTGTTGAACATACAGTTTGTGTTCAGTGGAGGTTCAGGTCCATGTCCAGGAAGCTTTACCAGTCTTGGCATCGTTGGCAGTAAATCCACAACCAGGGGTGCCCCTGGTCTTCCCTTCCCCCATTACACCATCTGCTGCTATGGGGCTGCATGTGCACAGAGCGCCATTTATTTCTGTACACAACGTGCTCCTCTACATTGTAAACTCCATGTCAGCTGGGACCATAAATAATCTGTATTTGCAGCCTCACATCACACCCCGTACACAGAACCTATGGAACTTTTATAAAATCACAGTTATGTCTGTGCATGTTAACTTTCCATTCTATCTCTCATTTATATTTTTCCCAGGGCTCATATTTTTCCATTGTGTAGTTCCACACCATCTGGAAGAATATTCAAATTTGGTTCAGTTGTTTGTCTTATAACAATAACAGTAATGGATAAGACTCGGTGGCCTTAAACTTGATACTTAGAACATCGTCACTCTGGCTTTGATTTTCCCTTCTAAAATCCATCTCCAAAAGAAAGCAACACCTCTGCAAAATATTGTGTATTTTCCAAGTAAGCTGATCAACCTTCAATATACTAGAGGACAACTTATATTTACTATCTACCTTTTTGCAGAAATTATGAATCCTATCCAATAACATCCTTTTGCACATTAAGATGCTTGCATTGACACACCCAAATGTTACTGGCAGCCCTGAGATGCTAAACATTTCTGACAACTGTCCTACATCAAAACAGTTATGACAGCGAACAAGGAAGAGTTGAGGATCGGGGGCTCTACAAGAGAAACAAAAAGAACAAAGGCAGCCACAGAGGGGGTAAGTACACTTCATATCTAAGCAGAAATTTCTAGACAAGTCCAAACTTTCTAACAAATTCTTTCTTTTTACAAGGAAACATCTATATACAATCTAGTTCATATAGCAGTGTATTTCCACATATATTTCTTTGGAACAGTTTCTAGTTCCATGCTGGCTTTTAGTCTAAACAGATCTCATATTCTTCCTCCTTGATAACAATGTCTGTGTATGCTGCTTAAAGAATCTAATGTGTTTGTCCTAAGAAATGTTTGGTGATACTAAACAAAGAATCTAGAACACAACTGTAAAATATTTCTTCAAAAATACCACATAGTAGGTCCCGTCCGGTGCCTCCAAATGCGGTTTGTTAAAAGTCCCTATTTCTCGGGTACAAGAACTCTGTCAGAGACTGCATCACTTGGTCACCCTCCTCCCTTACTGGAAAGTTAATGTCCACTCTATCCATTTTAAAGGCAACAGGATCTAGGAACTACTGTTATCCAAACTGCAACCCTATACCCTGAACTAAATTCTAACAAATCGCTAAGTGTTTCACAAAACATAGCATTGCCCTTGTTTTTAAGAAGAGAAAAATCAAAGCCAAGATTAGCATCATCACTGCCTGAGCATTTCTTGGAAATGAATGACCAGTGTAGGGTTTGCATTCAACATTTCCATTTCTGGTCTATTTAACCAGTGACTTCTTCTGAAAGCTCGGATGACACAAAGCAGCAATGAACTCCAGGGTCATTGTCTGTTTTAAAGTAAATGTATCACTAGGCTACTTATTCCTTTTTAGAGAATTTAACCACGCTTATAGGGAATCAGTGTGCTGTGGTGCTCAGGTGGGAAAATGTAGCCATTTGGTGATTCCAATGACACTCCAAATGGTCATCTCTCAAGCCTGATCATTTTCTTCTGGCCATTCCATTAAGTGGATTTAATCTCCTATTATTTGAATCCATAGAGAACACTGTAACTGTTGAAAGCATGGCAGTGGGGTTTATTATACAGACTTTCACACGGCAAAGTACATATCGTATATCGGATTGGCTTGAGGCTGTCTGCAAAGATGGTCCTATATCCAAGGCGACGAAGCAGATAGAGGGGGAAAAATAAGAAAAGGATACTGTGCTAATGTTTATGTGTAGGGACTCTAACCCCTGCCTCTCGAACCACGTATACACCTGTGAGACAAAGCCTACATACAGTACCATTCCAGTATTGACTGATAGAGTTGCCAGATTTCACAAATAAAAATATAGGATGCCTAAATTAACTTGAATTCAAATAAATTTCAATACATATGCCCCAAATATTACATTCGATATAAGTATACTGGAAATATTGTTTATTTGAAATTTAAATTTAATTGAATGTCATATATTTTACAGGGCAACACTATTTTTAGCTATTTTTAATTTTTAATATTTTTTATTTTTCAATTACAGTTGACATACATTATATTCGTTTCAGGTGATTAGACATTTATATAATTTACGAAGTGAATAGCTTAATAAGTCCAGCACCCATCTGACATGACACACAGACATCACAGTATCATTGATTATATTCCTTGTGCTGCACTCCACATCCCCGTGATTGTCTTTAAAACTGGGAATTTGCACATCTGAATCCCTTCTCCTTTTTCACCCATCCCCCCAAACCCCTCCCATCCAGCAACCATCAATGTGTTCTCTGTATCTATGAGTTTGTTTCTGTTTTGTTTGTTCGTTTATTTTGTTCTTTAGATCCCACAAATAAGTGAAGCCATATGGTATTTGCTTTTCTCCGTCTGACTTATTTCACTCAGCATGATACCCTCTAGGTTATATGGCGACACTATTTACTGAGCACCTAGTATTTGCCATGCAGAGAGTTTTGCTTTAAGGATATAAAGTAAAGGTCCCCAAAAGGTTTATACACTAGTAAAAGGGATGATAGATACACAATTAACGGCAAGTTAAAAGTGATCCATCCTGTAATAAGAGAACAATATAAGATGGTAGTGGGGTGGAGGAAGTGGAAGTATTGCTGTGGAACAATCAGCAAAAGTGATATGAAGGTGTTTGGAATGGAATTTGAATGTAGTAAAGGATATTAGAGATTATGAGCTTCATTTCCCTTTATATACTTAGAATGGAGCCTTATTGCTTTGGGTTTGTGCATGTATTATTTTCCCCTGTTTAAAATATTATTTATATATATTCCCACAGCCAATAGTTAGTAATATGGAGCAAAAACAAAACAACAGAGTTCTTCTGCACCAAGATTCTTAAGATTCTCCAAGCTCACAGAAATTTGTTTTGGAAGTTTTAATAAAAGGACAATAACATATATCATTTTTATTGTCCTCTAGAGTAACTCAAGGCAAAAAATGCAGGTGCATTCTACATTATGGGACATAAAAACCAAGGGCACAGCACTATGCATGCATGCATACATGTAAACAAACACAAAATGAATATCCAGGTATGTTACTTACCATAGGCATATGCCTCTTCTTTATGGGGGAATTGAAAGCTGGGAGCTGTGCTACCTTATGCAAAATCTGTCTCCAGGTCTAATTTGGTACAGTGTTAATCATTTACAGTAGTCATCATTCTACCAGTGTTCTTATTCAAAAAGAGGGAAACAGACATTTAAATGAAATTATTCTCTCTTTTTAAAAGTTTTACACCTCCCACCCCCAAAAGTGGGCAAGTCAGCAATGAGTTAAAAGCAAGGGGGGGACTTAGCCCCAGCTCCCCCTTCAGGCCCTGGTATGATGCAGGAAGCTGAGACAGGGCTGTCAAAGAACAGAGAAATTATCTGGCTAGGCAGACACAAGAAAATAAATTTAGCCCTGACAATACGCGTTGATTAAGTACTTGAATGACAATGGAACATGACAAAGACAAATGCAGGCTACCACCACCAGAGTCGTTAATATATCAGAAACAATAATTTTTATAAATCTTTCAACTTCCCAGTTGGTGGCATTTGCATTTCTTTGCCTACACTTTTTTCTTGGAGAGTTGACATAAAGTCAGCTGCGCTTTCAGTTTTCAATCAGGAAGTTAAAAAAAGTCTATATTCCTGATCTTTGATTAGCCACTGAAAATAAGTTTTAAACAGAGATGGATGGCCTGGTGTGCTCAGTTTCAGAGGACAGTGACAGGGCATCACCGACATGCTCCTAGAGAAGAGAAGGTGAGCTTCCTCACTCAACCATGGAGAAATAATGTATGTGTGAATGGGAGGAAATGAGAGAAAATGAAGGAAAACCAGTCTCTGCAAAGACTTTCCTCTTTCTCATCTTAGTAGCTAAAGTTATTTACTACTCAAACTCGAAGGAATCTTGAAAGCATCTGGTCCAACCCACTCATTTTACAGGCGAAGACACCGAGAATCAGAAACAAAGGTAGAGCTACTTAGTGGTTGACTTGGGGCCAGAATCTGGGCCTCAGCTCCCCATATTTCATGCCCTTCCCATTACATCTTGAAAGAGTGGTGTAGGAGATGTCAAGATGCTATCTCCATTCAGCCAAGTCACTTGCTTTCTATCTTTAAACCCTATTCGGTTTAACTCAGGTATCCCGTTCTCTTTCTGATCTGCTTCTCCCCTAATCACTATTGCATCACACCCAACTCCCTCGGCTGTGTTGTACAGAGGATTTACATAAAGTCCAACTTACCAATTCCAGCCCATGAGCAGTTAGCGCTGCACATGCGCCTCCATGCGGCTGTACTGCAGTTTGATCGCACATAAGAAAATATCACCAGAAGTGCCAGTTACTATGTCCAAATGTGTACATGGGTCCCAGGGCGGCATGAAATGACAACGCCCATCGTCTTCTTTGCCTTCCTCAACCTTATCTTTATCTCAATAACTAAAGGAGTGTTGTATGTGGAATTTCATGGTCAATACTTATTTTCTACTATTTCACATTCCTACTGCAGTCATTTCAACTTTTGTAGCTCCCTCATATACACTAAAGAGTCACAGGGTGCTAAAACCACTTCTTTCTTGTAGACTGTACATATAAGGAACCGAGAAGATAATCTTGGAATCCACATGCTTTTCAGAAACTAAAAATATACAATTCACGAAGGAGAGGAAAATCATGTCCAGCTATGCCTAGGCCTCAGTACACCCTATCAGAATCAAACATATTTTCAGGGAAGTATAAAAAAACAACCAGTGGAGAGAAAACAAAAAAGAACATGATTATGCCCCTTTGAAAAATTCAAACCCTTGGTAAAATGCTAAAAAAAAATTTTTTAAAAACTTGAAATTAATTTTTCTATTCTAAAGAGAATTTTAAGAATAAACAACTTGAATTTTTGATATATGGATTCAATAAATTCATTTTTCTCTCAGGAATAACCAAAGTCCATTATTTATAGAATCACATTAGAACACAGGAAATAAGGGGGAAAGATTGAGAGAGCGAGAGAGAAAAAGAGAATGACTTAGGGGACGGGAGGGAAAGGAGAGAGGAAGGGAAGGACAGGGAGTGAGAGAAGGAGAAATAGTGGGAGAAATCAGGAAAGAGAGAAACAGGAAAGCCTAGTGCTTTGCGTATCCTAATATTCATACATCTTTCATTTGTTTCTAAGTTTCTTCGACAGCCTAAGTGGTATAGGGAGCCTCCTTATATAAATATACTTAGATACAAACAAATTAAAATAATGCCAGCAAAAACTTTAAATGACCACTAGACACTCTCTTCCTTGGTGTATTTTGAAGAATTTCAGTCACTATATTTGATTGGCCACATCCAACATACTCAGCTGAAGATCAAGGAGATCAACTAATTTTGCAGGTGATAATGGTTTTAGCTCTATCTCACCATGCAAGTGACTATTCTACTCTAGTAATCTTGAAATTCTATGTCAACAATGATTTAAGGCCCAAGTTACCTTTTCCTCCACAGAAGGCACTTCAAGAATCATAAGAGAAACTGGGTCTTCTATCGACAACATCTTATTAACTCTCAAGACTAATTTTTAAGTCCTGCAAACCCTATCTGGTGCAGGATTGTAAAAGAGACTTCTAAAGGGCCAAATTTGCTGATCCAGCATAGCTCCCAGCATTCTCTGGAGCATAGGCACACATCAAAGCCCACAGCCCAGTCCCTCATCTGATTCTCAGTATAAGAGAAACACATTTGATACTTTCGTCCTCATTTAGACTCTTTCCTTAATTCTCTTCATCATACCTGACATCATCACTTCTTGGGTAGGTTTTATTCATGCAAAATGCCTGAAGGAGAGGTCTGAGCTTCAAATAGGACTCTGAGGCTTGGCTCTGAGCAAGGTGGGCACTTAGCAGTTTCTAAGCAGCAGGTAACCAGGGACCTGGGAACCACGTGATCATCCCGTTAGAGGGAGCAATGACTCATTGGTAGGCCATCTGCATGGGAGATGAGCTACAGCAGAAGGCTCCCTGACAGAGAGCCAGTGGGAGGTGGCATTTGCCAAAGGAACAGGCTAACAGCTGCCTGCCCCATTAAGACAAAGTCTCATGAGATCTTCCTACCCTGACAAGGAGAAACTGCAAACACAAAAATATGCCAAAAGAGTCATCTTCTAATTAGAACACCTAGATAGCAAACAAAATATCCATGTACAAACTGAATACATAGGAATGATGAACACAGCAAATGGTTTTAAAGGATACTTAAAATCATGCACTCAAATCAGGAAGAAGACGCAAATGGATCTGCCTTTTGATCCTTGGTGGCTCAGGAAATTTGGTAGAGATATCCTCCAACTTCATGAACTATTGTTGATGAACAATTTTACAAGTCCTAAAACAGAACATTGGACCAACTTAAAGGAATCTTTGACCCCGGTTATATTCCTTCAGCATAGAGATTTTATAAGTATTGAGAAACAGTAAAACAAATAGAAGCAGAATGTTTTAAAGCCAATAAAACCTTAAGTGTGAATTATCTGTGGATCAGGGTTTTTTTACCTTTTGGCCAAGAGCCAAGAACCCAGACTGAGACTATCACAAGGAAGCACCATTTATAATAATTGAAAAGATCTTTGCCTTTTAAAAGTTTCAGAATCTACCGGATTTCAAACATCTCGGCCATCCTTCAGGGGCTAGTTAAGTCAAACCTAGCCCACCCACTGCTTAGTCTCCAAGCCTATGGCACACCCAGGTCCCCACTTCCTGTCCTTCCAAGCTCCCATGGGCTTTAGCTCCATCCCTAAGAAATCCCAGCAGGGGCCCCAAAACTCTGCTCACTCTTATACAGCTCATGTCTACCCTCCCCACCTTATCACGAACAGCCCTCTACCAGACCTCTCTGTCATATTCTGTGGGACTATTGCTCCCAGGATACAAATTTTTCTGATGCCCTAATGCTTTCTGCAAATATGAAGACAAACTTCACTCTCAGTTCACAGTCTCAGACCTTAAATGGGCTATCAACGCCTCCAAGAAATCCTTCCTGTTCTCCAAAACTATTCAACTTCTTTCTCTACTCAGCTCCCATATAACCCTCCCTACCCTCACTCAGAAGTCTCAAAATGCACTGAGAAAAGTAAAGCCATCA